>NC_134407.1:92077024-92677024 GCF_038048845.1 Mixophyes fleayi | reverse complement strand
TGTGAGCACCTGTGCAGGGAAGCCGGGAGGAGGGACCTTAGCCCATAACTTGCTAGTTCCCCATGCAGTGGGCCCCATTATCTCCATTGGCCCCAGTGCACTGCACCTGCTGCACCAATGGTGGTTCCGCAACTGACTGTCATCCTGATACCTATCTGGAGCTGCTCTTCCTGTTAGTTTCATCTGCATCCAATGTCATCTCCTAGTAGTAGAAAGACCTATCATTCCTTTGAGGCTAGACATTTGGTCTATTAAATAGGAATAAAAAAAAATCAAAAACACCAGGTTGATTTGTTTAATGGATAGAGAAATTTCATATTCCATCTCATTTTCCATTGACCTTCCCATTAAATATTAGATGTAGTTAATATTTTCAACGAGCCAGATTGCCAATATTTATGACTTCCTTATAAATAGACTATAAATGTATTTGTAAATTTAAGGTTTGGACTTATTTGGGAAAATATGAATGCTGATAATTTGGTATGGGGCTGGTTGGGGAATATAGGCCTATCCCCCTCAAGTGTTGGGGCAATTTATAGTCCCTATGCAAGTACACGTAATTTTATCCCCCAGTGTATTGTTGGGGATTCTAACCGTGCAGAGTGTGGGTTGGGACAGTGGCTGAGACAGCCAAAAGTGCCTAATTGTAACTGTGGACCACGAGATTTGAGTCTCCAGCAGTAGTCTAGATAATTTTATTATGACGATCACATATCACAGGGAGAGTATCTATTTTTTTATATTATACCTGGACCCTCAACTTTAATCCCTCAAGCACTGGCTGGGTACTTATGTAATTAGGGTAGGTAGACTGATATCAAAGTCTTCCAGAACACCTGTTTGAAATAAAAGATTTCAAGAAAAGCTTGGCAAGGTCTTGTAATCATTGCAGAATAAATTGTGCTGATATATTTTATTATTTCTAGTGAAATATATTAAGTACAGTATATTTATATATTTTATTTTCAGTAGTACAATCAGAGCCGGATTTAGACCTCATGGGGCCCTAGGCAAGATATTGGTTAAGGGGCCCTCCTCCCTGAAACAATCCATAGCACTATGTTTTTTTAGCATACCATATACTCCTATAGCTGAGTAGAAGGAAAACCATGCGGTGGCACACCGTCAAAGGAGGTGTGGTCATATCATTTGGGGCGTGGCTTGCATCATTGGGGGCGTACCTAGCAGCAACAACCAACGTACCTAGTAACAACCTAGCAGTTGTCACTTTTGTCCCTCCATCATCACACAGTGCCCCTTCATTGTTACTTTTTCCCCTTCACAATATCACATGTGCGCCTTTCAGCGCTAATAGACAGTGAAATAATTGAGTACAATATGTATATGACAAACCTATTAGGCTTTACTTATTATAAAATCCCATTATAGGAAAACAAATGTGGATGCCAAGATACAAATAAAAGCAAAATCAATTGTAGATGCCAAGATACAAATGAATAATCACTATCAGAATAAACAATAAACACAAAGGTGCACAATATGGGTTGGCACAAAAAATATGGAAATTGGAAAGAAAAAAGAAAGAAAAAAGAAACAATAGAAAAAAAGAACTGTCCTGAACAACTGAAAAATTGGTTGCTTCTAAATGTTTATATCCAGGATAGGAAGATGAGAAGGCATGAAACGCCCAGAGTACTTGCGGTGTTGCTGAACCCAAATGTCAGATCCTCATGTTGGATGTTCCAGAGGAAGGCTGGCTGATCCATGTGCTGCAAAGTGAAAATTCTGCTCTTCAACAGGAAACAGGAAGTAGTGTGCTTTCCACCGTGGAACGCACGCTACTTCCGAATAATGTCCCGACCAGGCTCGTCTCGTCACTTCTGTGAATATTTTAATATTTTTTTTTCATTGCTGGCTCCCCCACCACTCGCCAGGCCCCCTGTTACCGCTGAGCCCTAGGCAAGTGCCTAGGTTGCCTAGCGGTAAATCCAGCCCTGAGTACAATACAAAGCAGAATTATTCTCACTTACTGAAATGTTTACATATAGCATATAATTCTGGAAGCTGATAGCAACAGTACAACACAATGGGCCTGAGTCATTAAGGGGAGCAAAGCATAAAAAAGGAGTAACTTTACACCTGGGCAAAACATGATGCATTGGAGGGGGAGGTACATTTAAAATGTGGAGACAGATTTATAGTTAGGGTATGGCGTGTTCTACTTACTTTAAATTTCAGTGTAAACATAAAGCTATCAACTATTAGAGATGTTCACTGACCCCTGTGTTTCAGTTTTGGATCTGTATTTTTACTAAAAATTACTAAAATATGCTAAAATAACATCATTTTGCTCTTTTGTTTGTCCCTACATTATTATTAACCTCAATCAAACTAATTTTCAGTAATTTGCAGTTAATTTTGAACACCTCAAAGGTCACAATATTATTTTCATCCACTTTTGGCCAAAGACTGCAATGGGCTGGCTGAATACTAAGCGACAGAGCAATGGCACAAACACAGGACAGTTCACAGCACATCTAGGAAACATTGCCACACAGTAGTGGCAGAAATGAAAAGTGCCGCAAGATGGAATTGTCCTTGGGCCCTCCCACTCACCCATATGTTGAGAAGGTTTAGCAAACTTACACAGAAACAGGAGGGGTAGCAGGTACAGTTGAACAAACCAAGCACTTTAGCGACAAGGAATGCCACTTTTTTGGCTGAAGTGCTTGATTTGTTTGAGCCCCCACAAAACAAGCTACCAGTGGGCTTAAGGCAGCTAAGCTAACAGTGCTGTCAATGAACTGTAAGACTGCAGCGAGCTGGCTGGTTACTAATCGCCAGAGCAACGACAGAAACACACAGCAGTTCATAGCACATGTAGAAAACATTGTCACACAGCAGTGGCAGAAAAGAAAAGTGGTGCAAGATGGAATTGTCCTTCGGACCTTCCAACCACACTTATGTTGGATTGACATAATATGATTGATGGGCAGCAGAGTAGACGAGGTTATAAAGTTGACAATATAATAACATTGACAGTATTATTAGTACATCCATTTCAATAGAGACAGTTTTTATTTGGTTGACAATTCAAATGTAGACAGTATTATCCCTAACTTTAACCCTATCCCTAGACTTTAATCAGAGTTCACATAAACCACAATGTTCGCCCCATTTCAATTATGTAGTGTCTGGAATAAACTGTCGCGTGAATTCTTAAGAACACAGAGACTTGAACTTATTAAGTGTAATTTAATATGGAAAATACATCCACAATGCTTAAGATAAACAGATAATAAAAGGCATACAAATATAATGCAATTGTTTCTTATAAAACAAAAAAGGATAAAACACAGAATTGATACCTCACTTATAATCAAGGTTCTGTTGCTGGGAGAAGCAGGAAAAATGGGACCTCTTCAATATCGAATTGACTCCCTCAGAGAGAACCAAGAAGTACATTTACACTATAGTTTTAAAACCAAGCTACAGGACCCACAGCCCCCTTTCCTGTGAGGTCAGAACCAACAGGATGGTAGAATGCAAATTAGGGTTTTATGACTCTGCTGTAGGAATACTTCTAAGTCAAGTTTTCTTTACACCGTCCTAACTTTTCAACAGTATGGCTTACAAACATAATTTTACCTCCACACAACATGTCATAAGTTTCCCTTCCTCTGCATACCACACATGCCTCTGGTAAGTATAAGATTGGAGAAAACGATGTGATATTTTCCTGTGACCCTATACAGCTTGAATCTGTCATTAACATACAACCCAGTCTCTGCAGTCGGCATGTCTGGGGCCTCCCAAACAGGTGTTAGATTTAATTGTCTTGCAAGAGATATCCTCAAAGGCTTTCACATTTGCGTCCTGCCATAAATGGTATAAGGTGCTACCCCTATCTACCAGCCCCCTCTGGGTAGTTTACCATACACAAACCCATTGATCTAACAGCTTCTAAGAGAGCCATGTCACACTATTTCTAGGAATTAATTCACAAACATATATTTGCAGATTTATACCTAAAAATTAGCTTGCACATGACAGTCCTCAGTTAGACCTCCTATTATTTAAGACACCTTCCATCTTCACTCAGTGCTTGTTCTTTAGGTCTACTACCTGCTCTGAGTAGGTTGTGTATTCTCATTCTCTCCATTCCCGTGGTATTCTCTGCAGTCCGCAGATCACCGCTCTCATCTCCACCATTCCAGTGGAAATACTCCGCTTTTTGCAGATCATCGCTTTCATCTCCACCATTCCAGTGGTAATACTCTGCAACCCGCAGATCATCATTCTCATCTCCACCGTTCCAGTGGTAAAGGTCTGCAGCAGACCGACTGAGTGTTTACCCTTCAGCCATCCTCAAATCCTGTTGTCTATTCCCTACTGATCTCGCCAAGTACTCCCTAGAGGGCCGCGACCTGCGTAGTGGAAGCAGCTAAACTCATACCTTCTTCCGAGGGTTCCTGGAGAAGACCAGCCGCTACGTTATACTCCGCGCCTCTGGTATGAGTAGAATCAAAATTGGCAGATCAAGGTCCAAAAATCCTAGGCTCTGTGACACCACATTTGATTAGTCTACCTAATCATACTGTCCACCATGTGGATTGGCGACCTAATAATACTGTTGAGACCTGAACTGTCGACTGTTTAACAAGTTGATAGACCAAGCCCAAAATGTCAAACAGTGCAAGATGGAATTGTCCTTGGGAAATATGTAAAATAGATCTAACAAACACACAGAAACAGGAGGGGTAGCAGGTACAGTTTAACAAACCTATTAACTCTAAGACAGATCGCTTTTCGGTGTTCCTCCATCCTCTGAAGCATATAAAGGGTGGAATTTTACCTTGTTACCACCTCCTACTTCAGTTGGTGGGCAAATTAATTTGTTCTTGCAGCTGTTGCAATCTAATCGACAGAGCAATGGCACAAACACACGGCAGTTCATAGCACATGTAGGAAACAATGCCACACAGCAGTGGCAGAAAAGAAAGGTGGTGCAAGATGGAATTGTCCATGGGCCCTACCACCCACCCATATGTTGGATCTTAAATAGGATATACGCACTTTAACAAACCAAGCACTTCAGCGACAAGGAATGACACTTTTGTAGCTGAAGTGCAAGGTTTGTTTGGGCCCCGACAAAACAAGCTACCAATGGGCTTAAGGCAGCTAAGCTAGAAGTCCTGGTAATGAACTCTAGAGTGGCAAAATGTTGTTGTCATCATCCTCAGCCTCATCAGTATGTACATATACCTCACACAATATTAATTCACCCCCCCCGTCCTGGTGGTAAACGCCTTCCTCATGGAATTTGTAGCTCTTTTTGATGAACATCATCTTTTCCACATTTTTAGGAAGTAGCCTCCTACACCGATCACTGACAAGGTTCCCATTTGTGGTGCAAACTACCCAGTGGAGGGTGGGCAGCTTAGGTATTGAAAAGCAAGTTTGTACATGGGTCTCCAAATTGCCTTTTTTTCCTCCTAGTATGTAAAGGGACTGTCTGACTTGTCTATTTGTATGCTGTCGTTAAAATAATACTTCACCATCCAGAGGATGTTGATAGTAGGATTAGGTGGAATTACGGCAGATGTGCCATGGATTTTGTTCAATTATTATAGATCAGTCCAGATGTCAAAATGTTGTGCTGAGTCGTCTGCATCATCCCTGGGTCTTTTGGGAAAGTTTTTTCCTAGCAGCAGTTGCCTGAGAAACTGAAGGAGGAGAAGCCGTCGTGTCACGTACCACTTGAGCTGTCAACTTGCTCACCAGGAGCTCCTTGCATCTCTTGAGATCTGGGCAAATTGGAAACAAAGAGAAGACATAACTCTTAAACCTAGGAACAAGCAAAGTTGCCAAAATGTAGTGATCCGAGTTCAAGATGTTGATAACTCTTGGATCCTGGCGAAGCGAATAAATTACTTGATCTACAAGTTTGACCTCCTTTAGTTTCTCTAGCTGTTTTTCCAAAAGTCTAATCAAGGGAATCACTTGGCTCAAGCTAGCAGTGTCTGAACTCACTTCACAGATAGTTTCAGCACCTTGCACAACATGGAAAATATTCTCCACTGCGCTGGATTTAAAGCTGCTGCAATCTCCTACATGCTGTTGCAGAATTTCGGAAATGTCCCAAAATTTTTATGAGCCACAGACAACATCTCCTGCACGTCCCTGTCATTTTTCAAAAAGCTCTGCATCACCAAGTTGATTGTGTGAGCAAAACAGGGAATGTGTTGGAATTCACCGAGCTGTAATGCTCTCACAATATTGGTGGCATTATCAGAAATTACATATCCCGAGGAGAGTCGAAATGGGATAAACCATGTAGCAATGACATACCTTAGTTTTTGTAACAGATTGTCAGCTGTAGCCTCTTAGTGAAACCAGTGATACACAGAGTAGCCTGCCTCTGAAAAATGCGACATAGATAGGTACATGCTGCTGTTGTTCCTGCTGGTAAAGGGGAATCATCAATCCAATGGGCTGTCACAGTCATATAATCTTTAGTTTGCCCAGTTCTGCTTGTTCACATATTTGTGGTTAAGTGTACAATGGGTAGAGTGGCATTTTGTAGCTCAATAATTAAATTTTTATGAACTTTCTGGTAGAGTTGAGGATTAGCTCTTAAAGTAAAATGGTGTCGTGATGGAATTTGGTAAAGGGGACACAAGACCTCAATTAACTGTCTAAAACCAGCTGCATTAATTGTGGATATTGAACGCAGATCTAACACTAGCATAATCGTCATGGTGTCTGTGATCCGCTTTGTGACTGGGTGACAGCTTTCATACTTGCTTCCTCTTGCAATGGATTGTTTAACAGTCAATTGTTGTAAAACTACCAGTATTCTTCTTCTTGGTTTGCTTCTGGAATGAAGATTTACCCCCAGCAGCAGCGGGACTTATGCTCAAGAATTCTTTAGAGGAATCCTGGAGTGTGGAGGAGTCATCTAGCCTTAGCAACTTGGATGCAGGACTAACTCCCATCACTAGTGAGGATATTGATGATGAAGGTGTTGTGGGTGTAGACTGCAGGTGCCGGGATCTAGGTGAGAGAAGGGAGCTAGCTGGTGCTGGACTGCTTGCTGTTATTTTTTTAGCATAGGTTTCTGATTTTCCCAAAAGCTTCCCATAGCGTAACATGGACGAGGTTCCTAGTTAAGGTCCCTACCTTTTCTGACTGTAACTTTACAAATGCTACAAATGGCTAGACAACTGTTGTCAGGATTTGGTTAAAAATAATCTGACACATAAGAGGTGGTTTTTTTTGGTGGCATGCCTAGGCATGACAATGGCTTTCTTCTTATCACTGGCAAGAACTGCTTCCACTGATGCAGGACTTACACAAACATCATCATCATCATCAACATCCTCATTAGCACCGTCCCAGCTACATAAATATCCCCTTCATCCTGTTACAAATCCAAAGTGGCATCCTCAATTTGTGTTTCAAAGTCAGAATGAGAAAGTCTTGCATCGTCATGACTGACCTTACAAGAAGATGCCTCAGTGACAGTTGTTGCACTATCACTCATACAGAAAGGCGAAGGACTGATTCTTTTCTTGCCACTGCGTGTGTAGAATGGCATGTTGGCAATTTTATATTTTTCTGCAGTTAACTTTGCCTTGAGTACAGATGCTTTTTTCTTTACCAAGGTAAAAGCTGTTTTTTTAAATTTTTGCTTCCCTGACTTAAAACCACTATGCACTTGAACATAGACTTTAGCAGATGATGTAGAGGGATTAGTATCATCATGACTGGTGCCAGCAGCTGCTTGGTGCTCCTGGTCTTCTGTGGACTGATGTGAATCCATATCAACGGCACAGAGCAATGAGACGGGAGTCTGGAGAGTGACAAGAACACTGCCACCCTATTGTTTCTGTTTCGGCAATGATGCTGAGCAATGGCACTGACACTGTAGACTGGCAAGAATACTGCCACCCCTCCTGTTTCAATGTGAGCTATGGCACGGAGCAACTTCATTGGAGTCTTTTAAGAACACTGCCACCCCTCCTCTTTCTGTTTGAGCAATGACGCTGGCAAACTATACTGGAGACTACCAAGAACACTGCTACCCCTTCTGTGTCTGTCTGTGAAATGCAGCTAAATCTCCGTGGATGGTGGTACTTATAGAATCCGAATCACACGATGACGCAGAATTTACTTTTGCCTCGTTTTCAGCTTCGAGGGCGCAGGAAAGTACAGAGCCGGCTCAGCTTGGTACTCGGATCTGCGATGTTCAGGTGGGCTCAGTTTTCGGAAAACCGAGCCCCCGCATCTCTATTAATTATGTGTGTGCTACATGAAAAAACAGCCAGTATTTAACTTATGTGCAAAATAATAAATTAATTTGCACCCCTTGCATTGTAACATAGTTTGTTGTGGAGAACATTTACTCCTTTTTTTGCCTTGCTTTCTTTAATGACTCAGGCCCAATGACATGCAAAAAAACCCCAAAACATTTTAGAATATAAATCCAAAGTATGATAAATAGAGTACAAGTTGAAAATGGAGAAATACGCTTATATACTAAGGCATATGTTCAATCACAAAGTGCATATAATAAAATAAAAACATAAAGGCACGCAAAAACAGTATAAATTAGCACATAAATAAAATCAGTGCACTGATAATAAACCACATTCATGGATATATAGTTTATGGCCACATCAACATATATAGGTTGACTTGAAAGTACCTGCAACCGTCCTGTAACATACACGCTTTTGGTATAAGTGTGCATGCATAAAAATAGGGCAATAATGTCAATTACAAGTAGATCGAAGTATATTCAAATGCAATATGAAGCCAAGAATTGAGTCTCTCTATATGTGCACAATATAGAGGCTTCGTATAAACAGTCTTCAGTATGTACAGTATAGTGTACTTGGTTCTCAAACTTGATCCGGAATGATTAGAATTCGGATATGAGAAATGGTGTGAGGCAGAAATAGAACGAGTCACTCACCACTAGGGTTCCCGGACAGCCTGGTCCTATTTGGGGTTCCCTTGGGTTGTATTCCGCTGGAATGAGGTAATTGCCCGGTTTATCCGGTCCTCTTCAGCGTTACCTCTCGCTGGGCTTCTGGGCTTCAGGCCCTGAGGAAGCCCAATCATATGGGTGAAACGCGTTGGTTAATACATCTATTCCAAATTTAACATTTGATATCTTATCACCATATAAACAAGCTTGTTTATTCATTCAACATATAATATAGAAGACGCGCTGATTCCGCGCATGCACGATAGTATCCATCGGGAGACGCAGGAGTGGACAGCTGTGCATCCGCACAGAAGCTCAGCGAGAGGCAACACTGAAAAGGACCACATAAACCGGGCAATTACCTGATTCCAGCGGAATACAACCCAAGGGAACCCCAAATAGGACCAGGCTGTCCGGGAACCCTAGCGGTGAGTGACTCGTTCTATTTCTGCCCTCCACCATTTCTTATATCTGAATTCTAATCATTCCGGATCAAGTTTGAGATCCAAGTACACTATATTGTACATATTGGAGACTGTTTATACGAAGCCTCTATATTGTGCACATATAGAGAGACTCAATTCTTGGCTTCATATTGTATTTGAATATACTTCGATCTACTTGTAATTGACTTTATTGCCCTATTTTATGCATGCACACTTATACCATAAGCGTGTATGTTACAGGACGGTTGCAGGTACTTACAAGTCAACCTATATACACCTGTTGATGTGGCCATAAACTATATATCCATGCATGTGGTTTATTATCAGTGCACTGAATTTATTTATGTGTTAATTTATACTGTTTTTGCATGCCTTTATGTTTTTATTTTATTATATGCACTTTGTGATTGAACATATGCCTTAGTATATAAACGTATTTCTCCATTTTCAACTTGTACTCTATTTATCATACTTTGCGCCAAGGTTTATATTCTAAACTGTTATTTATAACAAAGGGGAGGGACCCCCCCCACTTTTTCTCTGAGCTGCATCGTAGATAACTATTTCCGAGCAGCGCATACTGGCATCTTTGTTATGTAAAAAAAATAAAAATAGATTTTGCTTTCTAGAGCAATTTTAAAATCAGATAAAGGTGTGGAGGTTGTACATTTTTGTGGGCATTCCTTGCTTAACACTTGAATTGAATGCAACTGGGCAGAGTTAATTGTGATCCACTGATTCGGAAACCACAGTAGAAACCACAATTTGTGAGTTTTAATCTAAATTGAAGCAAGTCAGCACACAGAGAATTCTGGGATTTCATATACCAGTATTATTAACATTAATTAATTCCCATTCTGTATTATATTAAAAGTATTTTTATAAAAGTCTCCAGCTCTGAGTATATGCTGGAAAAATAACTTCACAGCTTTATTATACACAACAGGCACTGAGACGTAGTAGAATTTGTATATGCCCTTTATATGTTCTGATTCTCAGTGACAATTCTCCTCTCAGCAGGCTACAAAAGACTTATTACTTGTTCCCAAGACTTTCATCCTTCAAGCACCTGTAATTATGGCAATTATACTGTAGAAGACCCTAGACATTCATCCTGCAAGCACCAGTGATTACGGTAATGATAATGTTGTTGGAGAGGATTGTAACACTGATGACTGACTCAGTAACATTTGGACTAAAGAAAATTTGACAAACGTCATGAAAAAATATCTTTCTCTAGTGCATAGTAGCTTTAACAGAGGTTAATCTGCTGAGATGTGTTTGATACTTATGTTAACAAATAAAACTAGGACATAGTCATAGATGAGGTAGGATAATTTGGGATATTGAGATGGAAGATTTCAGATAACTTGTAGATAGACAGAGTCAGTTAATGTAATGTGGGAAGTTAAATGGTTGTTCCGTGCATCTATGATGGAACTTACCTCGACACCCCCATTTCTTGGAGATGAGTAAACTTTTACAAATTGTTCCACAAAATTTTCACCATGTTCCGAAGTTTTAAACGTATTTTTGCACATTTCAGAATTTTACTTTAAGTGTTCCCAGTCCTAACAAAATCACATCTCAAATCAAAATGAAATGCCTCATGGAGGAGATTTTACAGAAATATCCTCCGTTTAGGCAAATGTTGTGCAGCACTGCAGTCCCCATAGATTAATATGGGGAGTGCGATGTTTTGCAATGCATGAAGCTCTGATAAGCTTTGCATTGCTCAGATAAGTAATGCCATCTCAGGATGGCGTTACCTTTCTTTTCCTATGGGATTCTGCTGAAGCCTCTTTGGCTTCGCAGAATCCGTTACAGAGGAAGGGCTGTGCGCATGTACACTTCCTTCTATCACTGGCAGCACTGGGTTCCAGGTAAATAGGAAATTTACATTGCAGCACAAGGGACACTTCGCCTGGTCTCCCAGAGTTGCCCCAGCATAATCCATGTCAGGCGCCATCCCCGCACACACGCTATGTGACGGGGATGATCGCCTTTGCTATTGCCCGGCCGTCCCGTTGCCAAGCAAAGTAAAGTGACTTCCGGGTCTCAACAGGAAGTTCGGGCGCATGTGCCCAAACATCGTGTCCCTGTTTCCTAGCAACGGAGACACCAGCCAGCACTTCATTTTGATGGTCAGATCAGCTGACCGCCGACCCCATGTCCACCAATGACAGACAGTCAGTCTGTATTTATACCTGACTCTGGCACCACTGGAGTGCCAGAGTATCTAGTCTCTAGACTCCAGCACTGTGTGTTTCCTTAGATTACTATTATTGCATTCTGACTCCAGTTCTTGCCTGACCATTCTTTCGGATTTTCCTCTGGACCCATCCTGACTCCTTGGTTTTGACCTTTGGCTTCCTGACGTTTCTTCTGCCTCCTCCTTCGGTTCCTGTATTGCCCGCTTGGCTTTGACCTTTGTATTGCACAACCACACCTATTCACCTATACCTCGCTGGTAGCAAACTGGGAGGGCCAGGACCTGCACCTCTCTGCAGCTAAACTCAAATCCCCTTGCGGGGATCTCTGGAGAAGACCTGAGGCGTGCTTAGACTCCGCGCCTCCTAGCGTAGCTGCGCCAATACCGGCAGGTAAGGCTATCAGAGCCAGTCTGTTAGTGACAAACCGTTTGAGCAGTGCTTAAATGTCCTGTTATGCTGCTTTGCTCAATTTTTGTTAAATGTCACAATGATATTGCATATATCTACCAATTCATCATATTTTGTAAAGGACGGTGATATGTACTTTGATGCCGTGTCTTGTGAAATCTTTTCTATCCATCCACAGTAGATTATTCAGAGTAAGAGTAAAATCTTTGCATTATAGTAACAGGGTGCTGTCCTGATAATCATTAGTTTGCAGCGAATAACAATGCTTTCCTCTGCCTAGTAAATTGCTAACATTTGCCAGGTTTATGGTTGTTTGCATGGTCATAAATAAACCCCTAAATACTTTATACTTGGCGTTTTAAAAGAAGTGTTTTTATTTTTTATGTATAATTCTTATGTAAAGGTAGATATTTGGATTTGTTCAACACACATTTCAAATATTTTTACTTTAAATGACATGTCCTTTTTTTGGACAAATCCCCTCTATTTTACCTGCATCAAACACTTAGCATTAGGGGGATTTTCCTCCTCTGAGACTATCCTCCCATTACCTGAAATGGAATGATCAAGCTAAGCAGAGCACTTGAGTTGAGAAGTCTTTGAAGATTCTGAGATCAGGTATAGGCTGGAAGACCCCCTTATTGCTGCATGGCGTGGAGCTAGGTAACATAGCATACGCAAATCCCCATACCCTGATAATAGTTAAGGTATTTGACACTAAATATAACCTTATTATCTACCTCTATGAATTAGTATTGATCTTAGGTACCAAATAGCTTCCCTGAAATGATTCTCAATAGAGTATCTGGGAGGAAGTATGAGATGCTTAGGCAAAAAACTTAGTAAAATTCGTAAAATAATGATAAGGGCCGAGAACTATTGCATGTATATTTGTTTCTGCAGCAACTTGTTTTCCAGGCGTAGTGGCCATTTAAATACATAGAACATTATTATATAGTTTAAAGATCAATGTACTCACAAGAAACAACACCAACATGCTGTGTATTGTGTCTTGTTCAATACATGTATCTTCTGTTTGTAAGTGGCTACAAAATAGCAATAACACTGTCAAGAACAAGTAAGCTGTACAAAAGGAAAGGGGTTGCTGCAAGTGCACAGTAATTACATCTTGGGATTCAAACGTTTATCAGAGGTTAAAATCAAAGTTCTATGAGGTCATCAACTTGAAAGCTCAATGATAATTGACAAACGTTCCCTGATCTTGTTCCACTGTACTGCAGCATATGGTTCTGCTACCTAATTACTTCTTACATACTGAAAACACATTTAATCCATTTCTGATGGGGACATTTATCTGGTGCTGTTTGGAGACAAAGTAACTGATGTCTTGCTTCTACAGAGTCACCCTGACCTGTATGCACTCAGCTCTTATAATGCTTCTTTCTTCAGTTTCAGTGAAAGACTGGGTCAGCTTATTCTCTTGATTGTCTGCTACCTCTTTCTAAGATACAATAACACTATTTACACCACTCTAAATATTTAATGTTGTGGATTAATGGTAGTGTTAAGTGAAGCTGGAGGAAGGGAGTTTAAAGGCTAGAAGTCAACATAAATAAAATAGTTTAGCACCTCAAGTCAAGCATGTTAATCACACTCTGTACAGGTATCCATGTCAGGTGACTGCTGAAATATAGATTTATTTTTGTCTCAAACTCGTAGAGTTCTAAATTGTAAAAACACAGCACAGGATGTATATTAATTAATGTTATATAATAAAAATATATGAAACCATACATAAATGGTATAATAATATGTGAAAGTATGTTTAGTAATATGAAATACTGTTTGCAAAAGCAAAGCATGGTTTTAATAAAGGTATGGTCAGGGCAGGTGGTGCATGGTAAGCCCGGCAAGTGCGTCAGGAGGGTGAGAACTTATCGGGGCACCCACCATTATACCTGCTCCGAAAAAATAAATACATTTTGGGACGGATGCCTTTCCACTTAGCCTCCAAGGGGTAAATGTATCAAGCTGAGAGTTTTCCCGCGGGTTTGAAAAGTAGAGATGTTGTCTGTAGCACCAATCAGATTCTAGCTATCATTTTGTAGAATGTACTAAATAAATGATAGCTAGAATCTGATTGGTTTCTCAAACCCACCGGAAAACTCTCAGCTTGATACATTTACCCCCAAGTCTCCATTCTGAACAGAGCAGAGATCGGAGTAGCCACCAGACATTAGGGGAGCAGCACATGCAAAGCGAAGCCCCAAAGAGGGTGATGAAAATACAAGTACAGGCCCTGAGTATGGTTTCTTTTAATTGCAATCCATAAATAAGAAATAAAATGAAATAATTGTTTTTCAATAATAATGTCATACACACAGGCATACTGTTTTCTGCTACTACTGTCATTGTGAGGAGCACACTAATCTAATAAGGACACAAATGTTAGGGGCATTGCCGTGAAACACAGGAGACATTTTTAAAAGCAACCATTATATTGTATATATAGGGCACATCATTTTAGAAAATTGTAGCAAAATAAACCTACTAGACTTGTATTTATATAACTATAAGCTTTTTAATCTATTCTTGCTGTTTCACTTCACGATATGAACACTGCCCACATTGTAAACACTATTTATGATGCATAAAATAATTAATTGTAAGATATAGCATGTGCAAAAATAGACTCCATTATCACTTTACTTTTCTACAGAAAATGTATTAAATATTATGAACATAAATTCTCTGCATATCTTAGAGAATGGAAGCTAGTACATTGCTTACTCAATCACACATTAAATTGTAGTATCACTTAAATGAAATAGTGCGTCCAGTAACAAAATTATGAAGGAAAGAGGTGTAATGGCATCTTGGACAGTACACTGGTGACCAAAACTCTTGCATCCTCTATGTATGAATCTTGTTTATGTAAACCCAGTGTAGAAAATAAATTAAATTACAATAAGCAATATTCTTTCCATTCTGTTTGATTCCTCAGTGAAAAGGTTTAGAATGAAACAAATTTCTATCAAAACACTACAGAAAAATATAGTAAAAATAGGTGGAGTGTAGTGTGACACCATCGGACATGGTCGCATACACCATGGGTTCATTCTTGACTATTTTTTCTTAGGACATATCCACACACCCAGCTCTAACAAGGCCCTGTTCTCACACTGCAGACCACCTGGGACCACAAGAGACCGGAGGGGTCCACCCGACTAATAGCACAGCCACGCAGTGGTGCACGCAGGGTGGGTTTCTGAGTCTCCAGAAACCCCCCCCCCCTGCACTAACCAAGTGCCCACCATAGCGGCACTGTCCTATACAGCACCGCCGCGGATGGTTCTTTGACAGCGCCGCGGCTCCTGTATAGGACAGCGTCGCCGAAACGGTGCGCGGGCGCATGCGCAACAGCACTCTCTCGCATGATTTGTTTTTGCTTTTTTTTTGGGTCACCCCCCTGACAATCCTGCGTGCGCCCCTGCCATGGTTCACTAATTCGGCCTACTCACTGCGTCCCTGCCTGCTTGGGACACCAGTGGGCTTGCCTCCCCATGGGATGGCCACCTCCGTGTCTACTCAATGGATCTCCTGTCTATTCTGAGTGCAGTGCCACCATAGCCGCATAGAAGTAGTGCAGGATCCGCTTCCTACCATCCCCAGCTGATCAGTGCGACTGGGGCCCAATGCACCTGCCCTGGCTCCTAGCACACCCACCCTGTATCTGGCTGCTCCAAGGGAGTCCCACTTGACTCACTGTGCCCCGGATCTCCCAGTGCCGGCCATCACACTAAACCAGCGATTAATATACATAGGCCTGAAGTTAGGATTTAAAAGACTAGTGCTTCCTGTGAACAGTGATCAATCCTGTACTATCTGACCAAACTAACAGTGACTGAAAGTTTGTTAGATTAGTGCTAGAGATCTCCAAGGGAAAATTGTTTGTTTTGTGAACGTTGTCTGCTATCCTAACAAAATAAAACAGATGACTGTTATATACACAAAAAAGAAACAGAACAGCACTGTGCAGATTGATCACTAAATTAATAAATAATAATAATACACATTAATACATTTCAAAAAAATAAATGTGACAAGCGAGGGTCTCTAAAAAAGAGTTTTTGCAATGTAGCAGGGGTCACGTCACTATAGCCCCGCCCCTACCATAAAATGCAGAAATCCAAGGTATTGAATAATGCCGTGAATTTCAGTATTTTACATGGTCCGGGAGGTTTGCCTACTCTTCTGGGAGCCCAGGAGCACTCCCCAAAATTCAGGAGCCCCCCGGAAATTTCGGGAGAGTAGGCAAGTATGCATTAGAAGATAAAATACCCTTTAGATGACTGTTATATCAGAATTACATTGTACAGGTCATATTGAAGGTGTCAGATCACTATATATATATATATTGTGACCGGGTAGGAGGGCCTGGTACCATCTGCTGGGGTAGATGGTGTTTATAACAGTCAATAGATTTCACACAAGTTCAAAGGTCTAGTGCAACTGGCCTCAGACAGTCTTATTCAGTAAGAAAATGAAAGAAAACTCCAAAATAAGTACCTTGCTGTCTGGCTCTATCTAACCACTGGTCACAGAGACTCTGCACCCCTTGTCCCCAGGCAGTGAGAGACTGAGCTGCCTTGCAGTCTTTTACTAGCACCACTCAGGTGCAACTACTGATTTCCAGTTGAATCACTGGTAACTTGGAATACCCAGTTAATTGGCCTAATGGATGGATCCCGCTCTCACTCTCCATCCATAACCCTAGGACCCTTTTTCGACTTTTCAAGAGGCCTATCGCCCTTTAGCAGATCACACACAATAACATTTTCCTGGGGTTTTAAAAGTAGTTTAGGAATCAAGGTGAAATATACCTACCATCAAACACTAATCCAGTGTCACAAAAATATATTATATTATATAAATACATTTACATAAATACACATACTGCGGTCAAAGTGGGTAGTTGGGTCCCTCATATCTCCTGTACCACTCCACCTTTCCTGTGCCACTTTTTTTTTGTGTATTTACATTTTCCCTCACATCTCGTGTTCCTTCAACCGTTCATAATGTCTCCCTTTGATTCTTTACTTCTCCTATATGTTTTCCATGTATCACGTTTCCTTTTCCATAACTGTTTCTTTTGTTTTGTTTGTAACAGGGAGCTCCTGATTTGGTGGGTTGGCCCCATTTTGCTGTTTGTGGCGCAACATAATTCCAAGCTGGTTCACCAAATTATGTAGTTATACAGTTGGCTAATATTGCTGCTATTTTGAGTTATGCAATTCGGTATTGTTTGTGTCAGTTAATGTCTTTTTCAAGTGCATACAGAATCTAGGTGTCTACCTAGAGTAGTTGAATATATTAGGGGTGTGCACCGGGCACTTTTAGTGTTTTGGGTTTTGGGTTCTGATTAGCTTGAGGTTTTGGGTTCTGATTTATTTTGCCAAAACACCTGACGAAAGGTTTTGGTTCTGATTTAGGGTTTTGGGTTCTGATTTATTTTTAAAAAAGCATAAAAAGCGCAAAAATTCCAGTTTTTTTGTTTTTTTACACTCCTACGCTATTATTAACCTCAATAACATTCAATAACAATCATTTCCACTAATTTCCAGTCTATTCTGAACACCTCACACCTCACAATATTATTTTTGCATTTGGCCCCAACACTGAATGTAGTTTAATATCTGATACGCATCTATCTGGACTGCGTAGTGGAGTGGCCCCGGTACCCAATTTGGTACCGGGGCCACAATACCTCCTCCAACTGGTCTCAATTCCACTGCACATATGGCTGCTCCTACATCCTCTGCAGCATATAGAGGGTGTAGTTCGAGCGCGTCACTACCTCTTGTTTTCGACGATGACAGGTCATTTTCATAAAATTTTGATTTGGCAGCAACAGTCAACGTATTTTAGTATATGATACACATCTATCTGGACTGTGTAGTGGAGTGGCCCCGGTACCCAATTTGGTACCGGGGCCACAATACCTCCTCCAACTGGTCTGAATTCCACTGCATATATGGCTGCTCCTCCATCCTCTGCAACATATAGAGGGTGGAGTTCTAGCGCGTCAATACCTCTTGTTTTCGATCATGACAGTGCATTTTAATTATTTTTGCATTTGGCCCCAACACTGAATATAGTTTAATATCTGATACGCATCTATCTGGACTGCATAGTGGAGTGGCCCCGGTACCCAATTTGGTACCGGGGCCACAATACCTCCTCCAACTGGTCTGAATTCCACTGCACAGATGGCTGCTCCTCCATCCTCTAACTGGTCTGAATTCCATTGCACAGATGGCGGACACCAGATGCACGTCTAACACAAACATAGCTGTTAAGGCCGCAGTTATTTTTCGGTACAGTAGCAACAGTGAACGTAGTTTGACTTTTAAATAGCAGTACCTAGTATTTTTTGGTACAGCAGCAAAAGTGAATGTAGTTTGACTTTTAAATAGCAGTACCTAGTATTTTTGGGTACAGAAGCAACAGAGAACGTAGTTTGACTTTTAAATAGCAGTACCTAGTATTTTTGGGTACAGAAGCAACAGAGAACGTAGTTTGACTTTTAAATAGCAGTACCTATTATTTTTTGGTACAGCAGCAACAGTGAACGTAGTTTGACTTTGAAATATCAGTACCTAGTATTTTTTAACTAATTTTTTTTCAATTATTTTTGTATAGGTTTTTTATAAAAAAAAATTAAATTTTTTATAACTTTTGAATAATTTTGAAATAACAATGCCCTTAGCAGAACAGAGCACAGGACACAGGCAGCACCACTGGACTCAGCAGGACAGAGCACAGGACAAAAGCACTACTGGACTCAGCAGGACAGAGCACTGGACAAAGCACCACTTGACTCAGCAGGACAGAGCACTGAACAAAGCACAAAGAACCACTAAACTGATCAGAAGCTCCCTAACTACAACCTCCCTCATGAGTGATCACAGCCAGATCGAAGATGGCGCCTGCAAGGTATTTATGACATCCGAGTCTCGCGAGATCCGACGCGAGACTTGGATGTCATAGCCTCGGTTTGGCTCCGTTTGGTGCCCGGAAGTTCCTGAACAATGCTCGGATCCCATCGGATCCGCACTGTTCGGGTGGGCTCGGATTTGCAGAATCCGAGCCCGCTCATCCTTAGAATATATTAGTTATTTCTCTATTTAATAGTACTTCACTACAACCATGAAGAATTGTCACAATCCCATCTACATCAAACTGTTGAGTCTGACCAAATGGATCAAGAAGATATGTATTATTTTATATTGGTAGAGGAGCTTCCATTAACTAATGCTGTCATCATGTGAGAAACCAGAAATAATCTAAAGTATTATCTGTGTGTGTGATGTGAATGATATTACAGTTAAAGGTTGGCTAAAACATAGCAACTCATTGTATTCAGGATTCTCAGAATGAAGAGATCAATTGCCTGTATGTTAAGTAATATTATTGTGTGGATCCAAAGTAGTTGTGCCAAGCCTTGTGCAAGTATTTTTGGAAAAGTTGAAAGAAGGCCATCTCAGCACAGCGCAAATGAAGACCTTAGCTAAAATTTATGTATGATAGCCTGGAATCGATAGTTAAATTTAATAAATAACTAAAGACTGTGAAAGATGTGAAAAGAGTCAAAACACATCTCCACCAGCTCCATTATACCATATAATATAGGCCATGGTTGGGAATCGAACTCATGACCCCAGTGCTGTGAGACAGAGGTGCTAACCACCAAGCCACCGTGGTTCACATAATTCTGATTGTGATGGATGCATATTCTTAGTGGCATGAAGTCACAAGATGATGTCTACATAATCTGAGAAAACTAATGTTGTTTTGAGAAATTATTCTCTAGAAATGGTTTGCTCAAACAAATCTGTATTTATTATTAGAGATGGGCGGGCTCGGTTTCGTGAAAACCGAACCCACCCAAACTTTGGTACCGAGCCGTACTCTTGCGCCTATTCAGATTTCAAAACGAGGCAAAACGTCATCGTGACATCGTCAGATCTCGGATCTCGTTAGTTTTGGAATCTATAAATACCACCCTCCACCGCAATCTAGCGCCATTTGAGAGAGGGACAGAGAAGGGGTAGGACAGAGTATAGAGCAGTTTGGCAGGCAAAGTGATAGAAGAGAAAGAGGAGGGTGGTAGCAGTGTTAGAAAAAGCTCCATTGCTGAATTTGGCATTGCTGAAATCTTAATATACCAGTCATTGCACTCTTTTTTTCTGAATTTGCACTACAAAGTGTAGGGTCTAAAATACACCCTTATAGAAGAGCTGCTTTAGTCATTTGGTCATTGCTGAAATCCTAATATATCAGTGATAGCACTCTTTGTTTCTGAATTTGTGCTACAAAGTGTAGGGTCTGATATACACCCTTATAAAAGAGCTGTGTTAGTCATTTGGTCATTGCTGAAATCCTAATATACCAGTCATTGCACTCTTTTTTTCTGAATTTGCACTACAAAGTATAGGGTCTAATATACACCCAAATTTGAAGAGCTGCTTTGGTCATTTGTTCATTGCTAAAATCCTAATATTCCAGTCATTGCACTATTTTTTTCTGAATTTTCACTACAAAATGTAGGGTCTGATATACACCCTTATAGAAGAGCTGCGTTGGTCATTTGGTCATTGCTGAAATCATAATATACCAGTCATTGCACTCTTTTTTTCTGAATTTGCACTACTAAGTGTACAGTGTTATAAAAATGGATTCACAGCAGTACACAGAAGAGCAGGAGCAGCAAGCAGCTGCTGGCACCAGTCCTGATGATAGTTATCCCTGTACGTCATCTGATAAAGCCTTTACAAAAGTTAAAGTCTTTTGAAGTCACTGAAAAAAATAAACAAAAAAACACCTTTTACCACGTTGAAGAGAAAAAGAGCTGTAATCCAGTAAAAGTTAACTGCTGCTAAAAAAAAATTGCCAACATGCAATTCTACACACGCAGGTAAAAAGAAAGAATGACGCCTTCACCTTTCTCTGAGTGCGAGATCTAAAATTGCTACTGAGGCTTTTTCTTGTAAGGTCATTCGTGACCAAGCAAGACCAAGTAATTTGGAGTCCAAAACTGGTGCACAACTACTGTCATGTGTAAAAGCCGAGCTGGAAGTAAACAATAAGCCATTAGAAGAAAATGTATGCTCAGATCCAGAAAGGACACCAATCCCTGAGGAGAGTTCATCCACGAGTGGTATGTGTAAACGTGACCATTGTGATAGTGTACCCATAAAGAAGGCCCCTTTCAGCATTTCTGCTGATGTGTGCCTGAACAACCCGAGTGTAGCCGTTGAAACACAAATTGAGGATGCCACTTTGGAATTGGAAGAGGATGAGGGGGATATTTGTGTAGTCGACGAGAGCGCTAATGAGGATGTTGATGAGGATAAGGTTGTTTGTGTAAGTGCTGTAACTGGCATGTGATAAGAAGAAGGCAATTGTCATGCATGGACATAAGACCAAAAAAGCCACTTCTTATGTGTGGAATTATTTCTATTCAAATCCTGACAACAGCTATCTTGCCATTTGTAGTGTATGTAAAGCCACAGTCAGTCAAGGGAGTGACCATAACCATCTAGGAACCTCATCCATGCTACGTCATTTGACGCAAGTTCATAGCAAGATGTCGAGAAAAGCTGAAAGTTATGGTAAAAAAATAATAACAAGCAGTCCATCATCAGCTAGGACCCCTCTCTCACCTACATGCCGACACCTGCAATCTACACCCACAACACCGTCCTCATCAATATCCTCAGTAGTGATCGGAGTTAGTCCTGCAACCCAGTTGGTAAGGCTCGATGACTCCTGCACTATCCTTGATTCCTCTGAAGAATTCTTGAGCGTTAGTCCAACTATTGCTGCTGTTGCTGCTGCTGGGGGTGAATCTTCCTCCCATAAGCAGCCCAAGAAGAAGACCACTAGTACTTTACAACAATTAACTGTGAAGAGGATGCAAGTATGACAGCAGTCACCCAGTCGCAAAGCGGATCACAGACGCCATGGCGACTATGCTAGTGTTAGAGCTACATCCAATATCCACTATAAACGCAGCTGTTTTTTCACAGTTAATTGAGGTTTTGTGTCCCCGTTACAAAATTTCATCGCAACACCATTTTTCAAGAAAAGCTATTCCTCAACTGTACCATAACGTTTGCAAAAATGTAGTAATTGGGCTCAAAAATGCCATTCTACTCACTGTACACTTAACCACAGATATGTGGACAAGTGGAAGTGGGCAAACAAAAGATTATATGACAGTGACAGCCCACTGGGTTGGTTTTTCGTCTTCACAAGCAGGAACATCAGCAGCTTGTACACCACTACGTAACATTTCTCACAGGCAGGCTACTCTTTGTATCACTCTTTGTATCACCCTTAGGATGTAAGCTCGTATGAGTAGGGCCCCCTCCCCTCTTGTCTCCATACCTGTTCTTCCGCTCCGTCTTTACTGCATATGACTAGCCGGAGTTTCTGAAGTATTGGTACTTTTTGTTCATTGTTCTGTATGGTTTCACCCTGTATAGTCTACTGTTAGTACTGTGTGCGGCGCTGCGGATACCTTGTGGCGCCTAACAAATAAATGATAATAATAATAATAATCACCGGCTTCACTAACAGGCATACAGCTGATAATTTGTTACGAAAACTAAGGAATGTCAATGATACATGGCTTATATCACTTGGACTCTCCCCAGGATTTGTCATTTGTGATAACGTCAGCAATATTGTGCAAGCATAACAGCTGGGGGAATTCCATCACATTCCCTGTTTTGCTCACACAATAAACTTGGTGCTTCAGAGCTTCTTGAAAAATAACCGTGAGGTGCAGAAGATGCTTTCGGTGGCCCATAAAATTTCAGGACATTTCCAGCATTTTGCCTCAGCATGTAGAAGACTGCAGCAGCTCCAAGAACAATTTAATTTGCCCTGCCACCAACTGAAGCAAGAGGTGTTAACAAGGTGGAATTCCACCCTGTACATGCTTCAGAGGATGGAGGAACAGTGCAAAGCCATACAAGCGTATTGCACAAGCCATGACATTGGGAAAGGAGGGGGAATGTATTTCAGTCTTGCACAGTGGAGAATCCTTTCTGTGCTGTGCAAGGTGCTGAGACCATTTGAAGTTGTGACATGTGAAGTGAGTTCAGACTCTGCTAGCTTGAGCCAAGTCATTCCCTTAATTTGACTTTTGGAAAAGCAGCTTGACAAACTGAAGGCAGAGATGAAAGAAAGCAATTCTGCAAAGCATGTTGGCCTTGTAGATCAAGTACTTAATTTACTTGGCAATGATCCAAGAGTTATTAAAATATTGAAGTCGGCTCACTATGTTTTGGCGACTGTATTTGATCATAGGTTTAAGACCTACGTTGATTCTTTGCTTCCAAATGACTGAGATCTGAACGGATGCAAGGAGATTTTGGTCAGCAAGTTGACCGCTGAACTGGTCCTTGGCTTGACGACGTCTCCTCCTTCAGTTTTCTCAGGCAGCTGCTGCTCGTAAGAAATTGCACTTTCCAAAGAGAAGCAGGGATGACGCAGGTGGCAGACCACAACAGTTTGACATCTGGGGGTAAATGTTTCAAGCTGAGAGTTTTCCGGCGAGTTTGAAAAGTGGAGATGTTGCCTATAGCAACCAATCAGATTCTAGCTGTCATTTTGTAGAATGTACTAAACAAATGATAGCTAGAATCTGATTGGTTTTTCAAACCCGCCGGAAAACTCTCAGCTTGATACATTTACCCCCTGGTCTGGTTTCAAAGATTTTAGCAAAAAAAGTGTGACCTTGGCCATAACTGCCTCCGATCCTACTATTAACATGCAAAGGATGGTGGAGGATTATTTTTAAGAGTTCATTGAAATCGAAATGTTAGACAGTCCCTTTCCATACTGGGAGGAAAAACAAGCAATTTGGAAACTCATGTACAAACTTGCTTTGCAATCCCTAAGCTGCCCACCCTATGAGGAAAGCCTTTACCGGCAAATACATCCAAGCACTGACACTTCTCGAATGGCGGATTCCAGCGAAAATGAATTAATAGTCTGTGATGATGATGGTGTACACACTGATGAGGGTGAGGATGATGCTGAAGATGATGACAACAACATCTTGACAGTGTAGAATTCATTTTACAGCACTTTAATCTAGCCTGCCTTTAGGACATTGATGGTTTAGTTGGGGCCCAAACAAATCAAGAACTTCAGCCACAAAAGTGTCAGCCCTTGTCGCTGAAGTGCTTGGTTTGTTAAAGTGTGTATGTCCTTTGTAAGATCCAACATATGTACGGGTGGGAGGGCCCAAGGACAATTCCATCTTGCACCATTAATCTTTCCTGGCACTGATGTGTGTTTCTGCCATTACTCTAAAAAGCCCATTGCTAGCTTGGACTTGCACTTCAGCCACAAAAGTGGCACTCCTTGTGGATGAACTGCTTGGCTTGATAAATTGTACATGCTACCTCTCCTAATTGTGGGTGACATTGTTATCTTGTTTATTGAGGGCCGAAAGAAAATAAGCACTTCAGCCTCAAAAGTGGCACTCCTTGTGGATGAACTGCTTGGCTTAATAAATTGTACATGCTACCTCTCCTAAAATTGAATGGAAATGACTGGAAATGAGTGTTAGTGAGGTTAATAATAATGTGGGTACAAAATAATACCAAAATTATGTGATTTTACGCCAAAAAATGAAATTTAGTAAAAAATTGCAAAACAAAACCAAAACCAAAACCAAAACATGCAACCAAAACCAAAACATAAACCGAAGGTAATCCAGATCCAAAACCAAGACCAAAACCAAAACATGAGGGTCAGTGAGCATCTCTATTTATTAAGAATTTTAGTGAGCTGCAGAAGTTTTGCAGAAATTCCTGAAAAGTAATGGATTAAAATACTTCACTTCAGCACTATACTAGCTAACCACTAATGCAGGCCTGGCCAACCTGTGGGTCTCCAGGTGTTATGCTACTACAAGTCCTATTATACCCTGCCAGTTTTTAGCTGGCTATCTACTGGCAAAGCATGCTGGGACTTGTAGTTTTGCAACAGTTGGAAAGCCACAATTTGGCTAGCACTCAGCCCCTCCTGAGATCAACTCTTTACAAGCTTCTTTAGCCAGACCTAGCTTTCAGCTGTCCAGGACTTCCTGTAGATAAAGGAGGGGAAGAATGAATGCAGCTACAGCCCCCTCACCTGTATCCTGGATAACACCGTATCCATACACATAGCCCACCTGGCTTTACTTTAAAAACAACGAATAACAGCTTCACTGCAATATCTACATTATACACTAAACAATATACATTTTTTACAATGAGCAACATATAGTGAAAATGTTTTCTATATGTCTACATGGCTACAATGTCTCCTTATCCACATGCAATTAGAAACTGAAGTTGTACTCTGGTGAACTGGGGAACATAAACAGGGCTATAAAAAGTACATGATGCTATGCACCACATTTTGTGAGAAACGAGGGACAGGCTGATTAAGATGTTTTTAAACTTGTATCATGACAACTTCCATTTTACAGTCAGTTCTGCACCAGCCCAACTAAGCAGGAGACTTCTGCTTAATCAGATTTAGGTTTAGGTTCTGATTTAGAGTTGACTTTAAGTCCAACTCCCATGCACAAAAATAGCTTTGTTTTACAGCGTATGCGCAGTGAAACAAAATGAAATTTTGGGTGAAGTCCTCTACATCTTGAGAAGTGGATCACGACTGTGCAACTGCAACCGTAAGTGTACATTAAGAGTGTGCACATGCTATACGTACTTGGAGGCTGCATTTCCAGATACGCCTCATAAGTCGTGGTGTATAGATAAGTGATGTGATGACAATCAGCCTATTTCTTTACATTGAAAAAATGTTTATGTTAAATGTAGAGTGTCAAAGAACTTGAGGACCCCAGCAAAAACAGCAATTAGCACCAGGCTAAGCCAAACCGTGGGAGGCTCACAGCATGGCTTCCTCCTGTCATAATGTGCCCCACCAAGAGCCAGATCATCATGGGTCTGAATTCCCTATGGGGAAACAAGACAAAGAAAAGGTGTATGCCTCCACCAGGGAAATGCAACCGCAGGTTATTAACTCATTGGGAATGCTGCTGTTGAAAGAACTTAGTGTCAGCATGCCCAAGTTGCCAGACCATAATTGTGCTTGTAGAACTACAACCACAGCATGTCCTAGCAGTTATTGGAATCTGTAGTTCCACAAACTTATGTAATAGTAAAAAAAATCCTGCAAACACCATCTTTTATTTGGCACTGCACAACCTGTTCCTACCAAAGCTATAAATGAGTGAATGAATAGAAGGGGCCTATCTGCAACTAGCAAAAAAGAATGGTTTGCATCTAATTGGCTGGAGGCATGAAAACCACTTTGATTGACTAGCTGCATATAGAACCATTATAGTTGAATTTTCAGAGAGAGTTTCAAGATTTGAAGGGTCTGATCACAAGAGAACTTACTGTCTTATTGATATCATATTGCATATACACATTCTTTACTGAGTTCACTCTTTTGGATGAATCTGAAATTAATACTTGTATGCTATATATTCTGAGCAAATCTTGTAATTTCCACATCTTCCCTTTTAGCATACCTCCTAAAAATCTAAAATTTTAAAATCAGTGCATAGCTGAACCTGCTCAGTAAAGTTGTGTGGTCATATCCCATTTGAGACGTGGTCACTCCCGAGGGATGTGTCTAGCGATTTTGAAGTGCTAGGCTTCCCCAAACTCCATCACTCCCATAAATACCCCCATGAGTTGCTGCATCTGTCTGGTGCACTATGGTGAGCATGGTCATACCTTCCACAGTCACCAGAGTACATACAGCTCTCATGTAAAATGTGTTAGTTATATGTGTTATAGTTTTGCTAAATGAAATTGGCTGACTTGCACTGTCCAACATGCTGTAGGCCTTGAAAGGGTTAACTGCATATGTTTACACTTGCATTCATTATTTTAGAATTGAGAGAATGTCTCTTTAAAACTTTAGTATAAATTATAATGGCTTAACTCTTGTTCCATGCTAATGGTCCCATTATTGGTTGTCCTACCTGTAATTGTTGTTCACCTATTTATTGAATGTCTGTGCAAGGGTGATTTAATGGACAACTTCAATGCCATTAATATTTGTTTCAACAGAGCATTCAATGATTTCCTACATGAGATTGTATTGATTCCTTGCTCACCTACAATATTTTAGGCTGCCTTCTGGAATCATGAGCTGTATGTGTGGATGCTCTATATAATGACACAAAAAGAGGTCCCTAATCATCCAGTTCTTATTTTACTATAGCAGCAATGCCCAAGGCTACACTCAATATGCTAATGATTTAGCTCAGTGCCCAGCTGATTATTAGTGGTTTAGACAAAACTATTTCCTTGTATAACATCTAAGTAGAAGTAAAGTGTATTTTCTACATATGATTTACATAAAAATGGTTCTTATTAACATATAGGAGATATAATTTGTGTCTGCAACTCTCTATTTTCAGCAATACAACATTGCTGAAGACATGTAAGCTCAGCAACCAGATATTTTGTGTCTAGTGAAATGTATTTGTTGAGACAACATTAATTTTGAAGCATCTGCATTTTAAGTATGTATCTTGAAGAGAACAAGAGCTTCTTTTCAGTTGACCTTTGTAAAACCTAGTGTAGGGAGACCAAAGCATACATGGAACAGGCTAAATTTATATAGTCAGTGGAATTGGGTTAAAGTATAATTGGAATAACACAAAAAGATTATAGTAATCATTCACTTGTCCAAGCTATGATCATGTATAGAAAACCCAGTTGACAATATTGCTAATATTGATAAGTTTTTGTATATTACATTCAAGTTCCTACTTAAACAAAGTACTGTAGTACCTTAGTTTTCTGGACAAATGTCATCTTTTTAGTCACCTAAATGTGATATCTGACTATCCAGAATAAACCTCTAAAATGTGGCTAGTCAGGGTCTTCACATTTAGCAGCCCCTTGCCTTTAGAGCTAGATGTGCTCACCAGTACTCAGTTACCTCCAGATCTTGTGCACATGGTAGTATCATCATCATTGTCACTATTTATATAGCGCCACTAATACCGCAGCGCTGTACATAGAACTCACTCACATCAGTCCCTGTACCATTGGGGCTTACAGTCTAAATTCCTTTACACACAGACACATAGTCAGACACACAGACTAGGGTCAATTTGTTAGCAGCCAATTAACCTACTAGTGTGCTTTTGGTAGTAGAGGCTTATTTTGAGATAAGCACCAGCACAGGAGATTAGTGGAGGCGTATATATGTGTGAGTTTAAATGTAAAATATACACAAAGAATTTTGCACCCAGTTTCAGGGTCCAGGCAGAGGTCAGGGCACAGGTCAAGTGGCAATGCAGAGAGTAATCCATGTTTAGGCCAAAGAGAAATGCAAGTGGTGATCTAAAAAATAGTAAGTGGCCAAACAAAATCTCAGGACTAGGAGACAGGAAAAAACTGTTAAGAAGCTTGGTCTACTGCACCTGTAGCAGTTAGTGTGGAGTGGAGCTCCATAGGAGCCAAGCCCTGCATCTGATTTCAACTGTAGTGTAATCATATGATCGCACTGCAACTATACACGTGGCTGTTTAGATGCATCCATTGCAATCAAGCATCCGGGATAAGGGGAAAAATCTTACAATGGTGTACACATCTGCTCACCATTTCTGACACTACAAATTAATGTAGAAATATAATGTATATGATTAAAGAGGAATGGAAGAAGAAAACGTGTCTCAGGTTATTTGCAATTATAAACTTATATGTGGAAAAAGTTTAGGGTTAGTAAAATTTGACAGTTTGTAGGGAGTGTATAGATAAATCAGTTGATAAAAAAAATCAGCAGAGAAGGTAAGTTCGACCAAAAATTTGATTTTAATTGATCAATAGAGAAACTGTTCAAAGAAAACTGTTGGAGTGAGACAAAATACTATAATAAAGATTAATAGTCTCTTCCAATGTAGCCAAAAGCAGCAAATCTATTGGATGCCACTACATTTACAGTCCCAATCATGGGGTAAATGTATGAACGTGCGAGTTCTTCAACACCCGTGTGTTCAGCGTGTTCGGCGATTAAATTTCAAGCGGCGCTGCATTGTAAAGGGAAGTTTCCCTTTACAATGCATCGCCGCTTGAAATTTAATCGCCGAACACGCTGAACACGCGGGTGATGAAGAACCCGCACTTTCATACATTTACCCCCATATGTCCACAAGGTTGGGATGTGGAGGCAGGCCTCTAATCTACAGAATGTGGTGGGCAGGTAACAATGTGGCAAAAATATAGTACAAATTTAAATAATTCCTAATAGGTTAGGATATAGCGCTCCCTCTTTATACCCTATCCCTTTACTTTGTACCAGTCCACCAGCCATATCTACCAGTACTGTAGGTATATTCTCTGTAGAAAAGTGAGTTAAAATGTTTTAGTTATATATTGTATAACGCTGCCTTCTCTATGACGAATTTTTGGTCGGTAAAAAAAAAGAGTGAGCACTAGACAAATTGGAGGATGTTAAATAATAATGTTCTATTAGTGGTCAAACTGAGCCTGAGTTATTAAGCAGCGTATCTGCTTTTTTCAGTGTATCCATTGCAAAAAAGTAATCTAATAGCGGAAATGGCACTTATTACAGTCAACAATGAAGGGGGGATGAATGGGGTGGAGATTAAGCGTATTTCATAGGCAAAGTACAGTAAGGGCTGTCGAAGTTGAAAATTTGGATGAAGTTGTTCTAAATTAATAAATATTGATTGTAATAGTTTTCCACAGGAAAGCAGAGAAAATACACTTACTTTCACACATACATTTGTTAATAGTTCACATTTAATAAACTTACAAATCGCATTCTTTTATTATTAAGAATTAGAAATTATTTATACAAAGATAAATTTACCTTAAAGGTATTTATGTTTCAGGTACCAAGAAATGTATGGTGTTTACTCTTATATTAATGCACATTTTATCAGCAGGAATCCGGTATCATCGAAGAAGTGATCGCACATAGCAATCGCTAGTTATGATGAATATAAGATTAATTCATAAATACTCTGCTAATAGGTTAGTTTAAACCAGATTTTTGATGGTTGCCTAGGGCAGGACAAGTACATACAGTTGAAGTGGGTTGCCCCCCCCCCATGAAAAAAAAATCATTTGAGCTGACCTATGACCAGCAATTTTCTGAAACATCATAAACCCTGAACCAGTGAAGAACTTTTTAATTATCTTGTTGTACATTGTGACATCATCACAGTTTTTTGTCAACTCATACTGCATAAAAAGTCACTGGACAGTATAACTCACTCTCTTTGACCACAAGCATCAGGATTAATTGACTGTTGCTGGATCCAGTGTGCAAGCGTAATGTATCAGTTATACTTTCTTGTATTTTGTTATACTTTGATATATTTTGCTATTAAATCTCTTTGTGCATTGTAACCACATTAATTGCATTGGACAATCTTTATTGGGGACAGTAGAAATGGACATAACAGGGCGTTCTCGTACAGCCACGTCCAAGTCAACCTTTAGCTTGAGAAGGGTACTGGATTTCTGCCGTATTTCCTGCTCCCACTAGGGGTGTAGTTTATTTTTTTACCCCACACCCACCATGCAGGGATGAGGAAAGAACCCCTGTGCTTTCAGCATGGGGCTAGGTACCCCTAGGGAAGACGGCTCTGCATTTTTTTGCAGACCCCAACTCCCTAGAGAACCCCTACATCAGGTTGGTTGTCATTTTGGCAGGGGGACCCCACACTGCGGGGTCCCCTGCTATAGTGCGACCAGCCCCGGCTGGTGGCAAAGCATAGTGCTGGTTGTAGCAAAATCGGGTGAACCACACGCTTCTTGTCAGCCCTCTCCCCGATTTTGCTACAACCAGCACTAGGCTGGCAGCACTTGTTTGAGTGTGTGTGGGAAGGGGGCATGCTGATTTTTTTTAAAATGTATTTATATTTTTATTGTATTCTGTCGTTGGGTCCGCTGGCTAACTCTGACAGGTAATTGAACATATTCTGCAGTGACTTGTGTAGTAGAGTAGAGTAGAAATACAGCAATACACATATCTTGAGATCTCTTCCTTGTTGACTACAGGATTATGCAGAGCCGATTTACGCGGGAGTGTAAAAAGTAATGCAGGATGAAATCCTTAATGACTCAGTGTACAATGGAGAGACTAGATATTCAAAAAGACATATACACTAAATTCCAGAAAATATGAACTCATTGGTTAGACTGCAGGTTTGGTTTACAAATTTAAACAGATATACAACCAATAACCAAACACAGTTAGACACTGTTTTAAAATAATATAAATACCAACCCAAACAGGCTTAAGATTCCAAATATAGCACAGGTCAATAATTACTCACACTGGGAATCTTTATCATTCCAGTCCTGTGTAAATGATTGTAGGGAGTCCCGCCATTGTTTAGATTGCAGTGTTGGAGTCAGATCTTATGAATGAAAGGGTGCCCACCAATATAACACACAGTATATCCGTATACCATATATCCTATATCCTCAAGTTATGTTAGAGGGTGTCCCCCGGAGCCAGTGAAGAGGGTGAAGACCATAAGAAAAGACTTACTTGACCAGGGATCTAGCAATGGTAAAATCATCTTCTTACTTCCAGGTCCCAGTGCTGGTGACAAGAAATGCAGAGATGCCGTTTTGACGTCACTTATAAGTGCGACTGTCATATTCGCAGTTTTAAAGAGGCAATGCCGGGTCCTGCGGCTTAACCCTAACCCTTAGATTAGATTAGTTAGGCAGCAGTACCCAGCATTGCCGTCTTAAGACTGCGAATACGACAGATAGCACCAGTACATACTAGCCCGATAGACAGCAGTGTGGGTGGGTTGTCTTGTGTAGTCCATTATTCTAGACATCCATCGTGGGAGTGGAGATGACCAGAAAGAGAAGGCGTCAATTATCAAGTATCATATTTTCGTTTCCTCTCTCTTTTTGTGGGGGACCTCACCAACTCACCAATACATCGGAGAGTAAGAAATTTGGATGGGATACTTCTCTGTCCCGAACATCCGTAGTTCCGCGCCCAGGCCCAAATCAAATCAAGGTGTCAGCGACAGGGTCTCTACTTCTGGCCGTCACCTCGTTCACTATCTTTCTTCACTCTGTGTCCATACCCTTTAATAATTTGCTGTGGTTTCTTCCTAGATTAAAGCAGTGTGGGGAGTCATGCTGAGGCGTCCGTACGAACAGTAGGTGGACCACTTGTGGAGAAGGTAAGAACTTTGTGTATATCTGGGCTTCCACTCTGGCACAATAGTGACAATACTTGCTGTTAGAGCTCCGCTGGAATATGAAGTTTAAAGTATTCTTATGGCAACAAAGCTCTAGCAGCAAGTATCAGCTCAACTTGATGCATATGTTATAAAGTTTAATAATAAAAGAGGAATGTTCTGTTTACAAGTTGTATCAGTGCTGAAGACATACAAAGGTTTAAGTATGTCGCATAAACTGCAATAATGAAAAAATGAAGTTAAAAAAATACGTTTTTTTTAATGGCCTGGTACACTGTGTTTGAGACTAAGGGCCTTGATCCCTGGTGCCAAGGACAAACAATTCCTTTGTTAGACCGAAAAGTTATTTCATTTGAATTTGTTTTTGTGTGACTTCCTGGTGAGTAAAACAAAGCAATTCCATGTGGAAGCAATACTTAGCAAAAGCTACACTCAATTTATCCTTGGTAATGACAAGAATTCTATCTGGCAATATGAATAATGTCAACAATGGTTGCACTATTCTTTAAGGGTCAATGCATGATATTTAATTCTACAGCAAAATATTTAATATGACAGCTATTATTCACAATTAGAAATGCAAGTTGCATTCAAGTATTTTTATGTGCAGAAAAACTTGTGCCAATGTTTTATCAAATATTTTTAGACTCCAATAAAGTATATATCTTTCCTTTATAGAGAAGTAGAGAAAGTAGTCATGATATTTCAACTTTAATCCTTCCCCATCAGCGCTAAAGCATAATCAAACCTATTATGATTATTTTAATGTATTTTTTTCCTTTGAGTCAATATGTCAGTTAACAACAAGATTTGCCACCCGTTCTGCCAGTCTTAAAATGCCAGACCCTCTGGGCTTTTCTTGGGTGCTTTATAAGGAATCTATAAATACCCTTTTTTAGCCATCAAATGTGAACTTAACCTTTCAAGAAGTGCAGAGTGAATGCAAACTGACTGCTGAAAGGAACCTTTAGCTCTCTACTGGATTCAAGTCCCATTTGTAGAGCTATAATTTTTCCAGATCCCCCAAGAGCCAAGTCTTGAAACCTGAGTAAAATATGTCATTACGATCAGGAGTGATGTATCGCAGTGTTCATTCTTGTGTCTCCACAGCCATAAAGACATTATTAAAAGTCAGGTTCAATCCTGAACTGTTATTGCTATTCAAATCATAGTTCTCAGGCATTCATTCTTTATCTTTATATTACTTCAAGTTCTGTCTGCTCTATTTAACCTACAGAAATTCAGATATATTACAGTATTCTTGTTATATGCTTTACTTTGCATTGTAAAAAATAAATGCGTTCAGACAGTTATTATTAATCATGATAATAAGTAGATGGCTATTGTGAGTGTCATTGGCAACATCAGTAGCACAATATAGTAAAATAATATAATAGTATACAAAACAATTAAACAATATATTGTTATAAAACCAATATCTAGATAAGACGGATGAGCAAAACAATTTCTCAAGATATTCAATTCTTCACGTTTTGGCTGATTCAGGATCTGTAAACCAATTTCAGAAAAAAGTTTGGAAATCCTAAACACAAAGCATTTAAACAGGTGGGTACATATGCAGCAGAAATTAATTCACTGCACTTTGGCATAATCATCATTCTTCCTGAGTTTTGGGGACACTTAAATCTCACAGATCAAGAGTATGATGGGTAGCTTTCAGGTTACTGGCAACTCATACCCAGGGCCATCTTTTCCATTGGGCACGATGGGCAGCTGCCCAGGGGCCCCACGGGCAAGGGGGCCTCATAGGCACGGCTCTTAATGTGAATAAATAATCCTGCAAAAGAAAAAAACCTGCAAAAAAAACCTTCAAGGGTTACTGAGCAAGTACATCTATCTATCTCTATCTCTATCTAGCTATATCTATATCTGTATCTGTATACATCTATATATCTATATCTATATCTATATCTATATCTAGGAGCCCCGGTGCACTGCTTTGCCCAGGGGCCCATAATGTTGTTAAGATGGCCCTGCTCATACCACAGGAATTTGACAATATTCCCACCCAGGCAAACTGGTCTAGTTGTGCAAACAATTGTGATTAGGAAAAACTGTTCCATTTCACTGTAAAGAATACCCCACAACCATTAGAGCCAAACTAGTATCGAGCTTGCATGGTATAGTGATTAATTAACAGATTATTTGAGCGTTCTTCTCAAACAGACCCCGAATAATACAAAGTGTCTAATATGTCCAGCTTAATCTATTAATCTAGATATGCTATCTGGTCTCCCTGTTACCCTCCTCATTAAGGCAGATTCAATTCGGTGCAAGGTGATGCTTTGCTTCAGAGTCTTTACTAAAATCTCCGATCATGTTCCTTCGCATCCCATAAAGATTTATGTACTGTATTAGCTGGCAAGGTGCACAGCCAAACATCAAGAAGGCATCTCATGGCTAATTATATCTGCCCTATTGTGTTATGTCTGAAATGTCGCATATTGCAGCAGGGCCAATAGTTAGAGAAAGCATATGCAACTGTACACGAACAGCATGGACCAGCTGACTTTAAAACGTACACATTAGATTCTCCTCAAACTTGATTGTGCCCACCAGTTGATCTAGTTTTACTTAGATTTAAGTATATAAACACACAGTATTACTATTATTTTGAATCATACTATTTTTATCTATCCTTTCTTCAACCTTTCAAAAGATAACTGTATAATCATTGTAATTTCTCCATTAAGTATCATCACTTTGCTATACTTTTAATTGGAATCTTCTTTGAATTTATCTCTTTAATGCCTACTGTTTTCTAGCCGAAGTAACACAGGCATTAAGTATTACAGGTGGACATTCACGTCTATCTGTGGTACGGTCAGTCTTCGTCTAGAATAATCAAATTTATTATAACCAATATCATTAAAAAAATCTGAAGGTATATTTCATACACATAAAAAATACAAATACATAAAAAACCTCTAAAAAAAGATATTAATATATAAAATATTAATATATAAAATAATGCAAGTCTGACTATGCTGATGTGACACCAAATGTGTGTAGCATAATCAACCTTGAAAAATAGAATCCTCACTCTAAAGGTTGATACAAAATAGATAAACAAAGTGTGTGGCCAGTATACTTTGTAAAAGAGTCTAAAATCTTGGGCATGCGCAGACAACAAAAGTTATCAGTATCGGGAATAGTAAACCAGCAGGTAACAGATAGCGGTAAATAGAACAGCTTCACCAAAACATCACACATCCAGAAACTAGACTTCCGTGCAATTGATGGAATATCATGTGGATACAATGGGCCTCATTTAGAGTCGGACGCAAAGTCCGTTTAAGCAATATAGGAGTGGGAGTGTGCTGCAGCTTGGTAGGGTATTACGAGTGGCAAGCAACCCCAGTTGCATCCCACTCGTAATACCCTACTGAGCTGCGAGCTAGCTAACTGCTTGCGCCACCTAATTCCTGCCACACAGTTTTAGTCCTTTTTTGACATGTGTTGCGTCTGCACCTCACTGCGACTAGGATTTACTTACATGGTCACGACTTCACAATTCCACGTCCCACCCATTCTCTTGTAGTGAGCCGCAAGCTGTCGCAAGTGTTAATTGCGTCCAAGATGCAGGCGGATATGGTGCTTGCTGCACATGCGTGATAGTGTTTTTTGTTCAATGCGCCTAAAACGGACTTTGCGTCCGACTCTAAGGGCTAGATTTACTAAGGGGTGGGTTGTTCGGTGTGTTTGATCTGCCATGCATCTACGCGTTTTTCCGGCGGTATTGCATGGCAAACAGCCAGATTTACGAATGGGCGATTGTAAGCTTCAAGTTGAAGCCACCGGCAATGTCACGGCGGGATGTAATGTTCCAAGCCGCCGCTGAATGGAACATGGCGCTCTTTATGTTAAACCTGCCTGTTTCGTGTGATGGCGGGTTATTTGAAAAATAAACCTGTCCCTTTCACTATTGGCTACTTTCAATGTCAGGAGATTTCACATCACAACCCCTATATAAATCACTGGCCTGCCACTTTTTCTTTGATAGGATTTTGAGGAGAAAAGAGATAGGAACTTGGAGGATTTAGGATAGTGAGAGTTGCTTTTGAGGGTTGTTGTGCTGCGATTTCTGATTGGAGTGTGAGTAGTCTTGTGTTCTTTTACAGTGTTGTGCCTTTATTTTCTGAATTAATTTCTGTCTTGTATTTTTGGTAATTGTCTAGTCCTTTGTCTCTGTTACTTGTGTGTGAGTGTGTTGTGAGTGTTTCAGTAGTTAGTCTGGTTTGTCCTTTCTGTTTGTCAGTACTTCAGTGTTACTTGTTTTTTGTATCATACTGGACATTATGGCCAGAGATAGGAGGGGGGCAGAGGGTCAGGAGAGGGAGATGGAGCTGGAGGGGACATAGGAAGGCGAGGAAGGATTAGAGGAGACAGGACAGGGCAGGAAGACGAAATCAGGGAGGAATGTGAGCTTTTCTCACAACGAGAATTGTGTGCTTGTGCACAATATTGTTCCCTGTTACGAGATTATTTTAGGGAACCTGGCAGCCCGTACTCCACTCAGGCGGCGTCATCAATTGAGGGCCCAAATATGTGAGGCCGTGAACGCGGTGGGACCATTAAAGCGGTCAGTGGCTTACTGCCGCAAACAATTTTCTGATATAAAGAGGAGACTGAAGGAAAAAATGGCTGAGGAAAGAAAGACAGCAAGATGAACAGGGGGTGGACCCCCAGTTTGTGTGGAATATACCACATATGAGGAGGAGCTGCGGCAGATACTGCCCCGGGAAATTGTCGAGGGGGTCAATGTGCAGGACACAGATGCACCTTCGTTTGGCCAACCAGCTGGTGAGTTTTTTTGCAATTTTTACTGTTTTGCAAGTACACATGAGTTTTTCAAAAAAATTATTTGTTTTTTAAAAGCACATTTTCAAAATATACTGTATACATTTCAAATGATTATCACTGCGAATACATTGTATGCTTTTTCTAACACATCCAGATTCTCCTGTAAGAGACTCCACTCCATGTCCAAGGTCTACTCCTCCACCTTCTGTGAGGGATTCTGCCCCTGAAGAACAAGCAGGTGCATGTAGTCTGTTTGGGGGAGAAACAATGGTGTTTGAGTTTTGCCTTTGCAAATTTTGTTGTAAATTTAATATTGTTTGATTTATAACTGCTTGCCAAATAAAACTTCATGTACTACACAGAGGGAGAACTAAAATAGTAATAGCTTACCCACAAGCACTGTCTTGCAGCATTTTGCTGCTAGCACCATCATATTTGTGTATACAAATAATTTGCTTTTGTTTCCCCCTCACCCAAACATAGTCCAAATGAGATTGTATTTTCCTAAAAAAAAATAGCATCGTTGAGCAGGTTGCATAGGACAACTTAACAGGAATGCAGACATTGTTAAACATTCTGTAGTTGTAAAAGATTATGCTTTTCTATCCAGTGTCCAGAATGCAATGTGCAAACATGTTATATCCTATATACTTACCTTTTTCACCACAGGTACGTCTTCATATCAGCCAGGTCAGCGGAAGCCCTTGGAAATGTCACCGCACACTGTCGAAGTCAGCAAATTGGATAAAGTCATTTCAATTAAAATCGAGCAAACTTGGTTGTCTTTGTCTGAAAAGATGCGTATGGTACTCTACGGCATAAAAGGGCACGCTACAGCGTAAAAGGGCGTACGCAGCTGCAACACGTAGCAGCAACAGTATTTGGTCTTTTACCATACATTCGCACAAACACGCATACTTGTAAAATAGTACACATTAATGGTAGTTGCAACACATAGTCATTTATGTCGAAATATAGTAGTATTTATGTGTTATAATATAAGTTATATGCACATTAGTGAAATATATGGAACAGGTTGAAGGAATCATATCATGTGTGGTATCATAATAAACCTCTTAACATTTGCTACTGTTTGGTTCACTCTGCGAAGGAATCGCAGAGTGCATACACAAGTTATGAATGATAGGGAATTATGAACTACTTAAGACTAAGGAATCTTGGTGGGAAGAGCAGAGCATACCCCCTGGAGAGATGACCCCCTCCTTTGGATTCTTTAGGGTGAACTAGCCAATGATTGACAACCCCTTGGACCTTCCTGAAACCTGTACCAATAGAAGCAAGCTATACCATCTCCATTGTATTACTGTATTTCTGTGTGCATATAAGCAGCAGCTTCACATCTAGTGTTCAGACATCTTGTCCCCAGACTTCAGGATTGAATGACTGCACACTGGATCCAGAGCGCCTGCGATAAGTAACGGCTGTACTTATTATTATTTCGCTTGAATTATTCTGCTACTTTTTGACAATAAATCTTTGTGCTTTGGAAACACAAATCAAGGTTCGACAATCGTTATTGGTTAGCGACAATACGCACTTAACAACACAGAGGATGAAAGAGTAATCACCCTCCAAGTTGTTGATGCCCCTGTGTCTAACCTCCAGGATCAATCAACTGGGCCTGCGGAACAGACCGAAGAGCAGCAAACTGTACCTCCTCCACTGGATACAGGCCGTGAAATGGCCTAATTAATAGCAAAATTCTAGGTAGTGCAATCCCAGTTCATGGACACACAAACAAGACATATGTCGCATATTATGGGGCATTTGAGGCGTGCACACCGCACTAATAGTCAGATACCTGCAGCATTAAATCGTATCGCTGCAGCAATTGAACAATCCAATGTAACTATGATCCAAATGACTGGTTCTGTGGAGGCCTTACACACAACTGTAAGGGAGGTGAATGCAAATGTAAATAGGATGGCAGGGCAAATTCACCATGAAATAATGGCACATTTTCCTGTACCAATGTCATCGGCCACAACGAGTTCGGCTAGCACGCCTAATCGATCAATACAAAGTACACCTCCAAGGAGAGGTGCTCGCACCAGGGGTGGCCGAGGGAGAGGAGATGTACCTACCAAAAGGCGTATGTAGCCTAATGCTTGTGGTTTAGGTTTAAAATTGATAAAAAGCAATGTTTTCAATACAGCACCTGTTCCATTTTGTGCCTTGTTTAAATGTTTTTGCACTTTTTGCAGCCTGTTACTGCACAGGTACACGTATGTAAAAAGCAGTTTAAATATTTTTGTGAATGTTTATGCAATGTTCATTTTTAGTTTATGCTTACTACTGCAATAAATGTACTTACATTTTCATGCGAACAGTTTTTGTTTCCCATTAATTAAGCACTGTTATACTGCTTTCACAAAACAATGCACAAATGCCACTTACACATTGACATATGACTGTAACTTGCCATTTAATTGTACGTTTACCACATGAGGAGTGCACACTCTCCTCTTTTTTAAGCTTTCAAATTTAAACAAAAAAAACAAAACATTAAACCATTGCTCACACGTCAAACAGATTTTTTACAAACACATCTTTTTACTAGTATGCACTTACATATAAAGTAGTTAGCAATCTGCCGGTCTCTAATCTGCCTCCCCCCCTCCCACTGTACTCTGCACATCACCAGATGGAACACGGACCCCTACTTGTTCACTGTCTACTGCAATAATAGGTGAAGTAAGTTTCTGTAAAGCCAGATTATGGAGCAGACAGCAAACCAGCACAATATCAGACAACTTTTCAGGCATATACATAAGCACACCACCAAATTTTCAAGGCACCTGACTCTTTTCCTCAATAGTCCAAAGGTACACTCCATGACACCTCTATTGGCTATGTGTGCCTCATTATATTTGTACTGTGCAGGAGTGTAAGGATGCAGCAGAGAAGTCATCAGCCAGGAGCGACACCCATATCCTGATTCTCCTATAATAAACCAAATATGTTAGCTACCATTTTATGGAGCTAGCAGGTTGTTGTATAAACACATCTCTGTTACACTGCCTGTCATAATACCAGAGCTCTGGAAGGTGTCAAAATAGTAAAGAAAAGATAAAAGTGTTTTACCCAAAAAGCGTGAGGTCCCCCCTGTATTCAATCTTAACTCTAGTGCTGCCAGCCTACTGCTGGTTCTGTGAAAATCGGGGGAAAATTTTGCGTGGGGTCCCCCCTATTTTCACTGAACTAGCACTAGGCAAGCCAGCCGGGGTTGGAGGCACTATAGTAGTGGCACACACGACAGGGGTCCCCCTGCCATAATGACTAACCAACCCCAGGCTGTTCAGCGCTGGGCTGGATTCCCTAGGGAGTGGGGTCTTCCGAAAAAAATGAGCAGGCCCGCCACCCTAGGGACACCCAGCCCAGTGCTGATAGCACTAGGGCTCTTCCTACACCCCTGGGCGGTGGGTGTAGGGTAATAAACGTCGATTTTAGTGTGAAAAAAACAAACAGACGCCATTTTGCTTTGTGGAACTACAGGTCCCAGCCAGCCAGGTTGCCCTAAATAGTGTGGGCATGCTGCTACTTGTATAACTACAAGCACCAGCATACCCATGGCAGCCAGGGCATGTTAGCACTTGGAGAACCACAAGTGCCAACATGCCCTGACACCCACGGCTGGCTGGGACCTGTAATTACACAAAACAAAATGTTAAATAAACCACTACAACCTTGTTAAAGCCAATAACATTTATTAAAAATAATAAACCCACAATAAAGACAGCAAATACCCTAATTTACACCACAGTTTTTTATTAAAAATAATAAATTCCCAAAATACTCATCAATGAAGTTTTCTCCTTTTGTCCGCAGCTTTCAATCCAAAAATAGCTGTCAGTAATGTCCAAAATAAATTTGTATCCAAATTCCGGCTTGCCCCTGTCCCAAACTAATTTGTACTTCCAAATGTCCATGCTTGAAAATGTCCAAAATAAATTTGTATCCAAAGTCCATGCTTGACAATGTCCAAAATAAATTTGTAATTCAAAAGTCCTGCTTGCCCCTTTCCCAAACATATTTGTACTTCCAAAAGTCCTGCTTGAAATCTGTTCAGTTCTTCTGCCCAGAGGGGGCCCCTTGTTGCTTGAAGTCTTCTGTTCTCCACCCAGTGGGGGGGTGGGCATATTTGTAACATCCACAATTCTTTAGCTTCCTTGAAGAAAAATAAAAAACACCCAGGACCGCCGCAAACAACTCATCACTACCAATTTTTGCTCTTTCAAGAAAATGCCATTGCTGATTAATGCACTAGTAGTCGATTTTTAAGCTTTCTTAGCAACAGAACAAATTTAAAAGATAAACAACAAATATTCATATTTTTTTCATTGCAGATTTTACATATTTGTATCTATTTAGATAGTTTTGAATGTATTTACTCCTTTTGCCTCCTCTTCTACAAATATCTGTCTATAGTTGAGGAGCGCTGATCATAGTAGGTTGTTGTGGTGTTGTTTTACAGAAGTTGTTGTCAGTGGAACTTTCATGTGGAGTTGTGATAGTGGCCTGTAGAAGTTGGTGAGCTGAGTGGAGGTAGTTATGAGAGCTGGGGATTGTAAGAAGTAATATTGTGATGGATTAAGCACTAATATGGCTATAATTATGGTGCTACCAGATATGCTAAAAATTGTGCTGGATTACTAAAGATGGGATATGGTGAGGGAAATAAGAAGTGATGTAAATGTTATTGATGTATTTAGAATGTTAGAGTCGGATTGGTATAGGTAAGAGTGTGGTTATGTATGGGAAAATATGTAGAAAGGTTGTCAGGATTCCTTCTTGTTCGCTGCATCGCTCCGGCGCTATACTTCCGGGTATCGCTGCCGCGATCATATGACCTGGGATGCGGGGAATTCAAACCTCCCCGCTACTTATGCCTCACTCTGACACTGTCCTGTGTAAGAGCACCAAGTGTGCTTAGCACCTGGCTGCTTACGATTCCTGTGTTTTTCTTGTGCACCTCTCCTTGTGAAATCCTGTGAAACTTCTGTGTACCGACCTGGCTTGTCTATTAATCATTCTCCTGCTAAATCCCTGGTGTCACGCAGTGGCTGATCTTCTGTGTACCGACCTGGCTACAGTCCCTGACTCTTCTTGTGTTTGCCTGCTTGTGCCTCTCTTCTGAAATGCAAAGTACGTCTGGCTTCCATCTTAATGCAAATAATCTGCTAATTACCCAGCTTGACGTAGCCTTTAACTGTGCTCCCGGAACCGTTCATCCTCAATCTACCTAGCTATCACGCCAGGGGGCTAAACTATGGGTCGCGATCTGCGGGCCTCCGGCAGTGAAAACCTTCTTGGAGAAGACCAGGGGTTCCGTTAGACTCTGTGCCCTGGGAAGGCCGGTGCTAATACCTGCTGGTAGTTGTCTCCCGTGAGACGTAACAAAGGTGTTTAAAGTAGATAAGAAGGAGTAATTCTAGTGTGCAGTAATTCAGCTGGGAGAGTGTTTTTGCAGTAAATGATTAGGTGATGTGTGGTTATAACAGTAGCTAACAGGATAAAATAGATAATTAGGTGGGCGGTCTAGTGTGTGGGATGGTTAGGGGAGATAATAAGTATTTAGCGTGTAAAGCAGGCCCGGCCAACCTGTGGCTTTTCAAGCGTTGGGAAACTACAATACCCAGCATACTTTGCCAGTAGGTAGACAGTCGCACGCTGGAAGGACATGCTGGGACTTGTAGTTTCACAACACCTGGAGAGTCACAGTTTGGCCAGGCCTGGTGTAGAGTGAGTTAAAAAGATATGAAAGACATCTAAAACCTGCTTGATTCCGTACTACTCCTGTGATGACACTGCAACTGGTGGTGATGACGTATCTTGGGATTACTATTATTATTGATAATTAGCAGTTGGAAAAGAACAGTGACCAGCATGCTTGTCTATTTTTAAGTCTGTTGGTTTACTGCATATATGCTAGGATCTTGTGATCAGTGAATACTGTTACTGGGTGTAGATAATCCTACAGCCGATGTCTCCACTCGAGTGCTAGCATGATGGCTTGGTGATCCTTGTCCTTGATGCTGTAATTAGTCTTTGTGGGCAGCATCTTTTGGAAATGATATTCATATGGGTGAAACCTTCCCATGGTATCACATTGGGATAGTACTGCTCCTGTGCCAATGGCAGAGGCATTCTCCTTCGCTATGAAGGGTCAAGAGGTGTCAGGCTGTTTGAGGATGGGGGTTGACATGAAGGACTTTTTCAGTGTGTTGAAGGCCTATATGGCTTCTGGTGGCCACCTTTCTTGGTGCAGGCTGTTTTCAGGGCTACCACTATGGAGTCATTTCTTATGAACTGCTGGTAGTAGTTCGAAAACCCAGGATTCATTGATTGGCTTGATGGCCAATAGCAGTGGCCAATCTATGATGGCCTGGATTTTTACCAGATACATTTCCAGCCTCATACCTGAATTGATATACCCAAGGAAAGGTAGGAAGGTTTTCTCAAACTGACATCCAGGCATCTCCGATTATCCCAGCTCTAATTAATAATATTTGACATTTCCACAAATTAGAACATATTACTAGCATCATAAATAATCGATCCAACCAATTTCTATTGACCTGGCAGTCCTGGTGTGATTATTTGACTCCTTGACTTCCCACTCTTATCCCCTGATAACTACGTAAATGTTTAGAAAACTTAATTCCTCTATTGAACATGTTCCTTCTTTTCCTCCCCCACTTATCTTCCCTGTACTAATATACCCTACCCTCCTTGTCTTACTCCTCCCTTTTCCTTTTCTCATTCTCTCCCCTGCTCCATATTTGGTTGTGCCAATCCCGCCTGCTAGTTATTGTCATCTGTGTGTGTGCTCTGCTGCACTTGCTGTCTATCTGTATTCTACAGGGTCACTTTGATTATGCTCTGTTGTATACATTTGTTTACTGCCCTAACAGGGGCAATACCTACATGTACCTTATCGCACACTATGTGCTGTTCAAACAGTGTAATGAGGTACACAAGTGTGTTGGCACTGTTTTAACAGCACATAGTGCACAATAAGGTACATGTAGGTGTTGCCCCTGTTAAGGCAGTAAACAAATGGATACAACAGAGCATAATCAAAGTTACCCTGTATAATAGAGATACACAGCAAAGGTAGCAGAGTACACACACACATGTGACAATAACTAGCAGGTGGGATTGGCACAACCAAATACACTTTTGCAGAGTCTAAGACCACCAACGGATTTCACCAGGGAACTTCTCGAGAGGATATGGACTTAACATCTTGAGGACCTAGGTCACGACCCAGAGTTGTTAATACCCTCTGTGAAAGCAGCAGAGTACTTAGCTGGTACGAGGACTCTGCTAAAAACACAGCAAATGGAAATGTGGGTATGGGTGTGCTGCTGTCGGGTAGCCTGAACTGGAGTTTGAGAAACATAAATAGTATAGTCCTGGAGCTGGAGTATCGATGTTGGACACAATGGCCACAAATATTATTTTTCACAAAGTCTCCTGCCTTTTTATGATGGTAATTTGCATATACAATAGAATGTCATGAAGAGTGATCAGATGATTTTTATCCCAAAAACAACATTTCCACTGCATTTCAGCCCTGCCACAAAAGAACCACACAGGTTAGTGATTCCCTCGTTAACACAGATGAGAATTTTGACGAGGACAAGGCTAGAGAGCGCTCTGTCATGCTGATTGAAATAAAATAACAGACTGCAAGCTTGAAAAGGAGGATGGTGCAGTTATCATTGCTTTGCTCAAAAAGGGCTTAACAGGCAAGGATATTGCTGCTAGTAAAATTGCACTTAAATCAACCATTTATCGAATCATCAATAACTTCAAGAAGAGTGGTTCAATAGTTGTGAAGAAGGCTTCAGGGCGCCCAAGAAAGTCCAACATGTGCCAGGACCGTCTCCTAAAGTTGATTCAGCTGCAGGATCGTGGCACCACCAGTGCAGAGCTTGCTTAAGAATGGCAGCAGGCAGGTGTGAGTGCATCTGAACGCACTGTAAGGCGAAGACTTATGGAGGATGTCCTGGTGTCAAGAAGGACAGCAAAGAAGCCACTTCTCTCCAGAAAAAACATCAGGGACAGACTGATATTCTGCAAAAGGTACAGGGATTAGACTGCTGAGGACTGGGGTAAAGTAATTTTCTCTGATAAATTCCCTTTCAGATTGTTTGGGGTATCTGGAAAAACAATTGTCCGGAGAAGAAAAGGTGAACGCTATCATTGAGCCATTGATGAAAACATCGAAATTTTGGGTCCCTGGCCAGAAAACTCCCCAGACCTTAATCCCATTGAGAATTTGTGGTCAATCCTGAAGAGGTGGGTGGACAAACTCCAAGCATTGATTGGGCAAGAATGGGCTGCAATCAGTCAGTATGTGGCCAAGATGTTGATTGACAGCATGACAGGGCGAATTGCAGAGGTCTTCAAAAAGAAGGGTCAACACTGCAAATATTGATGCTGCATGAGCTTAATGTAATTGTCAATAAAAGCCTTTGAGACTTATGAAATGCTTGTAATTTTACCTCAGTATACAATAGCAACATCTGACAAAAAGGTGTAAAAACACTGAAGAAGCAAACTTTATGAAAATCAATACGGGTCATTCTCAAAACTTTTGGCCATGACTGTATATACCACATAGAAATTTATATAACACAGTTTTTTTAAAACACAATCCAAGGAAATATATAAAACAACACAGTACACCAAATTCATACAATATAAAATTAAAAAATCTTTTTCTGACTTCTCAAATTAGTAATTAGACCCAATTTCATTTAATAGTTATAATTTCAGTTCACCACTAGTGCACATATAGGGAAAGTCTTCCAATAATTGATGTCTCATATGTTTATCCTGGATTGTTAAGCTGGTAACAGATAAATATAGTACAAGGACCTTTCAAAGCACAAGATATTTTTAAGGATCATTATAATTTGAACAGTATTTATGTATAAACCAAATATGTTAGCTAGCAATTTATGTAGCTAGCAGATTGTTGTATAAACACATCTCTGTTACACTGCCTGTCATAATACCAGAGCTCTGGAAGGTGTCAAAATAGTAAAGAAAAGATAAAAGTGTTTTACCCAAAAAGCGTGAGGTCACCCCTGTATTCAATCTTAACCCAAGTGCTTCCAGCCTACTGCTGGTTCCGTGAAAATCGGGGGAAAATTTTGGGTGGGGTCCCCCCTATTTTCACTGATCTAGCCCTAGGCAAGCCAGCCGGGGTTGGAGGCACTATAGTAGTGGCACACACGGCAGGGGTCCACCTGCCATAATGACTAACAAACACCAGGCTGTTCAGCACTGGGCTGGATTCCCTAGGGAATGGGGTCCGCCGAAAGAAACGAGCAGGACCCACACCTAGGGAAACCCATCCCAGTGCTGATAGCACTAGGGCTCTTCCTACACCCCTGGGCGGTGGGTGTAGAGTAATAAACGCTGATTTTAGTGTGGAAAAAAACAAACGGACGCCATTTTGCTTTGTGGAACTACAGGTCCCAGCCAGCCAGGTTGCCCTAAATAGTGTGGGCATGTTGCTACTTGTATAACTACAAGCACCAGCATACCCACGGCAGCCAGGGCATGTTGGCACTTGGAGAACCACACGTGCCAACATGCTCTTACACCCACGGCTGGCTGGGACCTGTAGTTCCACAAATCAAAATGTTAAATAAAGCACTACACCCTTGTTAAAACCACTAACATTTATTATAAATAATAAACCCACAATAAAGACAGTAAATACCCTCATTTACACCAGTTTTTTATTAAAAATAATAAATTACCAAACTACTCATCAATGAAGTTTTCTCCTTTTGTCCGCAGCTTTCAATCCAAAAATGGCTGTCAGTAATGTACAAAATAAATTTGTATCCAAATTCCGACTTGTCCCTGTCCCAAACTAATTTCTACTTAAAAAAATCCATGCTTGAAAATGTCCAAAATAAATTTGTATCCAAAGTCCATGCTTGACAATGTCCAAAATAAATTTGTAATTCAAAAGTCCGGCTTGCCCATGTTCCAAACATATTTGTACTTCCAAAAGTCCTGCTTGAAATCTGTTCAGTTCTTCTGCCCAGAGGGGGCCCCTTGTTGCTTGAAGTCTTCTGTTCATCACACAGGGGGGGCCATATTTCTAACATCCACAATTCTTTAGCTTACTTGAAGAAAAATAAAAAACACCCAGGACCGCCGCAAACAACTCATCACTACCAATTTTTGCTCTTTCAAGAAAATGCCATTGCTGATTAATGCACTAATAGTCAATTTTTAGGCTTTCTTAGCAACATAACAAATTTAAAAGATAACCAACAAATATTAATATTATTTCATTGCAGATTTTACATATTTGTATGCATTTAGATAGTTTTGAATGTATTTACTCCTTTTGCCTCCTCTTCTACAAATATAGTTGTGGAGCGCTGATCATAGTAGGTTGTTGTGGTGTTGTTGTACAGAAGTTGTTGTCAGTGGAACTTTGATGTGGAGTTGTGATAGTGGCCTGTAGAAGTTGGTAAGCTGAGTGGAGATAGATGGTAGCTAGTTATGAGAGCTTGGGATTGTAAGAAGTAATATTGTGATGGATTAAGCACTAATATGGCTATAATTATGGTGCTACCAGATATGCTAAAAATTGTGCTGGATTACTAAAGATGAGATATGGGGGTAAATGTATCAAAATGCGGGTTCTTCAACACCGGCATGTTCAGCCTCTTCCGCGATTAAATTTCAAGCTGTGCTGCATTGTAAAGGGTGAGGGAAATAAAAAGTGATGTAAATGTTATTGATGTATTTAGAATGTTAGAGTCGGATTGGTATAGGTAAGAGTGTGGTTATGTATGGGAAAATATGTAGAAAGGTTGTCAGGATTCCTTCTTGTTCACGGCATCGCTCCGGGGCTATAGTTCCGGGTATCGCTGCCGCGATCATGTGACCTTGGAGGCGGAGAAATTAAACCTCCCCGCTACTTATGCCTTACTCTGACACTTTCCTGTGTCAAAGCACCAAGTGTGCTTAGCGCCTGGCTGCTTCTGATTCCTGTGTTTTTCTTGTGCACCTCTCCTTGTGAAATCCTGTGAAACTTCTGTGTACTGACCTGGCTTGTCTATTAACCATTCTCCTGCTAAATCCCTGGCAACACGCACTGACTGATCTACTGTGTACCGACCCGGCTACATTCCCTGACTCCTCTTGTGTTTGCCTGCTTGTGTCTCTCTTCTGAACTGCAAGGTACGTCTGGCTTCCATCTTAATGCAAATAATCTGCTAATTACCCAGCTTGACGTAGCCTTTAACTGTGCTCCCGGAACCGTTCATCCCCAATCTACCTAGCTATCACGCCAGTGGGCTAAACTATGGTCCATGACCTGCGGGCCTCCGGCAGTGAAAACCATCTTGGAGAAGACTATGGGGTCAGTTAGACTCCATGCCCTGAGAAAGGCTGGTGCTAAAACCGGCTGGTAGTTGTCTCCCGTGAAACGTAACAAAGGTGTTTAAAGTAGATAAGAAGGAGTAATTCTAGTGTGCAGTAATTCAGCTGAGAGAGTGTTTTAGCAGTAAACGATTAGGTGATGTGTGGTTATAACAGTAGTTAACAGGATACAATAGATAATTTTAGGGGAGATAATAAGTATTTAAGGTGTAAAGCAGGCCCGGCCAACCTGTGGCTTTCCAAGTGTTGTGAAACTACAAGACCCAGCATACTTTGCCAGTAGATAGACAGCCGGAAGGACATGCTGGGACTTGTAGTTTCACAACACCTGGAGAGCCACAGTTTGGCCAGGCCTGGTGTATAGTGAGTTAAAAAGATATGAAAGACATCTAAAACCTGCTTGATTCTGTACGCCTCCTGTGATGACACTGCAACTGGTGGTGATTACGTATCTTGGGAGGAGTACCTATTGATAATTAGCAGTTGGAAAAGAACAGTGACCAGCGTGCTTGTCTATTTTTAAGTCTGTTGGTTTACTGCATATATGCTAGGATCTTGTGATCAGTAAATACTGTTACTGGGTGTAGAAAATCCTACAGCAGATGTCTCCACTCGACTGCTAGCAAGATGACTTGGAGTTCCTTGTCCTTGATGCTGTAATTAGTCGCTGTGGGCAGCATCTTTTGTAAATGATATTCATATGGGTGAAGCTTCCCCATGGTATCACATTGGGATAGTACTGCTCCTGTGCCAATGGTGGAGGCATCCTCCTTCGCTAAGGGTCAAGAGGTGTCAGGCTGTTTGAGGATGGGGGTTGACATGAAGGACTTTTTCAGTGTGTTGAAGGCCTATATGGCTTCTGGTGGCCACCTTTCTTGGTGCAGGCTGTTTTCAGGGCTACCACTATGAAGTCATTTCTTATTAACTGCTGGTAGTAGTTCGAAAACCTCAGGATTTATTGATTGGCTTGAAGGCCAATGGCAGTGGTCAATCTATGAGGGCCTGGATTTTTACCAGATACATTTCCAGCCTCGTACCTGAATTGATATACCCAAGGAAAGGTAGGAAGAGTTGCTCAATCTGACATCCAGACATCTCCGATTATCCCAGCTCTAATTAATATTATTTGACATTTCCACAAATTAGAACATATTACTAGCATCATAAATGATCAACCCAAACAATTTCTATTGACCTGGCAGTCCTGGTGTGACTCCTTGACTTCCCACTCTTATCCCCTGATAACTACGTAAATGTTTAGAAAACTTGATTTACTCTATTGAACATGTTCCTTCTTTTCCTCCCCCACTTATCTTCCCTGTACTAATATACCCTACCTTCCTTGTCTTACTCCTCCCTTATCCTCTTCTCGTTCTCTCCCCTGCTCCATATTTGGTTGTGCCAATCCCGCCTGCTAGTTATTGTCATCTGTGTGTGTGTTCTGCTGCACTTGCTGTCTATCTGTATTCTACAGGGTCACTTTGATTATGCTCTGTTGTATACATTTGTTTACTGCCCTAACAGGGGCAATACCTACATGTACCTTATCGCACACTATGTGCTGTTCAAACAGTGTAATGAGGTACACAGATGTGTTGGCACTGTTTTAACAGCACATAGTGTACAATAAGGTACATGTAGGTGTTGCCCCTGTTAAGGCAGTAAACAAATGGATACAACAGAGCATAATCAAAGTGACCCTGTAGAATACAGATAGACAGCAATGGTAGAGTCTAAGACCCCCAACGGATTTCACCAGGGATCTTCTCGAGAGGATATGGACTTCACATATTGAGGACCTAGGTCACGACCCAGAGTTGTTAATACCCTCTATGAAAGCAGCAGAAAGAGTACTTAGCTGGTACGATGACTCTGCTAAAAACACTGCAGATGGAAATGTGGGTATGGGTGTGCTGTTGTCGGGGAGCCTGAACTGGAGTTGAAGAAACACAAATAGTATCGTCCTGGAGCTGGAGTATCGATGTTGGACACAATTGATACTCAGGCACGTGAGGAGTGCACTGAAAAGTTTTTTTTATAGTGACTGGTTGATTTGTAATTCCCCACATGTATCATCAGTACTGGAGGTTAACGGTAACACCTAAGAGAGGTGTTATATCAACTGTAGCTGGAGGGTGAACCCAGCTGGGTAGTGTTAAATATTCTAATTGGAAAGCACTCAATGGAGTGTTGAGTGTTGGAGGTAGGCCAGTGATGTCTAAAACGGCTGATACTGACAGTTACGTAGCTTGCTGATCCTGGTGGGATTGGTATGAGTGATGTTATAACTGTTTCCTGGTAATGGACCAATGAATCTCTGCTTCCTGACATTTGGTATATCACATTCTAAACTGTCATTCATATTAGATATTTTACCACATGTTTATAAATACCAGCTGTACACAAAACAAGATATGAACTGAGCATCTGGCCAGAAAATTCCACAGTTCCCATGTGACTGTTGCAGCTCACTATACACACAGGGTTAGCAGTAAATCCATTAAAAGTCTGCAAATTTTCACAAACCATATTGCGATGCATGGGGTGCAAATGCATTTATATTTGCATAGAAGAACAATAATGACTGCTTTTGCATGTTGTTCACAAATACTGAGCTACTTTATTTTTACATCCCAAAATCGAATTCCCTTTGTACATTTTAAATGGGACCTCCCCTAAATGCATCATACACCTTCTAGCTGGATTTACTTTTAACACTAAATGAAACCCATATGCTTTTCCTTTTTTCCTTCTGATCCACGCACCAAGATAGGCATGCTGGGCTCCATATAGTTAGCACTTAATGTGATCATAGCATTTTTGTTCCTGTATTTTAATGCCAGAAGCTCATTGACAAGATGGCAACATGCTTGCCAGGAAACTTGTTCCCTTTGTTCGCAGAAGTTGTGTTGGCAGCTGTTACCAACCAGAAGGTTGCAAAGATTAGAAAATGAGGAACAGACATAGCTACAGCAATGGCAGTTGAACTCTTTGGGTCTTGCAGCTGAACTGAAATCATTTTCCAGCAGACCTTGAATGAAACCCTGTCCTTGTCATCACGTTTTAATTCCACAAATGCCTTCACAAATTTATAACTCTTTTATATTAGGGAGAAGATAATTTTAGTGCCCATATATAAGATCCAGGTTGTGATCCAGGTTGTGTTTTCCGGAACATATCCTAAAAGCATGTGAGTAGCCAGAGCTGCTCTCACATATTGTAGTTTCTAAATTTGACCCCTTAGTAGATCACTTAATAGAGTTGTATTAACATTGCAAATGTAATGGACAAGGAATTTGTCAGCTGCACCCCCTGATGGTGCTTGCTTGCTGCAGCTGTCTGTACTACTTCTAGTTGTCTTTACTATTACTTTGCAACCTTTGCTGTACATCACTGCTCTGACCCATGTCCACATCTACTTCTACTGGCTCACTACTCCCCTCTGCGTATACTGACCTGGAGTCTAAATCAATACTTGAAAACCACTTCAGATCATCACACCAGCAAAGCTATGCTCTACCCTTTAACGCTAGCACTCCACAACTCCATGGCTACCATTATGGTGAATAGTTCTAATTAATCAAGCCCCAAGCAAGCCCTTCTTCATGCTGACCAAAAAAATCAATGTCCCGCTCACCAATGCCATTTGAGGGAAGACCCAAAGTCAGCTGACCCAAAAGTATCTGTAAATAGTTGGTTATCCATAGGAGGGTAACTACAAGCAAACCCCAATGATATGTTGAATTAAAAAAAACACTCCAAACCTACAAATGCTCCTTCATCACCCAGATAGTCATATGTAATGATGCACCCACCTGGAGTCCTGACAAGTGGTAACAAAAATCCTACTCAACAGAAGACTCTGCATGAAACATACAGCAGATCCAAGAGTGATTGAAAACTGGTGCAGAGTAACCTACCTGGCTTGCACGCTCAAACATCACTAACAAACCCTTTGCGCTAACAACCTTGGCGGATGGCAACCTATAAATATCTGCCTCATATAATTTCCAAATCTAAAATCATAAGTCTCCAAACATATTGGCATAACCAACAAAATATCACAGCCAGCAATGCTCCCTCCCAATTGCTTGTAATGATCTCCAAGGCATCCTGAAATACATGACTGGCATTCACATTCTCTATCATTTAGTGACAACATGGTTGGGTGAGAAAGACACTAAATCAACTGAAACGGATGCTTTTCTTCCTTCTTTTTTAATGAGTGTTTTATGATTTTTTGTGCACAAACCCCTGAGGACAATAGCATACATAGAATAGGAGGTGACTGAAATTGGCTACACATCTATCCCAACTGGATTGTCACAAGACTGTGTCCTTAACAACATCAGGCATCTTCTGATCGGACTGTAACTAATTTGTCTGTATTTCTCCTTGATTGTCAACCAAAAAACTGAAAAACAACCAGAAATCCCAAATATAAAAACTGTGCAACTACTCCACCCCAACCACATGCAAATGTCCCTAATCACCACAGGGGAGACAACTTTTCTGAGGGGTACCACCAGACACAATGTACTCAGCAGAAAAGTCTTGTCTATTGCAGCTCCACCTTGGATGTCTCTCTCCGCCCAACACAAGCATGATTGAATCATCATCATCATCAACATCATCAACGTTTATTTATATAGGACCAACATATTCCGTAGCGCTTTACAATTGGAGACAAACACAGTAATAAACAAACTGGGTAGAACAGACAAAGAGGTAAGAAGGTCCTGCTCGCAGGCTTACAATCTATGGGACAATGGGAGTGGATACATGAGGTTAAGTTTACATATTGCATTTCGGTCCAGCCAGATTGCAACGGTAAAAAAAACAAAAAACAAAAAAGGATTAGTATGCTATATGATCTAGTCACACAGCAATCAGCAGGATGTACCTTTTTCACAATGCCCACTGTAAAACTTTGACACCTGGAAATAAACAGTATGCCGGGCCTCCCTTGCTGCATTCCTTGCAGGCCATACATCTGTAGGGAGTAGGCTGCATAGCCTCCAGACAAAGTTCCAGGACATTACTCTCAAAATCAATAACCGTTATCCCATCCTCATTCATCATGAAAAGCCTCATCACTTCATACCCTCTTTAACGAAGGAGACCACCAACACTGCACGTGAAGAGGGAGCCTGGCCTGACAATAGTGTGGCAGGGGCTGGCCCAACAAAGTGCTACCAGGGGGAAAATGGAGATAACTGGGGCATGAGTACATAAGGGCAGATGCTTGGGGGGAGGGATGGGGGCAGAGGGGGGACAATAGGAAGAAGAATGAGAAAAAAAAATGGCAAATGGCAAAAAATGGAAAACACAGATGATGTAAGGCAATGAATAGGAAAGCAGGTAAAATAATTGTGACAGAAAGGCACAAAGCAATAAATTGCAAAAAAACAAAATGCAAAATAATAGCAGTGATAAATATACAGGATGTACAATTCACTGAAAATTATCCACAGCAGCCTACCCCATCAAAAGTGGAAGAAACCAATCTATGCCTATGCTTTTAAAACCGCCCAAGCTCAGGCCTTCCTCCTATACTCAAAACACTATAACCAAAAGGGATTTGAAAAGGCGCTAACCTCTAGTACATTAGGTCTCAAACTGAAAAGAGAGAAAGGTGTATATCTATATTTAAACTAAAATCTGCATGAATACATATAAATATGTTGTAACCACCACTAATGGAAGAGGGTCAATGCTGCTCCTTATAAGAAGTTGTTGTGTGTCATCTTCTAAAAGATTACATTAAAAGTATAAATGGAAGAGAAAAGAAGCTCATTAGACCTTCTCTAAAGTACAGTCATGGCCAAAAGTTTTAAGAATAACACAAATATTATTTTTCACAAAGTCTCCTGCCATTTTATGATGGTAATTTGCATATACTCTAGAATGTCATGAAGAGTGATCAGATGATTTTTATCCCAAAAACAACATTTCCACTGCATTTCAGCCATGCCACAAAAGAACCACACAGGTTAGTGATTCTCTCTTTAACACAGGTGAGAGTGTTGACGAGGACAAGGCTAGAGAGCGCTCAGTCAAGCTGATTGAATTAAAATAACAGACTGGAAGCTTTAAAAGGAGGATGATGCAGTCATCATTGCTTTGAACAAAAAGGGCTTCACAGGCAAGGATATTGCTGCTAGTAAAATTGCACTTAAATCAACCATTTATCGAATCATCAATAACTTCAAGGAGAGAGGTTCAATAGTTGTGAAGAATGCTTCAGGGCACCCAAGAAAGTCCAGCATGTGCCAGGACCGTCTCCTAAAGTTGATTCAGCTGCGGGATCGGGGCACCACCAGTGCAGAGCTTGCTTAGGAATGGCAGCAGGCAGGTGTGAGTGCATCTGCACACACAGTAAGGCGAAGACTTATGGAGGATGTCCTGGTGTCAAGAAGGCCAGCAAAGAAGCCACTTCTCTCCAGAAAAAACTTCAGGGACAGACTGATATTCTGCAAAAGGTATAGGGATTAGACTGCTGAGGACTGGGGTAAAGTAATTTTCTCTGATGAATTCCCTTTCAGATTGTTTGGGGTATCTGGAAAAACATTTGTCCGGAAAAGAAAAGGTGAGAGCTACCATTGGTCCTGTGTCATGCCAACAGTAAAGCATCCTGAGACCATTTATGTGTGGGGTAGTTTCTCAGCTAAGGAAGGGCTCACTCACAATTTTGCCTAAGAACACAGCCATGATTAAAGAATGGTACAAAACATCCTCCAAGAGCAACTTCTCCCAACCATCCAAGAACAGTTTGGTAACAAACAATGCCTTTCCAGCATGATGGAGCACCTAGTCATGAGGAAAAAGTTATAACTAAGTGGCTCAGGGATGAAAACATCAAAATTTTGGGTCCCTGGCCAGAAAACTCCCCAGACCTTAATCCCATTGAGAATTTGTGGTCAATCCTGAAGAGGTGGGTGGACAAACTCCAAGCATTGATTAGGCAAGAATGGGCTGCAATCAGTCAGTATGTGGCCCAGATGTTGATTGACAGCATGACAGGGCGAATTGCAGAGGTCTTCAAAAAGAAGGGTCAACACTGCAAATATTGACGCTGCATGAGCTTAATGTAATTGTCAATAAAAGCCTTTGAGACTTATGAAATGCTTGTAATTTTACTTCAGTATACCATAGCAACATCTGACAAAAAGATGTAAAAACACTGAAGCAGCAAACTTTATGAAAATCAATACGTGTCATTCTCAAAACTTTTGGCCATGACTGTATATACCCCATAGAAATTTATATAACACAGTTTTTTTAAAACACAATTTCCAAGGAAATATATAAAACAATACAGTACACCAAATTCATACAATATAAAATTAAAAAATCTTTTTCTGACTTCTCAAATTAGTAATCAGACCCAATTTCATTTAGTAGTTATAATTTCAGTTCACATGTAGGGAAAGTCTTCCAATAATTGATGTCTCATATGTTTATCCTGGATTGTTAAACTGGTAACAGATAAATATAGTCCAAGGACCTTTCAAAGCACAAGATATTTTTTATGATCATTATAATTTGAACAGTATTTAGGTATAGACTGGTTACACTACACCTTTATTGATTGGTTGACATCTGCAACTAACAAACTGTGCATTATTAACTCTTGTAGGGCACATTTTAGCACAGCCTGGGCACTTATATGCCATTGGGCCAATTGACTGCATTATTATCCAATTATCCTAACCACTTATCCTAGTGTATGTACAATAGAATACATTATTTTTGTATCCTGTATTGAATGTAATACAATAAATACATTCTTTGATAAAGGACAACTTTGAAAATATGTTTTAAGATTTAATGGTTGGTATTGTATATAAAAATAAATCTGAAGTAACACTATTTAATTAGCATTATCATTTGCTAACACTGCTTAGCAGCAACACCTGTGAATGTGTGTGTACTAAACAATAAAATAACAAAACACATGTGTAAATAATGTCTAACACTAGGCCTATAAAACTCAATCCTATAACACACTAAATAAAGTTATTGTTTTTTTGTAAAATAAATAAAACCGGAACACACCTAAAATACTAACTCAACACAAACAATAATAATCCACCACAAAAATTGAAACTATCTGTATAGAGTAATGATGGCTAACATGTGGCCCTCCGAGCATTCACATGTGGCCCCAGCTCCTTCCTGCTTTATTGACAGATTTGTTTTTTATAGCGTGTAACAATTGTTTAAAATTCCTGCTGGCATATGAAAACTGATAGCTGTTTCTTTCTTGGATTGAATGAATGTATTTTTTTAACTTCTTATTGAGATTAAGAGTAATATGCTGCCCTTTTGTATGAATGTAGTCAATCTGTAGACACTGAATCTGTCGATAGTCAGACTGTCGACACCAAAATGTTGACAGTCCGACTATCGACAGGTTCAGTATGTTGAGGAGTATGCCCCTGTTGTGTCCTCACTTCAACCCCTGCTTTTCCTTCATGCTCCATACATATGTTCCACTGCCACTGTTGTCTTCTCTCTGCCACCCATGCCCCTGGAGTTGATCCAATTTCTCCATCTCCATTGGTTACCATCCCCAGTGACCAGCCTCAGCCAGGTCTGCCTTTGGAGTACCCATGGCCCCTCTCCCCCATGATGTATCATTTTGCCTATCCCTACTAACAGCCCACCACTTGGTGTCCATCTGTTGGCCAGAAAAGTTAACTGCTTTCCAGACAACTCTCTTACATCACACTGTGTACAGGGGCCACAATACATTGGTACTTGTTCAGCCCAGGTTTCACCCGTGTGGCCCCTTCAGTGCCCAGTTTCACCCAGTTTGCTCAGTCCTCTTTCTTTACCTAACTATATCATGCATATCTAGTTACCTCACGCTTAACAGGTGTTCCAGATTATTTTTAATTTTACTGGGCAAAATAAAACATGTTTTGCAAGCAGCAAAGGGAATAGGAGGTATAAGCCTACAGAAGTTATGTGAACTGGTTGGATGGAATGCTGTTTTTTTCAGCCTTTTCATTAGAGACCAGGGGGTAAATGTATCAAAGTGCGATTTTGCAACTCTAGCGATTTTCTCGGGAGAGTTGAAACTCGCCGATGTGTGAAGCTGAGTTTTCATACAAAATCGCCAGAGTTCTGCTTCTGTTAAAATCGCTACTTGCAAAATCGCCAGAGATCAAACTCCCGACTGTTTGCCACTGCAGCTATACAGCTCTCTAATGTATGAATCTGCGAGTTAGCAAACTCAGGAGAGTTTGCTTCTAAACACGCCAGATACAACACGCTGCTTGATAGCAGCGTGTTGTAGAAACACATCACTGTTACACTGCCCTGGCAGTGTTAAAATGTTAAAGAAAGGATAAAAGTTAAAAAAAAAAAAGGCATGAGGTCCCCCCGCTATTCAGGCTTAAACCTAGTGCTGCCTGACTAGTGCTGGTCCCGTGAAAATCGGGGAAAAATTTTGCGTGGGGTTCCCCCGATTTTCACTTTACCAGCACTAGGCAAACCAGCCAGGGTTGGCGGCACTATAGCAGGGGGACACGCGGCAGGGGTCTCCCTGCCATAATGACTAACCAACCTTAGACTGTTCAGCGCTGGGCTGGATTCCCTAGGGAGTGGGGTCCGCTGAAAAAAACGAGTGGGCCCCCCCCTAGAAATAACCAGCCCAGTGCTGATAGCACTAGGGCTCTTCCTACTACCCCTGGGCTGTGGGTAGTAGGGTAATACGGCGATAAAGTATAAAAAAAAGAAACTGACACCAATTTTTTTTGTGGAACTACAAGTCCCAGCCAGCCAGGTTGCCCAAAAAAATGTGCCCATGCTGTTGCTTGTATAACTACAAGCACCAGCATAGCCACGGTAGCCAGGGCATGTTGGCACTTGGAGAACCACAAGTGCCAACATGCCCTGACATGCCCTAGGGTTGGTTAGTCATTATGGCAGGGGGACTCCTGCCGCACGCCCCCCTGCTATATTGCCGCCAACCCTGGCTGGTTTGCCTAGTGCTGGTAAAGTGAAAATCGGGGGAACCCCACGCAAAATTTTTGCCCGATTTTCACGGGACCAGCACTAGTCAGGCAGCACTAGGGTTAAGCATAAATGGCAGGGGGACCCCACGCTTTTTTTTTTTTTTTACTTTTATCTAATCTTTAACTTTTAACCAGGGCCAGTGTAACAGTGATGTGTTGACAACTCACTGTTACAATACAGGCGAGTTTGCCAAACACAGGAGAGTTTGCTAAACTCGTGAGTGTTTACATCGCTCAAAATCGCCAGAGATGACCAGCGATTTTGAACATGAGTCTCAAAATCTCAGCTTGATACATTTCCATTTTTTTTTTTAAAACTCGCGGTTTTCCGCGATTTAAACACGCTGGCAAACTCGCACTTTGATACATTTACCCCCAAGTGCTTTTGGGGTGTTCCCCATTATTTTGCATTAACTTTTCTTGCTGTCAAAAGTCCTATTTGTCAGCAGTCTAAAAAAAAAATATTTAGCACTACAAGTGCTTTTGGGGTGTCCCATATTCCCCAGTGGTTTACTGTAATTTTTCTGAGTGTCAAAAGTCATATTTGTCTGCAGTATCTAAAACAAATTTTAGCATTACAAGTGCTTTTGGGGTGTCCCATATTCCCCGTTGTATTACTGTAATTTTTCTGGCGGCCAAAAGTCAGATTTGTCAGCAGTATAAAAAACATTTTGTAGCACTACAAGTGCTTTTGGGGTGTCCCATATTCCCCAGTGTTTTACTGTAATTTTTCTGGCTGTCAAAAGTCATATTTGTCAGCAGTATCTAAAAAAATGTGTAGCACTACAAGTGCTTTGGCCTCATTATAATGGATCCAAAGCAGTCCACATATGAGCAGAATCAGCAACCAGGTTCTGTCACCAGTCCTGATGGTAGTGTTCACAGTACGTCACCTGGGAAAGGTGAAGTCAAACTTCACAGTCTTTTGAAATCAGTCAAAAAAACACACACCCCAAAAAAATTTACCGTGTTGAAGCGAAAAAGAAGTGTAACTGAGGAAAAGTTAACTGAAGATAAAAAAAATTTGGCCAACATGCCATTCTACACACGCAGTGGCATTAGTGGCAGATCCAAAAATGTTACTGAGCCTTCTTCTTGTATGGTCACTCATGAACAAGCAAGACCAAGTAATTTGGAGTCTAAAAGTGGTGCACAACTACTGTTACGCGTCAAAGCCAAGCTGCAAGAAAACAGTAAGGCATTAGAGGATAATGTAAGCTCTGAATCAGAAATGACAACAATCCGTGTGGAGAGTCCATCCAACAGTGGTATGTCTAATTGTGAGCATTCTGTTAGTGACAGTGTACCCATAAAGAAGGGTCCTTTCAGCAGTTCTGCTAATGTGTGCCTTAACAGCCCGAGTGTAGCTGGTGATACACAAAATAAGGATGCCACTTTGGAATTAAAAGAGGATGAGGAAGAGATTTCTGTAGGCAACGAGGGCACTAATGATGATGTTGATGATTATGATGCAGACAGATACCAAATTGCCTTTCTCAATTTCTATTTATATTCTAGAGTCTATAACGGCTGAATAGTTATCTATTTTACTCCTAGTGGAGAGGGGTCTGATGCAGACAGATACTAAACTGCCTTTCTCTATTTCTTTTTATATTCTAATTCTACAGTCTATGCAGGCTGCTTTTTTTCTATTCAACTACAAGTGGAGGGCGGGGGGGGGGGGGCATAGACAGCCACCAAACTACCTTGGTCCATTTATACGGTATATTGATCAGTCTATGCAGGCTGCTTTTTTTCTATTCAACTACAAGTGGAGGGCGGGGGGCTCATAGACAGCCACCAAACTACTTTGGTCCATTTATTTTGTATATTGTTCAGTCTATGCAGGCTGCTTTTTTTCTATTCAACTACAAGTGGAGGGGGGTCTATAGAGACTGAAAGCAAACTGCCTTTGTCCATTTCAATTTATATTGTACAGTCTATAACAGCTGAATTTTTTAATATTTTCTACAAGTGGAGGGGGGCCTAGAAAGACAGAAACCAAACTGCCTTTGTCCATTTCTTTATATATTTAACTATAAGTGTAGGGTGTAATATACACCCAAAGACGATGGCTGCATTGCCAATAGGCTGAGATGAAGAGGAAGACAATCAGGTTTGTGTGCAGAATTAAGGATGGCCTACCAGGGATTAAACTGTTTTCTTCCTTATTTATTAGCTTTAGAATTACCTTACTTATCCAAGGTGGAGCACTAAAGGTTATTTTATGCCCAAAAACATTGTTTTTTAAACAAAATAGCAAAACAAAACCAAACAAAACCAAAACCAAAACACGCAATGGCGGTTTGGCAAAACCAAAACCAAAACACGACGGTAATCCAGATCCAAAACCAAAACCAAAACCAAAACACAGGGGTCAATGAGCATCTCTAAGAATTATACTGATGTGTAGGATTTTATGTAAAAATTTAGAAAGGGCTATAGAGGAGATGTTAAAGGTTCATCTTTACGTCAAATTATCACAGGAAATAAAAGAGGACTTAAAAATTTGGCATATATTTATACAGCATTTTAATGTTCCCAATTACAAAAATGAGGTGTGTCTGCGCTGTGAGACCCAAAAAGCAGCCTTTCATCTTACAGTACCCAATCCCCACAGGTACTAGAAAGATATAAACATACAACAAGTGTAAGGAAAAACTGGCGCTGATGGTATAAATCCTCAAAGTCTACAAAGTTAATGGTCCCAAAAAAAGTGTCCTCCAAGTAAAGTAATAAAACGACCAAAACTCCGGGAATAATGATAATGATAATGATGTAATTCTTCTATGCTGGATCCAATCTTCCAGTATTGATCTCATAGATGAACATAAAAAAGAAGCCAAGAAATATACATAGCGTAACCTGTAAATTTCAATGTAGCACAGGAAGCTATCCCTATATTGCCCGTGTGTAGTCCTCAGACTGTTGCACTGAAATGTGTCCTTCCCTGTATTGCTGCCTGCTCTGACCTCCACCAGGATACTGGATGTCCATTTTTCTGACAACTGAGGGAGCTGTGAGAGCTTACACAGGCCCAGTGTGCTTGGACTGGGCGTGCAGGGACTGAAGTGACATCATACAGAGGATCAAGGTACAGAGCGCAGTGTTGGACCAATAATATCAACCTGCAGGGACTGAAATAACCTTTCTTTTCATCAGCAAATCCCTCATTTCTTCTGGCGATATTGGATTTAACATCAACCACGCTTGTTTTGAAAGGAAGGACGATGGAGTGGATATTCGTATTTGAAGGAGTTGGTCACAGGAGAAACTATATCTGTTTGGTTCAATGCTTGAAATTTCACTACGTCTAGTAAGTGTACACCCTTAAGGGGTTATAGGAATTTTTCTCCTATCACGTGGTGAAAGTGTATTAGTATCTACACACGGGCAATATAGGGATAGCTTCCTGTGCTACATTGAAATTTACAGGTTACGCTATGTATATTTCTTCGCTTCTTTTTTATGTTCATCTATGAGATCAATACTGGAAGATTGGATCCAGCATAGAAGAATTACATCATTATCATTATCATTATTCCCGGAGTTTTGGTCGTTTTATTACTTTACTTGGAGGACACTTTTTTTGGGACCATTAACTTTGTAGACTTTGAGGATTTATACCATCAGCGCCAGTTTTTCCTTACACTTGTTGTATATTTTAATGTTCCCGTTTTTGGGTTCCTCCTCCAATGTTATTTTGTGATCTACAGCTATTTACTGATGTTGCTTTTTAGATAGGTTCAGGGGATGTGTGTGCTGAGTTATATTCACCTAGTTGGCAGGTGGGGCTCACAAAAAACTTGTTTTTACTGGAGTTATTTTCAAACATAGTGGCTGTTGAGTTGTACTAGGATAGTTTGAAGAACTGGTGTCATAATCTCAGGGTGGTGCAGACAATTAATAATCAACAGGCTTCATTTCCGCCGAAGGTAAGATTAATTAGACATTTGGTTTTAAAAAGCCTGTGTCTTAACATTAATTTTAAACCCCGACATGTCCCTTGCATTAATAATAACATAGAATATGCGTATAACTGGGGCAGGTTTTGGGAATTGGTGCCAGTGGCAAAAAGCACAGGCTTGTCATGCCCTTGTGTTTGGCAGATTATCAAGCTGGCATAGAAGGTCTGGCCATGAAGGTATTGGTTCCAGACACCCTGAAGAAGTATAGCAAAAATGGGAGATATTCGTATTTCTGAGCTCGGTTCTCGCAAGATTTGAAAAGCATAAATACCAGCCTCCACAGTAATCCATCGACATTTGACAGAGGGAGAAAGCAGGGTTAGGTCACACTGGATATATCAGCGCAGGGACAGAGCAGTAATTGGACACATTATTGTTTCTATTCAATACTATTCTAAACTTAATACCAGTTGTTACAGCAGTAAGAGGAGGATAGAGGAAGGTTTTTCTTCAATATCTGGCACTCCAAGTGCTTTTGGGGTGTTCCCCATTCTTTTGCATTCATTTTTCTGGCTGTCAAAAGTCCTATTTGTCAGCAGTCTAAAAAAATTATATTTAGCACTCCAAGTGCTTTTGGGGTGTTCCCCATTCTTTTGCATTCATTTTTCTGGCTGTCAAAAGTCCTATTTGTCAGCAGTCTAAAAAAATTATATTTAGCACTCCAAGTGCTTTTGGGGTGTTCCCCATTCTTTTGCATTAATTTGTCTGGCTGTCAAAAATCCTATTTGTCAGCAGTCTAAAAAAATAATATTTAGCACTCCAAGTGCTTTTGGGGTGTTCCCCATTCTTTTGCATTAATTTGTCTGGCTGTCAAAAATCCTATTTGTCAGCAGTCTAAAAAAATAATATTTAGCACTCCAAGTGCTTTTGGGGTGTTCCCCATTCTTTTACATTCAATTTTCTGGCTGTCAAAAGTCCTATTTGTCAGCAGTCTAAAAAAATTATATTTAGCACTCCAAGTGCTTTTGGGGTGTTCCCCATTCTTTTGCATTAATTTGTCTGGCTGTCAAAAATCCTATTTGTCAGCAGTCTAAAAAAATAATATTTAGCACTCCAAGTGCTTTTGGGGTGTTCCCCATTCTTTTGCATTAATTTGTCTGGCTGTCAAAAATCCTATTTGTCAGCAGTCTAAAAAAATAATATTTAGCACTCCAAGTGCTTTTGGGGTGTTCCCCATTCTTTTACATTCAATTTTCTGGCTGTCAAAAGTCCTATTTGTCAGCAGTCTAAAAAAATTATATTTAGCACTCCAAGTGCTTTTGGGGTGGTCCCCATTCTTTTGCATTAATTTTTCTGGCTGTCAAAAGTCCTCTTTGTCGACAGTCTAAAAAAATAATATTTAGCACTACAAGTTCTTTTGGGGTGTCCCATATTCCCCAGTGTTTTACTGTAATTTTTCTGGCTGTCAAAAGTCAGATTTGTTAGCAGTATCTAAAACAATTTGTAGCACTACAAGTGCTTTCGCCTCATTATAATGGATTCAAAGCAGTCCACATATGAGCAGAATCAGCAACCCGGTTCTGTCACCAGTCCTGATGGTAGTGTTCCCAGTACGTCATCTGGGAAAGGCGATGTCAAACTACATAGTCTTCTGAAATCAGGCAAAAAAACACACACCCAAAAAAATTTTACCGTCTTGAAGCGAAAAAGAAGTGTAACTGAGGAAAAGTTAAGTGCCGATAAAAAACAAATTGCCAACATGCCATTCTACACACACAGTGGCAAAGAGAGAATGAGGCCTTCGCCTTCCTCTATTAGTGGCAGATCCAAAAATGTTACCGAGCCTTCTTCTTGTACGGTCACTCGTGACCAAGCAAGACCAAGTAATTTGGAGTCTAAAAGTGGTGCACAACTACTGTTACGCATCAAAGCCGAGCTGCAAGAAAAGAGTAAGGCATTAGATGATAATGTATGCTCTGAATCAGAAATGACACCAATCCGTGTGGAGAGTCTATCCAACAGTGGTATGTCTAATCGTGAGCATTCTGTTAGTGACAGTGTACCCATAAAGAAGGGTCCTTTCAGCAGTTCTGCTGATGTGTGCCTTAACAGCCCGAGTGTAGCCGGTGATACACCAATTGAGGATGCCACTTTGGAATTAGAAGAGGATGAGGGGGAGATTTCTGTAGATGACAAAGGCACTAATGATGATGTTGATGATTATGATGCAGACAGACACCAAATTTCCTTTCTCAATTTCTATTTATATTCTAGACTCTATAACGGCTCAATAGTTTTCTATTTTACTCCTAGTGGAGAGGGGATCTGATGCAGACGGATACCAAACTGCCTTTTTCCATAAATTTTTATAATATAATTCTACACTCTATGCAGGCTACTTTTTTCTATTCAACTTCAAGTGGAGGGCAGCGGGGGGGCATAGACAGCCACCAAACTACCTTGGTCCATTTATTTTGTATATTGTTCAGTCTATGCAGGCTGCTTTTTTTTTATTCAACTACAAGTGGAGGGCGGGGGGCTCATAGACAGCCACCAAACTACTTTGGTCCATTTATTTTGTAAATTGTGCGGTCTATGCAGGCTGCTTTTTTTCTATTCAACTACAAGTGGAGGGGGGTCTATAGAGACTGAAAGCAAACTGCCTTTGTCCATTTCAATTTATATTGTACAGTTTACAACAGCTGAATTTTTTAATATTTTCTACAAGTGGAGGGGGGGCTAGAAAGACAGAAACCAAACTGCCTTTGTCCATTTCTTTATATATTTAACTATAAGTGTAGGGTGTAATATACACCCAAAGACGATGGCTGCATTGCCAATAGGCTGAGATGAAGAGGAAGACAATCAGGTTTGTGTGCAGAATTAAGGATGGCCTACCAGGGATTAAACTGTTTTCTTCCTTATTTATTAGCTTTAGAATTACCTTACTTATCCAAGGTGGAGCACTAAAGGTTATTTTATGCCCAAAAACATTGTTTTTTAAACAAAATAGCAAAACAAAACCAAACAAAACCAAATCCAAAACACGCAATGGCGGTTTGGCAAAACCAAAACCAAAACACGACGGTAATCCAGATCCAAAACCAAAAACAAAACCAAAACACTGGGGTCAATGAGCATCTCTAAGAATTATACTGATGTGTAGGATTTTATGTAAAAATTTAGAAAGGGCTATAGAGGAGATATTAAAAGGTTCTTCTTTACGTCAAATTATCACAGGAAATAAAAGAGGACTTAAAAATTTGGCATATATTTATACAGCATTTTAATGTTCCCGTTTTTGGGTTCCTCCTCCAATGTTATTTTGTGATCTACAGATATTTACTGATGTTGCTTTTTAGATAGGTTCAGGGGATGTGTGTGCTGAGTTATATTCACCTAGTTGGCAGGTGGGGCTCACAAAAAACTTGTTTTTACTGGAGTTATTTTCAAACATAGTGGCTGTTGAGTTGTACTAGGATAGTTTGAAGAAGTGGTGTCATAATCTCAGGGTGGTGCAGGCAATTAATAATCAACAGGTTTCATTTTCGCCGAAGGTAAGATTAATTAGACATTTGGTTTTAAAAAGCCTGTGTCTTAACATTAATTTTAAACCCCGACATGTCCCTTGCATTAATAATAACATAGAATATGCGTATAACTGGGGCAGGTTTTGGGAATTGGTGCCAGTGGCAAAAAGCACAGGCTTGTCATGCCCTTGTGTTTGGCAGATTATCAAGCTGGCATAGAAGGTCTGGCCATGAAGGTGTTGGTTCCAGACACCCTGAAGAAGTATGGCAAAAATGGGAGATATTCTGGAATGCTAGTCACTGTCAATGTAAGATGCAGGAACAGTGCATATAGGCTTTTGTTTGGTATAATTTATCCATAGGAAGATCTAAGGCCTCTATGGCGTCTTTGTTGGTGGGTGTTCCTGAAAGGCTTTAAAAGGTTTGGTCAAGCTTAAGTGGGTCTTTAAGGCAACAGGAGGCCTTTGGATGAGAACCTCAGCTGATAGCCGAGGTGGAGGTGGTAGCGTGAGGCTTGTTGTTTTAGATTGTCCTTTTTCTACAGCTTGCTCAAGGACTTCAGGATGAGCTGGTAGCATCGGCAAAATTTTCTTACGCCACTGAATTGAAGAGGCGTAATGTGGTTTTGAATGAGCGCAAATTCCAAGTCTAAGGGGGAAGGCAAAAACACATGGTAGACTAGCCAAGCATCTCTGAAAAACTCTTAGAAAGAAAAGTGACAAAAAGCAGACCTCTGTAGCATACTTCAACCCTTTATTTACTTACACCCAGTAGTTTGCTGCTAACAATGTTATAGAGCCTGGCTCATATGTTTCTGAGGGATCATGAACACATTACTATATTATTATAATTATTTTTTATAGTTAGCCTAATTAGGATATAATCACAACAAAAGTAAAAAAAGTAGACAAAAGAAAAACATAACCCATATCTGCCTCCATAACTCCCTCAGAGCTTGAACAACTTACTAATATTAGATATCCTTATATTTAAGGAGAACTAGATAAATACATTTTAGATTATCTTCTGGGATATTTCCAAGTATGCAAAACAAAATATGGGAAACATTTCCTAATGCCTACAAAAAAATATTTTATTTATTTCAATATGCACAAGCATCCAAATAATTTCTGGGGGAAAAAAACAACATAAAATCTGCTTGGCTAGATTAACAAGATAATTCAGTTATTCCAGGTAAAAGTTAAAATAATAAACCATCTTCTGTCTTAACAACGTTAAAGATGATTCATCCACTCAGTTATTTGGGCTTTTCCTCCAAAAGATCCTTCTCAAGTTAATGCACTCTATGACTCTCCAGCTCCACTTTTTAAAAAGTTATATATTATACATTAGAGACTGTACAAAGAAGGGCAGCTAAAATGGTGCATGGCCTACAGCACACAAATTACCTGGAAAGACTAAAAGATTTTAATGTATATAGCAGCGGTTCCCAAGGAGCCACGTCGGTCTCAGGGGTGCCGCGGGGTCTCAGGGGTGCCGAGGGCTGCCGGTGAGCAGGCTGGGCAAGGTGGGGGGGGCAAGCTCTCCTTTCACCTTTCCCCCATTTGGTCACCGGCCGGCCAAAAAAAACCAAAGAAACAACTCCTCCCTGAGGGCGTGATGACATCATGCCCAACATTTTCAGTTAAGAGCAGTGCAGCGGGGAGCAACAACGGAAGAAGATGGAACAAAGGGAGACAGAACAGAAGAAAGAATTGCAAGTAAAAGGTAAGAAAATAAACAGAGGTTGAAAGGGGCAGAGCAAAACAAGGAAAACTAATTCTCCTTGGGGCACAGAGGTCCATATGTAAAGGGTCACATGGTCCATATATAAAGGGGCACCGAGACCATATATAAAGGGGCACAGAGGTCCATATATAAAAGGGCACATAGGGCACATAGGTCCATATATAAAGGGGCACAGAGGTCCATATAAATGGGCACAGAGGTCCATATATAAAGGGACACATGGTCCAAATATAAAGGGGCACAGAGGTCCATATGTAAAGGGGCACATGGTGCATAGATAAATGTGTACATGGTAAAGGTTTAAAGGGGCAAAGGGGCACAGAGTAAGGATGAAGTGGCACAGAGTGAGGATGAAGGAGGGCACAGAGTGTGAAGATAAAGGGGCATAGATTGTGTGGATGAAGGGACACAGAGTGTGAGGATGGAGGGGCACAGAGTGTGATGGTGAAGGTATAGAGAAAGGATGAAGAATCACAGAGTGTGAGAATGAAGGGGCACAGAGTGTGAGGATGATGGGGCACAGAGTGTGAGGGGGAAAGGTAACAGAGTGTGATGGTGAAGGGCAGAGGCTGGCTGGCAGACTTTAGCCTGGGGGGCAAGCACACAACACTGGCCCAAAAGTAGCAGCCCAGCGACATCAGAGTTTTAAAGCAAAGGGATTGTTTTTGCTTCACCATATATACTAATAGAGTTTCTATTTGTTTTATGATTAACCTAAAACAAATAATATGAGGGGTGGTACTGGGAAGAGCACTAGGTGTCAATCTGACACCCTTGCCCAGAGCTGAATTAAGGCTCTGGGGGGCCTGGACACTTTAGACAGGGGCCCCAATGATGTAACATGGTTGTCATTTTAGATAAATTGTATACAATACACAGGAAATAGAGTGTGCACTACTGTTAGGTGCATACAGTTCTGCCTTCAAGAGAAGTACAGTGTGAAGTGGGACATACCTCCCAATTGTCCTAATCCTGACTAAGCCAGACTGTCACCTAAATTCAGGGCTGTCCCTCCATATTCAGGACAGTTGGCAGACTGTCCTGCTCTCTCCTACCTGTTCTTATCACTTTCATCACTTGTGGCTTCTTTAGATTAGTTGCTGCTTGTCTGGATCCTGGAATGTTTTATGCCCTATTTGGAAAAAAAAATGGGTACATGAGATTTAGAAAACTCCAACTAGCCGCAGTGTTAAATCAGTAGCTCACATGTTTTAGAATTAGGCCTCCCTCCATCCCCAATATTAAATTAATAGTATTCCCATTTAATAAATAATCATTTTTCCCTCCCTCCAAACATCCCCAGCAATAAATTAAAAAGCATTTACGTTTAATACAACATTTTCCCACAACTATCACCAGCATTAAATAATTCATATTTACAATCACAATTAATAAATAGCCCTCCTCCTCAATATCAGTCCCATATGCAATTAATAGCCCCAAACCACCTCACCTTAAATTAATAAGACCCAATATTAAATTAAATAGCACCACCAATAAATTAAATTGCCCCACCATCACCCCACAAATAAAATAGCACTCATAAATAATTAGCCACCACCTGCACTCCAGCATTAAATAGTCTACATCCACACTATATTAAGACCCCCCTTCCCTCACATATATTAACATACTGCCCCACCACACTCACACACTCTATTTATATTCTACTCCCCCACACTCACACACTATAGTTTATATACTGTCCCCCTACACTCACACACTATAATTTATATACTGCCCACACACACAATATATTTTATATGCTGCCCACACACACAAAATATACTGCCCACGCACACACACAATATATACTGCCCACACACACACACAACATATACTGCCCACACACACAATTTTATAATGCCCCTACACACACACAATATATACTGCCCACACACACAATATACCAATATATACTGTCCACACACACATGCACAATATATACTGCCCACACACACACACAATATATACTGCCCACACACACACGATATATATATATATACTGCCCACACACACAATATATATACTCCCCACACACAAACACAATATATATACTGCCCACACACACCCACACACACAAAATATACTGCCCACACACACACAATATATACTGCCCACACACACACACACACACACACACACACACACACACAACATATACTGCCCACACACACAATTTTATACTGCCCCTACACACACAATATATATACTGCCCACACACACAATATACCAATATATACTGTCCACACACACATGCACAATATATACTGCCCACACACACACACACACAATATATACTGCCCACACACACACACAATATATATATACTGCCCACACACACAATATATATACTCCCCACACACAAACACAATATATATACTGCCCACACACACACAAAATATACTGCCCACACACACACAATATATACTGCCCACACACACAAACAATATACAGTGCCCACACACACACACAGTATATACTGCCCACACACACTAAGAATATATATATATACTGCCCACACACACACACACACACAATATAGACTGCCCACACACACACACACAATATATTCTGCTTACACAAACACAATATATACTGCCAACACACACACAATATATACTGCACATAAACGCACACACACACACAATAAATACTGCCCACACACAGAATATATACTGCCCACACACACACAAACACACAATATATACTGCCCACACACACAAACACAATATATACTACACACACACACAAATAATATATTCTGCCCACACACATACACACACACAATATATACTGCCCACACACAAACATTATACAGTGCCCACACACACACAATATATACTGCCCACACACACACACACAATATATATACTGCCCACACATACACAATATACACTGCACACACACAATATATATATATATATATATTGCCCACACACACACACACAATATATACTGCTCACACACAATATATACTGCTATAGTTATTAGAGATGGGTGGGCTCGGTTCCCCGAGATCAGAATTCATCCGAATTTGGGCTATCCGAATACCGAGCCGAGCACGCTCTGTACTTTCCCGCCCGTTCGGAATCGAAATCGAGGCAAAACGTCATTGTGACGTATTCGTATTTCTGAGCTCGGTTCTCGCAAGATTTGAAAAGCATAAATACCAGCCTCCACAGTAATCCATCGACATTTGACAGAGGGAGAAAGCAGGGTTAGGTCACACTGGCTATATCAGCGCAGGGACAGAGCAGTAATTGGACACATTATTGTTTCTATTCAATACCATTCTAATCTTAATACCAGTTGTTACAGCAGTAAGAGGAGGATAGAGGAGGGTTTTTCTTCAATATCTGGCACTCCAAGTGCTTTTGGGGTGTTCCCCATTCTTTTGCATTCATTTTTCTGGCTGTCAAAAGTCCTATTTGTCAGCAGTCTAAAAAAATTATATTTAGCACTCCAAGTGCTTTTGGGGTGTTCCCCATTCTTTTGCATTCATTTTTCTGGCTGTCAAAAGTCCTATTTGTCAGCAGTCTAAAAAAAAAAATATTTAGCACTACAAGTTCTTTTGGGGTGTCCCATATTCCCCAGTGTTTTATTGTAATTTTTCTGGCTATCAAAAGTCAGATTTGTCAGCAGTATCTAAAACAATTTGTAGCACTACAAGTGCTTTCGCCTTATTATAATGGATTCAAAGCAGTCCACATATGAGCAGAATCAGCAACCCGGTTCTGTCACCAGTCCTGATAGTAGTGTTCCCAGTACGTCATCTGGGAAAGGCGATGTCAAACTACATAGTCTTCTGAAATCAGACAAAAAAACACACACCCAAAAAAATTTTACCGTGTTGAAGCGAAAAAGAAGTGTAACTGAGGAAAAGTTAAGTGCCGATAAAAAACAAATTGCCAACATGCCATTCTACACACACAGTGGCCTTCCTCTATTAGTGGCAGATCCAAAAATTTTACCGAGCCTTCTTCTTGTACGGTCACTCGTGACCAAGCAAGACCAAATAATTTGGAGTCTAAAAGTGGTGCACAACTACTGTTACGCGTCAAAGCCGAGCTGCAAGAAAAGAGTAAGGCATTAGATGATAATATATGCTCTGAATCAGAAATGACACCAATCCGTGTGGAGAGTCCATTCAACAGTGGTATGTCTAATCGTGAGCATTCTGTTAGTGACAGTGTACCCATAAAGAAGGGTCCTTTCAGCAGTTCTGCTGATGTGTGCCTTAACAGCCCGAGTGTAGCCGGTAATACACCAATTGAGGATGCCACTTTGGAATTAGAAGAGGATGAGGGGGAGATTTGTGTAGACGACGAAGGCACTAATGATGATGTTGATGATTATGATGCAGACAGACACCAAATTTCCTTTCTCAATTTCTATTTATATTCTAGACTCTATAACGGCTCAATAGTTTTCTATTTTACTCCTAGTGGAGAGGGGATCTGATGCAGACGGATACCAAACTGCCTTTTTCCATATATTTTTATAATCTAATTCTACAGTCTATGCAGGCTGCTTTTTTCTATTCAACTACAAGTGGATGGCGGGGGGGGGGTCATAGACAGCCCCCAAATTACCTTGGTCCATTTCTTTTTATATTCTAATTCTACAGTCTATGCAGGCTGCTTTTTTATATTCAACTACAAGTGGAGGGTGGGGGGAGTCATAGACAGCCACCAAACTACCTTGGTCCATTTATTTTTATATTCTAATTCTACAATCTATGCAGGCTGCTTTTTTTCTATTCAACTACAAGTGGAGGGCGGGGGGGGGGGGGGTCATAGACAGCCACCAAACTACTTTGGTCCATTTATTTTTTATATTGTTCAGTCTATGCAGGCTGCTTTTTTTCTATTTAACTACAAGTGGAGGGGGGCGGGGCTATAGAGACTGAAACTAAACTGCCTTTGTCCATTTCTTTATATATTTAACTATAAGTGTAGGGTGTAATATGCACCCAAAGACGATGGCTGCATTGCCAATAGGCTAAGATGTAGAGGAAGACAACCAGGTTTGTGTGCAGAATTAAGGACGGCCTACCAATGATTAAACTGTTTTCTTCCTAATTTATTAGCTTTAGAATTACTTTACTTATCCAAGAAACAGGTGAAGCACTAAATTAAGTTATTTTATGCCTAAAAACATTGATTTTTAAACAAAATTGCAAAACAAAACCAAACAAAACCAAAGGGCAAGGGCGGTTAAACCAAAGCCAAAACACGACGGTAATCCAGATCCAAAACCAAAACCAAAACACGGGGGTCAGTGAGCATCTCTAATAGTTATATACTACACACACACAAAATCAGCACTTACCTTATTCCACCCGCGCATCTGCTGCACTTCACAGTTCACACATGGGACGGCATCTGTCAAATGGTGCGTGTCCCATGTGACAAACCACACAGAGAGGAGAGGGAGGGGATGAGGGGCCGCGGCCAATGATGAAAGGTGGCTGGTCCCGAACGAGGGGTCAGCCACCAATTAATAGAGAGTCGGGGCTAGATCACCATCATCATCATTTCTTTATATAGCGCCAGCAAATTCCGTAGGGCTTTACAATTAGGAACAAACATTAATAAAACAATACTTGGTAATACATACAGACAGAGAGGTAAGAGAACCCTGCTCGCAAGCTTGCTAGATTTACTAAACTGCGGGTTTGAAAAAGTGGGGATGATGCCTATGGCAACCAATCAGATTCTAGCTTTCATTTATTTTGTGCATTCTACAAAATGACAGCTAAAATCTGATTTTTTGCTATAGGCAACATCTCCACTTTTTCAAACCCGCAGTTTAGTAAATACACCCCATGGGCAGGGTTATGCACCGGCCCAAAATAGTAATTTTCTGTCCGGCCCAGCCCGCCCCTGGTGAAGTAGCACAGAGTGTGAGGATGAAGGGGCAGTGTGAACGTGAAGGGACACAGTGTAAAGGTGAAGGTGCACAGTGTGATGATTTTTGTACATGCTGTTGTTTTATTTTGTTTGATCTTATTCCTTTTAATATTAGCTGTAAATTATTCTTTGACAGAAATTTAATTGAAAAAATACATAAAAATATTATTTTCCCTTGGATTTATGTGTATTATTTTTGCAAACTACTTGCTAAATATTTCTGTCCTGACCAAATACTTATTACGTTATTTTAACCCAACTACTTATAAAATGGGACAGCACGGTAATTATTTTGGAGGGGTGCCTTGAAAAAATTATGGAAACTCTAAGGGTGCAGTGAACTGAAAAAGTTTGGGAACCACTGTTATATAGTTTGGAGCAGTGAAGAGAATGAGGGGACATGATAGAAACTTTCAAATATATCAAGGGTTATAACAAAGTACAGGAGGGAAACATTCTTCAAAGGAAGAGAAGTACTAGAACATGAGGACATGCACTGACACTGGAGGGAAGTAGGTTCAGCGGAATTTGAGGAAAAACGACTTCACAGAAAAAGTAGTTATTAAGTAGATGAGCCTTCCATCAGAGATGGTAGAGGCTAATACATTAGAGCAATTTAAACATGCTTTGGATAAGCATAAGCATATCCTTACAAAGAATTAAAGGATTAAATAGGGTTTGAGGTTACCATAGGTTAAAAAATGGGCAGATTAGATGGGGAAAGCAGAACTTATCTGCCATCAAATTCTTTGTTTTCTATTGTCATGTGAGAATCACTGCTAGAGTAAACTGATGCTCTCCAGCACAGCTTCCATCTCAGCATTTCTTACTTGTTAAAATGCGGGAGCTGTGACAGGGGAGGCAGAGTGTAACTCACCTTGTTTTCATTTACATATTAGTTGTAATGCCTTTGAAGAAACATGACCGTTGGTCCTTTTGTGTGGAGGACCCCTTGCCATGCTTTTTGTGGGCATGTCACTGTCAAGTCCAGAGGGGGGTGTAGTCACTTTGTTTCCAGAAGCTTAACACCGGTCAATCGTAAAGTGTAACTTCCTGGAACCTGTGGGTATGACCTATAACTGTTTGGCTTTGCATTTAGTTTGGCTGACTGCCCTGCTTTCACTGCCATCTTTTCGGTATTCATATATAATTAAATCAACTGTGAGGTTATTATATAGTAAATACACTGATAATAAATGAACATCAGAAGGATGACGCTGTCACCGTGGAGAGGATACTTCAAGTGAATACAGGGAAAGAGCAGGGTAAGACCAAATTGGAGAATTACTGACCCTCTATTTTTGCCATATTATCAGAAAAGGGCTATAAACATCTTCACGTCCATTTATTTATTTAGTGCCATATTGTATGCTTCAGTTCACCGTGCGCTGATCACGATTTTGAGAACATCAGAAGGAGTTTGGGTGCATGAAAAAGAGAGACATCGACACTATGCAGTTTATCAAAATCACAAAATTACAAAACACCCACATGGTCCAAACTCAAAGAAAATTGAAATTTTGGGATCCTTGTCATTAAGGAGAGCTAGTAAAAAAAATGAATTAAATTTGATCCTGGGCAAACCATGTTACAATGAAAGGGGTGCAAATTAGTTTATTATCTGCAGAATTAATGGCGCTATATAAATAAATGATGATGATGATTATTTTGCATACTGGCTGCTTTTTCATGTAGGACACAAATACTTGATAGCTTTATTTTTACAATGAAATTTAAAGTTGATCTAGGACATGCCCCACCCCACCTATAAATCTGTCCCCACATATTAAATGTACCCCTCCCCCTCTGCAATGCAACATGGTTTTGCAGTATATATACATTTTTCTCTTGCATATATTTTTGAAAATTAATTAAAACCTCATCATATTTATTCTGTGGTGTGCGCCACAGCTTGTCTAATTTGTTTTAACCTAGAAACATCTGTTTGGCACTAATTGAATGTGGGCTACTACCAGCTGTCCATCACTTGTATACATTCCTGAGATTCACCCTAATGAAAGGATCAAAAAATGAGTTCATGCTGAGGGCCACCACATTAGGTCAGGTCTAACTGCTGACCAAAGTAGCATTAGGCTGACTAGAATTGAAGAGGTTATACTACATAAAATAGGTTGTCTGCAGCACCTTCAATCATTAGAACTTCTTTCCACAAAATGTGACACTAGCTAAAAGATATATAAACTATAAAGTTTAGTCTGTATACAGATTGCAAGGTGCACAAAATAATCTAGACAAATTTGCAGTATGACAGACATTTATAAAATATATTATACTAACTAAATAGTTTGCCCAACAATTGCAATACTAATAAACTAAAATGTGATAATCCAAGCTGATCTATTGCTGTATTGCCCAGCCCTATCTTATACTGTATGTGTGATCTAGTCATTAGAAAGAATATTTACTTGGAAGAACAAGAGTGATTTCAGAGACAAGTAGTCCTTTTATATCATTCATTTATAAGTTCAGTCAATTTGTCTTCTCTTCATTTTCACTGAATTATTTCACCTACAATTCTTGGTTCTGTAAAATAAGTTGTACAAAGTAATTTGTTATGAGATGAGAAGATATTTAAATGACTACTAATAACTACTTTCATGTATTGGTAGATCTTATCTCTTTCATTCTAACATAGTCTAATCATAATCATTATTTTAACATATCAAAGATATCACTGAGCAAGATCTACAAAGGTTTAAGAAATGCTTAACTTTTCTTTTTTACTTTGCCTTCCATTCCTAATAATTGGGTATATATTTATCTAAGAAAACAGAAAATATTGAATTTCAGAACTTAGTTACATCTCTCTCACCACTGGTCCTTATTCCTCATTCACCACTCAAATACAAGCAAGTTTTCCACTTACTTTCAAGACAAATGTGAGACTATTAACCATGATGCCTTATCTGTGTGGAGTTTGTATGTTCTCCCCGTGTTTGCATGGGTTCCCCCCGGGTGCTCTGGTTTCCTCCCACACTCCAAAAACAGTCTAGTGGGATAATTGGCTGCTAACAAATTGACCCAAGGCAGTCAGTCTCTCAGTTTGTGTGTGTGTGTGTGTGTATGCTAGGGAATTTAGACTGTAAGCCCCAATGGGACAGGGACTGATGTGAGTGAGTTTTCTGTACAGCGCCGCAGAATTAGTGGCGCTATATAAATAGCTGCTGCTGATGATGATGATCTTCCCATACATGCTGGAATCTGGAGGATCGGAACAACTGCTCTGCTCTAACAGACAATACACTGCAGGATATGTCAAAAACATATGTGCAATATAAAGTACCACCAGAGTGCACAGAAAAAAGTATTCAATTATTGTTAACTGTTAATAATAATGTCATAAAAAAACCCCACTATATTTAAAAAAAAAAAAAATTAAATCCCCCTCCTCATAAAACACATTTATTAGGAAATTATTAATGTCTACTGTTAATGCAATTTTACAGTTGCTCCTGATTGTAAACACATGTTCTAGCGTGCATACACAGCCATCATCACTAGTACTTACACCAGATCTGTACCTGGCAAGTGATGCGACAGAAAAAAACGTACCTTTGAGATTCCCAGACGCTGTTGTGTGTGCTTAAGCTTGGAGCGTTCTTTCTATACATTGACTAGGTGCATATACCCAGTCCCTCCCCATTCTGCCCCTGAGCTTGTAAACTGTAGTAAGGGTCATTTGTGCTCAAGGATTAATTGGACGTTGAGTGATTTTACCAAAATACAGCACTTATCGGCATTTACCTTCCTTAATGAATCAGACCATCAATGAGACTGTAAGCTCCAATGGGGCAGGGACTGATGTAAATGAGTTCTCTGTACAGCGCCGCAGAATCAGTGGTGCTATATAAATAGATGGTGATGATGATGATGATGATGATGTGATGATGATGGTGGGTCCATGGCTATTGAACTTTTAAAGAAAACAAGCACCCATGATGCACTCATTTCAAGCTCCTACTACTGTGGCTTAAATTTTGTGAAATTAGAGGCTATTGATCTTTATAGAGAATGGTGTAAGAATACACTGACAATTTGATGAACACTTAACAGGCCATAATCATAAAAAGCAGAGTTCATAGTTTTTCAAATCTATAAACAGTTATCAATGTGTCGGTGAGCCATTCAATGCAGATAATAATATCTAATGTCATAACACTAAGATTATGGTGAACAAACCTAGGACTGAGCCTACCACAGGTTCAAACTAGCACCCAGGAGTATCTGACCTAAAGAGCACTTCAGTGTTTAAGTATAATCAAGTATGCATTTTCTCTATACACCATGCGGAGCACAGAAGTAAATCAGTTACTAAGATTTCACTTTACCGAACTATGAAATATGTTTCCATAATTCCAATATTTTGATGTTAGATTCCCCTGAAGTAACATGATCTAAAATAGAACATCTGAAAGAATGATTAGATCAGGAGACCTGAGAACACATTAAGAGGTGGTTCAAATAAAGGACAATGAGAGACAGGCAGGATTTCTAAAAGAATCCGTTTTGCACTGCCAACACCTTCTGAATGAAGTATAACAATTCATGTTTGTGAGCACCCAGCAGTACATGGTATAAAAGAGGTGGGAAAGAGGGAAGCAGGAGGTTCAGGGCAAAGGCTGTTCATTGATATAATTGAGTGGTCTCCTAATTAAAATTCCTGCTGCTTGGGGAAGCTGCTAATTGGTCAAGAGCTCTTGTGGTTGGACATGAGCTTGACAGCTTTGTTCAGCATGTCCAGGGTAGGTGGATGGTGCATGATTAAATTGAAGGGTGCTAGAGGTGAATGTTTTAGACTGTGATGGAGAATAACTGTTCAAAAAGAAATTGGGGCCCCAGACAGGGTGTGAGCTGAGAGCTGTAATGTTTGTAAAATAACAAGAACTCAAATCACTTTTGACAAGTGAATAGGATTGGAAATAATGTGGCCTTTTGAAAAGAGCTGAGCATAAATGAGGAAAAACAATGAGATAATGAGGTAGAAAAAAAGCAATGCCCTATGTTAAGATTTATCCCTGTGCTAATTCCTTTTTCATCATAACTGGCTTCTTACTGTTGTAAATAGCAGCCATATAGTATTGAGTAATTGAAGATGGCTGTATTAACTAGAAGTGGCAAGAGCATAGTACTTTAAAAAAATATATATTTTATATAGACTATAAATATAGTAAGACTTATGTAGTAAATAATCTTTTTTACACTTATAGGTAGCTGAATTATGTTCATTTAAAAGGATGTAAATGCTTTACTTGTATTTCACAACAATCCATTGAAGAATACAGTGGGCTGCCAAACCCCCAAATGCCAGACTAGAAGTGTCCACCAGAATAGCGACCCCAGAGCCTATTCCTGCAACAAGTACACAACATAGTCTCCATCCTTTGGTGCCTAATGTACTACAGAACCCATTGCCTGATGACTCATATACAACACACAGCCCAGTGTGTTTTTTCTAGTATACAATACACAAACCTGGTGACTAAATTTGAACTTATAAACTATAAACTATTCACTATAGACCCAGTAAGCAATAGAGCACATCCCTGGTGGCCCAGTGGGCAATATAAAGTCAGAGCTGCTACCAAACTAATTCCTTTATTTTCTCTGAAAATCAGCAGCTAATTGGATTTCAGCACAAGACAGGAAACTGAATGCCAGTAGTCAATCATCGTACAGGCTGATTTTGTTTAGCTTCCTGTCCTATACTGACATCCAGTGTAGGAGAGAAAACAGAGCTGCTATCAGCCAGTAGACTGTTGCTAACTCCATGACATGGCAGCGGCAATGAGGTCTTGAGTGGTGAAAGAGCTGTGGGCGGGCCTGAGGAAACTGGGCCAGCGATGAAATCAAATTTTATTTAGAATGTACACTTTTATGGATTACAACGCACAGAACTTATCTCTGCATATATATTATTACTATATATAAACTTAAATATATTAAAGAACAGTAAGTGGTATATTTATTAAACTGCGGGTTTATATTCTAGTTATCATTTATTTAGTACATTCTACAAAATGTCAGCTAGAATCTGATTGGTTACTATTGGCAACAGCTTCACTTTTTCAAACCTGCAGTTTAGCAAATATGCCTTTAAGGGTTGTGTGGATTTAAAACTCTGCCACCATTTCAGAAAAGAGAGAACAGATTATGTCAAGAAATGTAAAAACAAAAAAAATGCTGCTTTCCACCTATTCTGGAAAAAGCCATAGGATAAACATTTTGCTGTTAGAAGTCTGTGCTGAGTTACATCATCAGTATCTACTTTGTTTTTCCATTAATGTAGTATGTGGGTTACACAAGACACAAGACAATAAATAATAGTGTGTGAAAGGGAATCATTTTTTCAACAAGTCTGTGACAATTAGGGCTTTTTTTCAAGAATATTTGAACACAAGTCTATTTACTGTAATATGTTGTATAGGAAAACAACAGCAGGAAACTGTACTTAACCAGGGATCTGTCATTTGTGGTTTTCATGTAGTCAGTTTTAAATGTGCTTGAATTTGTAACCCAAACTGATATGCTAGGATCTATTTCTATGGACAAACATTATTCAGAATGCTTAATTTTCAGATGGATAGGACGCATAGTTCAGGGAACTGACCTTCAGGAGGTTTACTCATCTGTGAATATTAGAAGAAATATTGAACTTACATTTGTGCTTGGATAAATTCTTGCATAATAGGACAGACCTAAATTAACCACATGACAACATATAAGTACGACGCATCAATTTGTAACTTGTCAACATGATCACTGCCAATTCCTGCTTGTGATCTCAGTCTAGTATTAGATTATGTATATCACATGTTAACACAAGATTTACCAGTTGGTAGCTCCATAAATGTAAGTCACAGAAGTCAAGTTAGAGGAATTGTCACATTTTTATTATTTTTTTCAATTGCTCTCCAATATTATCCTAGAAATAAAAAAGTATTTAATGGCACAAAATAATAAACTCTCATTTGCGCAAAAATATATGTCAAAAAACTCATATAGCATAATAAATGTAATAAAATCAATAAACCAAAAATACAAGATAAGCAAGAAATGTTTGCATTGGAAGCCATTTTTTAAGTAAGCCAATAATTGTTTTGGACAATGGAATGGAAGATGTAATACAGTTGTTATATTTATTTAATCAAAGAGAGATGATCTGGTGCCCATAACTTTAAAACTGAAAGATTGTTCTACGCTATTATGTTTGCATATGCAATACAAATATGTGTCTTCTTACTAAACCTGCATGTTCACACATTCACCTTGAGATGGGGAGGATTTAGCTAGTACCCAGATGTCTGATTCAAAGAAGTTGCAGACTTAGGTGCCAGGGTAACCATCACCACCCAACAAGTGAACAGGTGGCTGCACCTATTTCAATTTAATGATCTCTTTATTGTTTTAGAGTATACATAGTAGAAAAATCCTTTAAAGGCAATACTTTACTTCAATGGGAGTATTTTACTGTCAAACCAGTGGCCGAAGTGAGCCATTATACAGTGGTATGCTACTGCTTTGATTATAAAAATATTATAATCCGTTAAATTAAATTTTCCATACCTCCACTTCTAAATTACCATACTGCCACACCAACCACTGAGTAGATTAGTATTACTATTATTATAATTTATTTGTATAACATTACCATATTATGCAGCACTTGTTAAAGACTACTGAAAAACTTGCATCAACCTCTGGCACATTGGGGCTCACAGGCTTAGTTCCCTTCCACACAAACGCACATCACTACACACATGCACTAAAGCACATGATGTCAGAAGCCAATTTACCTACCAGTATGTTTTGGACTGTGGGAAGAAACCAGAGCATTTGGAGGAACAGATGCAAATACAGGAAGAATATACAAACTCTACACAGAATCTGACCCATAGCCCCAGTACTGTGAGGCCACAATGCCAAACACCATTCCACGGCGCCTCCCTAGTAATTTTAAAGTACAAATGTTTTACTCCTACAATTTTCTATGTGGATTATTGCTTGAATAAAGAATTACTTTTGAAAAGTAATTTATATCAAGGTACTCTTGCATGCTTTAGTTTAAACCATTTTTACTCACAACCACAGTCTCTTGATGCAAATAGATGAACATACCAACACCAGCTGCATTTAACTCCTCTTAAATAGATACTTAATAGATATCAAATACAGCCAATATATTTTATTCCCCTGTAGGTTTTTTCGTTAATTTAGCTGTCCAAATTCTGACAACAAACTATTTCAAACTCAGTTCAATTACTTACTAATACATTCAACTCACTTAATGAAACTTACCCTTTCCTACGTTTCCCAAAGTTGCATGTGTGGCAAAGTGTGGATGTTCTGGTTCAGGTTTTGGGCCTTGTTCTCCGTCCTATACACACTTCATTGGTATCCTTGTTCTCCTTTCTCAGAGGCTTATTTTTTTTTACTTTTTACTTGTTATTTTAGCTGTGTAAAGAGCAAAAACATTGAACTCTGACTATTCATTATTTACTATAGAACATAATATTCTATTGGTGTTATCATTCTCAATTGCAGCGCTGACAGTCAGTATGTATATAGAGATGCTTTATAAAAAAAATTACAGTGGCATATGTATCTCCCTCTACAGATCACTCCATTGGACTGCTGCCCACCTCAAACTGTCCTAAATGTATATGCACTGAAGCATCTCTTTTTCACTATCTATGGGATTGTCCAGATGTGATGAAAGACCAGGGGGTAAATGTATGAACCTCCGATTTTTTCAACTCGCCGGAAATCGGCGACTTTGCAGTGAAAATTTAAAGCGGCGATGGCTTGTAAAGGGAAACTTGCCTTTACAAGTCATCGCCGCTTTAAATTTTCAATGCAAAGTCGTCGATTTCCGGCGAGTTGAAAAAATCGGAGGTTCATACATTTACCCCCAGGTCAGGTGACATGCCACTTATGATTTATTAAACTTTATTCCCTTGTCCCCATAGTAGGCTATTTCTGCAATACAGAAAATGGAAGCTAAATTTGCAAAAGGGAGCAAAAAACTACTATTTATAATTTGTACTAGGGACAGAAAACATATATTTCAAAACTGCATATAAATTAACTCACCTTCATTGGTATCATTTAATGAATAGCTTTTTTTCATTTTTAATATGGATTGGTTTGAAACATCTGTATACAATGAAACCCTAGTTCAAAATTTCTTTGAGATATGGGAAAGCTTATTCAGTATGTAATTTTCAGTAACCTACAAATTAAGATGATGCTGGTACTTGCCGGTGCAAAAGCAAGCTGCTCCATGATGACTCACCAGTCCAGACATAACAAAGTGATCACCTTACTCAAGTTGTAACTCTTGAAAGCCATCATGGAACCTTATTCACCATCTATCACTGCCATGGGAGACCTTACATTTTATTCTCTCCCTCCTCTCCTCCCCTAAGTGTCATCACTACCAACTCCTTGGAGATAGCACACAATCTGTTTCTGGTTGGTATAACTACCTATACATAGTACCATAGATGCAGGGGCGCAGCTGCAATGGATCCCACAGATTTAAGAAGGGGGCCCAGCTTCTCTGTCAAAGTATCATGTATATAGCTCAGTTTTTCACCATTAAGCGGTACATGGGGGCCTTGCAAAACTTTACTATAGGGTCCACAAATGCCTCGTTGGCTAGTCCTGTATATAAACATTATGCATCCTTGTATCCCCCAAACTACAAACCTCCTTTACTTTTTTATGTATCTCTTCATTTGTGTAATTTTTGTTTAATAAAACAGTAAAAAAAAAGCACCATACTTCTATTTACATGATTTATCTTAAAATAGGACAAAATAACAGACAGAAGTAGTAAAGTGGTTACATAGCAAGTTTTAGGTATGTGTGAAAATGAGATCTTTTCAGTCTGCATTGGTTGCAACTATGTAAATAAACAGTTTGGTTTTAGACTACATGTAATAAAAAAAATGTATCAACAAGTTAATGTGCGGTGGCAGAAATAGTTGATTCCATTTTAACGATAAATTGTATCCCCTTAAGTGTTAATGAGCAGCTAACAGCAGGGCACATGTAAGGAGCTGCAGTGTCAGCTAAATGTATATGTGACAGACAAACATGTGAAATTCACTAAAATTCTGATTTTAGATACATGTATGATGTACTCTAAATGTAAATATATAACTATATTTGATGTACTTTTCTAGGTGCAGAAATGTGGTAAACAGCTGGCTATGTAAAACATGGCAATCTGTGTCACTATTTCAGCTGTGTGAGCAGTGATGGTGCAGCTTTATATTGCTAGTTGTCAGAGAAAAAAGATATAAAATTAAAAGGTGAATTAAGTGCAACACACTTCTCTTCCCTGCCTGTGGCTCCATATATGTTCTATCTCACTGCTGGGAACCTGGGCCCTGACGCTTGGCGGTACTGAGCATCCCACTGTCATACCAGCGAGATACTGTCTCCTGTAGAGAACGGGGAGTATACGACAATACTGTTATATTGTTGCACCACAATGCAGATATTCTATTGTAAAATGTTTTGTTCTAGTTTAAATAATCTTGATTAAGGTTAGAACACTTTTAGACTAGGAAATGTGTTTTTCCTTTTTCTCTGTAATGTTTGAAAACTCTAATTAAAAATATGTGATTTAAAAAAAAAAAAAGGGCTGAACCTTAAGCACTGTGAGAGAGGCTCTGGCTTGAAAAGACTGCTTTAGGGTTCATACCCCCCTATGAGTTTATACATGTTTCTGCAAAGGTTTGGAATAGACAATTGCTGAATGCACTTACAAAAAATTATATTTTTTAACAGGTTTGATTATGTAAATGCAATCAATATTGACCAATTAATTATTATAAAATTATGATTAAATAGTTATTATTGTAACAGATGTTTACTAAAGCTTCACACATTTACATGTTTACCATACTTCCTAGTGCAATAATTAGGTAGCGTTCCATCCAACTGACTCTTTTAATTACTTTACTTTAATCACTTAAAGAGAGATATCCACCATCTTGGTTATTCTTCATTTACTTAACAACCAAAGGAGACAAGCCTAAAGCAAACTTCCCAATGGTCCAGATTTTGGAGTGACATCCCAATTCTCGGGCTGCAAAAAGAACAGGACTTAATAGAAAAGTGTGCGGGGTTGTATCCAAATGTGTCCATTTGTAGGCAGAGTTTGGAAGGTATTGGAAGGTATGCTAAATTATTAAATGATTTCTGGTTAAAATAGCCATATTTAAATCTACTAAAAGGCCAAATGAGTAGAACAGATATTACAATAGAGGTTGTACGGCAGTTATAAGATCTGAATTCAGTTAATCTATACTAGGAATCTGAAAATAGCCGTTCAATATTGTGGTTTATAATAAAAAAAACTAGGACTGTCATAGGCAATAAAGAAGTCCCACACGTAAGGCATGTAATGTATACTTTCTAGCCTAGAATTCATATTCTTGTAGAAAGGCAGACACTATTTAGGTTATTTTATTCTTTATTGATTATCAAGCTAGAGGTCACCGTTGTGTCTACAGTATTGTCTTCAATACTTCAATAGCAAGTGATCCTTATAAGTATAGGAGAAAAATCTCCTAGATCAGACTAGGATTGTAATAACTTTAGGATTATATACTTTTACTTGTCGGAAGGATATGCACTATTAGTAATTGTATCAGATAATCATGACAGACAGGCCCAGCTAAAGAAGAATATTGTCAGTAGTAGAATTTGAAAGCATTTGTAATATAATTGTGCCCATTGTTAAGTGTGAGGAAAATATGTATAAAGTCACTTATATTGGGCCTGATTTACCTTTGAAATGAAGTCCCTTTGTGTGCCATATCTTGCGTGAAATAGCTCTGCGAATGCTCAGAAACAGAGTTTATGTCAATGAGCGCAAATTGCATGCAATTCATGTCTGAACGCGAATAACATTACTACTGCCTATGATTAGCGGAACAGGGGTGGGAAGGGGGTATGAACGTAGGCAGTGTACAATAAGGGTGTGCCAAAGCAGATGCATATGGTTCAAGTTTAGTTTTCTTTTAAGTATGTGTTTTTTAACCGTATCATATGCACCTGCTACAGGGCAGGTGTAAGTGCCGACTGATAGAGGTGACTGTCATAGCATCATTTTTGTTTTAAAAACTACACATATGCGTGCCATTGGATAGCACATAACGGGCCTGAGTCATTTAAGTAAAATAAGGCAAGAAAAGGAGTAAATGTTCTCCAAGACAAACCATGTTACAATGCAAGGGGTGGGAATTAGTTTATTGTTTTGCACGTAAGTTAAATACTGGCTGTTTTCATGTAGCACACAAATACTTGATAGCTTTATTTTTACACTGAAATATAAAGTTGATATAGGACATGCCCTACCCCAACTATGAATCTGTCCCTACATTTTAAATTTACCTCCCGCTCCAATGCAACATGGTTTTGCCCAGGTGCAAAGTTACTCCTTTTTTAGGCTTTGCTCTCCTGAATGACTCTGGTCCAATGTGTATGTATATATTTTTTTTTGTCTGTGCTCTTATGGGATTTAATACTGCAGATATGCATGTGTGTATCCTGCAGTCTGTTCTCTCTGTTAACATAAAACAAGTACTGTTTAGTCAGAGTGTACTTATACCCAGTTTCAAGTGAAAATGTATCTTGAAAACCACTTGGATTTGAAAATGGGCGCATGTACGCTCAAGTTCTGTCCTCATTTTAAAAACACAACTTGTTTGCAGTTGCGTTCCAAGATGAATCAGGCCCATTATGTGTGAAAATTTAGCAGTTTTGAGGAGACCAAAAGTGTCAATAACTGAATATTTTCCAAATTCCTGGCTAAAAATCTGTTAAACATTTTGCTAAATAATCATTTATCTCTTTTTTAAACATTAACTTGTTTATTTTTATCATATTTGTATTGCTCCTTTAATTAACAGATGGTGCTTATTCTACAGTATGCTAATTCCTTATACATGTCCAAGGAATTGGAATGCAAATCACTTTCTTTATACAGCGGAACCTTAATTCAAAGACCCACAACAAGCTTTACAACTGTCATGGCATCTGGGTATCTCACCTTCCAGAGGTGCTATTAATCCATGTTCTGACACACTGCATAATTGTGTTTCCTGTGCAGGATTTGGTTTGCTTGTTCTATTCTCAAGTTTAGAGAGAATTTATGCCAAATGTATAAGTATTGTTTATTTTCACTTTATGTTGCATGGGGAACATATTTTGCTGTATGCTTGATATAATTAATATGAATAGAAGTAACACAAATAATTACCTATAGACAGTAATAGAACAATGACATAAATTATCACCAGAAATGACAGCAGTTTATTCAACAAATCAAGCATTGTTGAACATCCCCTAATTAGAGCAAACTTTACAAAAAAACTGTAGAAAGGCATGTGAGTTTTGAGCTGCCACTGAAACCAAGGACACCCTACATTTCAACCCTATGTATACCCTGTATTTGAGATTTAAACCATGTATGGCCAAGATATAAGCAAATAATGAGGTTTATTCATGAATGGTTGTGTGGAAACAAAAATTACCCTCTGCCATACCCGCAGTAAAGACTCCGGACAGAGGATAGGAGGTGATTTACCTTATCTACACTTCCTTAGTGAAGACACCTGCATGGTGCATACAGCTGCAGCAGTTATGGAGCTGACATCGGTATGTACCATCAATATGATAAGTCAAATCGGCCTCTACTTTTCTGAACATCTCCCCATCCACTGCTGCTACAATTCTAAGCTTTGGGCCCTGTACTAGACACATGGGCTGCTAAGGTTATTGGTGCTTTTGTATAATATACTCGCCTCTGTAGTTGACAAAAAAAGCTGCAAGGTCAGTTGTGAATGTGTTCACAAACACCCTTAAATTGTAGTGAAGGATCTGCATACACTGAGGTGCCCTTGACGCTGGGATGCAGGCTTAAATATTTTGATCAAAATTAACTAATACCTCATGTTTTCATTTTGCTAGATACACACAGATATGCAGTGTTAAAGATAGGCACTCACAACAACTGTCTTTTTGTTTTGTATACATATATGTGCATTTATATTGCTGGTATATTATATAATATGGGATATACCAAGCGCAGGCTTATTTCTTCTTTGGTTTTATTTCAAAATATTGCCTTAATTTGTCCTAGCAGCTGTCCATCAAAGCCTATTTAAGGCTCATTTGGGTGTGGCTTACAAGCCAGCCCTTTTTACATGTAAGCCCCTTTACTTGGAAGGTGACTGCATCTGATTTTAACTGTAATTAAATGGTGTTTAAAGCACATAGGTCAGTCTAGGACCTGCATAATATGAGATGCCCTAGATGCGGGGATGCAGGCTTAAATGTTTTGATCAAACTAATATCTCATGTTTTCATTTTGCTAGATACACACATATATGCAGTGTGAAGGATAAGCACTGACAACTGTATATACTATACTCACCTCCCCTTAGTTGGCAAAAGATAACCTGCAAGGTCAGTTGTGCAAAGGTACACACATTTTTTTAAATTATAGTGTTAGTAGGATTGCATATGCTTATGAATAATCTCTACAACCAACTTTAGTTAACAGAATCAAATAAATATGGGAAATCTTTCTGGACACTACAGTATGAGCAGCTCTACAAGAATTTGTATATACAGTTTACTAGAACAAGACCGGAAAATATATTAGCCGTATGTCTGTGAGAACTTGGAATTTTGTATCGATGGCGAAACACATGAATGAATGTTGTACAAAGAGAGGTTGTCCCACTGGAATACATTGAGGTGTTTGATACTGTAGGCAAAATGCTCAAGGTACAGCCGAGTACACAGAGTGTGGGAGTTTGGTAGCGGGCAATGGAGTTAACATAGTTTGTAGGCACTGCCTGGGCAGCCTATAGCATACAATAAGGTACATGGAGCTGTTGGATAAAAAAAGGAAAATGAACCTTCCGGCGATTAATGTGGCCACAACTACAGATCACTAAATGCAAGAGGTCTGCAATCCTCTAATAAACAAATATGAAAGAAAAAGTTTGCAATAGTGAATTTATAACCATTAATAGATGTGAACTGCAGATAATTAAAAAATCATGTATTATATAATTTCATTAAAAACACATATTAAAAAGTTCAATTGGGTCATAAATCATGTGTGCCGTTTATCAATTATACAAACTATATCTGGAAGCTACCTATCACCTAATTATTACTTGATGGGGAATGTAATTGTGCACAAACTAGCTGGCAAATAAACTCAGACACAAATAGAGATATATAATCGATGAATATCCACTTGAACTCCCTTAGTAATCCCAAGATTATAACAGTACAGCTGTGTTTTATAAGACTTCTCGAATCCACAATACTATGAGAGTGTAATTTTGGTGATTTCACTGCATATAAGAGAATGTCCTGTTTACATAGCATGAACCCAGTCTGCTTATGCAGAGATATTAGCCAGGATTGATATCAAAGTGGTAGATAAATGTTCAGTATTGCCAAACTTGTTAGTGAAAAGGTAATCAGTCTCTTACCAGATAACTGGAGACTGTCCAAATTAGGGATGAGCGCACTCGGATTTATGAAATCCGAGCCCACCCGAACGTTGCCGATCCGAGTCGGATCCGAGACAGATCCGGGTATTGGCGCCAAATTCAAATCTGAAACTGAGGCTCTGACTCATAATCCCGTTGTCGGATCTCGCGATACTCGGATCCTATAAATTCCCCGCTAGTCGCCGCCATCTTCACTCGGGCATTGATCAGGGTAGAGGGAGGGTGTGTTAGGTGGTCCTCTGTCCTGGTAGATCTCGTGCTGTGCTGTTTAGTTCTGTGCTGTGCTGTTTAGTTCTGTGCTGTGCTGTGCTGTGCTGTGTTCTGCAGTATCAGTCCAGTGGTGCTGTGTGCTGTGCTCTGTCCTTCTGAGGTCAGTGGTGCTGCTGGGTCCTGTGCTGTGTCCTGTTCAGTCCAGTGGTGCTGTGTCCTGTGCTTCTAAGGGCATAGTTATTTCCCCAATATTCCCCTGTGTTTAAAAAAATAAAAAAAAGTTATTTAAAAAAATACCAAAAACTAATTTAATTTTTTTTAATTACCACAAAATTTGCACAACCAATCCTGCAGTATAAGCCCATTGGTACTGCAATATTACCAAGTTCACACATTCAGCAGTAAAAGTCCAGTGGTACTGCAATATTACAAAGTTTACACATTCTGCAGTATCAGTCCAGTGGTGCTGTGTCCTGTGCTCTGTCCTGCTGAGTTCCGTAGTGCTGCTGGATCCTGTGCCGTGTCCTGTTCAGTCCAGTGGTGCTGTGTCCTGTGCTCTGTGCTTCTAAGGGCCTAGTTATTTCCCCATTATTCCCAAGTTTTTAAAAAATAAAAAAAAAGTAAAAAAAAAATTACAATTAAAAATTAAAAAAAATATATATAATTATAACCAAATTTGCAAAACCAATCCAGCAGTATAAGTCCATTGGTACTGCAATATTACAAAGTTCACACATTCTGCAGTATCAGTCCAGTGGTGCTGTGTCCTGTGCTCTGTCCTGCTGAGTTCCGTAGTGCTGCTGGGTCCTGTGCCGTGTCCTGTTCAGTCCAGTGGTGCTGTGTCCTGTGCTCTGTGCTTCTAAGGGCATAGTTATTTCCCCATTATTCCCAAGTTTTTAAAAAATTAAAAAAAAGTAAAAAAAAATAAAAAATTTAAAAAAAAAATATATATATATAATAATTATAACCAAATTTGCAAAACCAATCCAGCAGTATAAGTCCATTGGTACTGCAATATTACCAAGTTCACACATTCTGCAGTATCTTGTGCTACATATAATGGAGACCAAAAATTTGGAGGATAAAGTAGGGAAAGATCAAGACCCACTTCCTCCTAATGCTGAAGCTGCTGCCACTAGTCATGACATAGACGATGAAATGCCATCAACGTCGTCTTCCAAGCCCGATGCCCAATCTCGTAGTACCGGGCATGTAAAATCCAAAAAGCCCAAGTTAAGAAAAAGTAGCAAAAAGAGAAACTTAAAATCATCTGAGGAGAAACGTAAAGTTGCCAATATGCCATTTACGACATGGAGTGGCAAGGAACGGCTTAGGCCCTGGCCCGTGTTCATGACTAGTGGTTCAGCTTCACCCACGGATCTTAGCCCTCCTCCTCCCCCCCCCCTACAAAAAATTGAAGAGAGTTATGCTGTCAGCAACAAAACAGCAAACAACTCTTCCTTCTAAAGAGAAATTATCACAAATCCACAAGGCGAGTCCAAGGATGTTGGTGGTTGTCAAGCCTGACCTTCCCATCACTGTACGGAAGGGGTGGCTCGGGAGGAGGCTATTGATGATGTAGCTGGCGCTGTGGAGGAACTTGATGATGAGGATGGTGATGTGGTTATTGTAAATGAGGCACCAGGGGGGGAAACAGCTGATGTCCATGGGATGAAAAAGCCCATCGTCATGCCTGGTCAGAAGACCAAAAAATGCACCTCTTCGGTCTGGAGTTATTTTTATCCAAATCCAGACAACCAATGTATGGCCATATGTAGCTTATGTAAAGCTCAAATAAGCAGGGGTAAGGATCTTGCCCACCTAGGAACATCCTCCCTTATACGTCACCTGAATAACCTTCATAGTTCAGTGGTTAGTTCAGGAACTGGGGCTAGGACCCTCATCGGTACAGGGACACCTAAATCCCGTGGTCCAGTTGGATACACACCAGCAACACCCTCCTCGTCAACTTCCTCCACAATCTCCATCAGATTCAGTCCTGCAGCCCAAGTCAGCAGCCAGACTGAGTCCTCCTCAATACGGGATTCATCCGAGGAATCCTGCAGCGGTACGCCTACTACTGCCACTGCTGCTGTTGCTGCTGTTAGTCGGTCATCTTCCCAGAGGGGAAGTCGTAAGACCGCTAAGTCTTTCACAAAACAATTGACCGTCCAACAGTCGTTTGCCATGACCACAAAATACGATAGTAGTCACCCTATTGCAAAGCGTATAACTGCGGCTGTAACTGCAATGTTGGTGTTAGACGTGCGCCCGGTGTCCGCCATCAGTGGAGTGGGATTTAGAGGGTTGATGGAGGTATTGTGTCCCCGGTACCAAATCCTGTCGAGATTCCACTTCACTAGGCAGGCGATACCAAAAATGTACAGAGAAGTACGATCAAGTGTCCTCAGTGCTCTAAAAAATGCGGTTGTACCCACTGTCCACTTAACCACGGACATGTGGACAAGTGGTTCTGGGCAAACGAAGGACTATATGACTGTGACAGCCCACTGGGTAGATGCATCCCCTTCCGCAGCAACAGCAACAGCTGCATCAGTAGCAGCAACTACAAAATGGCTGCTCGTGCAAAGGCAGGCAACATTGTGTATTACAGGCTTTAATAAGAGGCACAACGCTGACAACATATTAGAGAAAATGAGGGAAATTATCTCCCAGTGGCTTACCCCACTTAGACTCTCATGGGGATTTGTGGTGTCAGACAATGCCAGTAACATTGTGTGGGCATTAAATATGGGCAATTTCCAGCACGCCCCATGTTTTGCCCACACCATTAATTTGGTGGTGCAGCATTACCTCAAGAGTGACAGGGGTGTGCAGGAGATGCTTGCGGTGGCGCGCAAAATTGCTGGACACTTTCGGCATTCAGCCAGTGCCTACCGCAGACTAGAGGCACATCAAAAAAGCATGAACCTGCCCTGCCATCACCTCAAACAAGAGGTTGTGACGCGCTGGAACTCCACCCTCTATATGCTGCAGAGGATGGAGGAGCAGCAAAAGGCCATTCAGGCCTACACAGCCACCTACGACATAGGCAAAGGAGTGGGGATGCGCCTCAGTCAAGCGCAGTGGAGACTGATTTCCGTGTTGTGCAAGGTTCTGCAGCCATTTGAACTTGCCACACGAGAAGTCAGTTCCGACACTGCCAGCTTGAGTCAGGTCATTCCCCTGATCAGGCTGTTGCAGAAGCAGCTGGAGAAAGTGAGGGAGGAGCTGGTAAGCCATTGCGATTACACCAAGCATGTAGCTCTTGTGGATGTAGCCCTTCGTACGCTTTGCCAGGATCCGAGGGTGGTCACTCTTTTAAAGTCAGAGGAATACATTCTGGCCACCGTGCTCGATCCTCGGTTTAAAGCGTATGTTGTGTCTCTGTTTCCGGCGGACACAAGTCTACAGCGGTGCAAAGACCTGCTGGTCAGGAGATTGTCCTCTGAAGAGGACCGTGACATGTCAACAGCTCCACCCTCATTTTCTTCCACACCTATGGCTGTGAGGAAAAAGCTCAGTTTTCCCAAAAGAGGCACTGGCGGGGATGCTGATAACATCTGGTCCGGACTGAAGGACCTGCCAACCATTGCAGACATGTCTACTCTCGCTGCATTGGATGCTGTCACAATAGAAAAAATTGTGGATGATTACTTTGCTGACACCATCCAAGTAGACATGTCAGACAGTCCATATTGTTACTGGCAGGAAAAAAAGGCAGTTTGGAAGCCCCTGTACAAACTGGCTCTATTTTACCTGAGTTGTCCCCCCTCCAGTGTGTACTCGGAAAGAGTTTTTAGTGCAGCGGGGAACCTGGTCAGTGAGCGGCGAAGGAGGTTGCTTCCTCATAACGTTGAAAAAATGATGTTTATAAAAATGAATAATCAATTCCTCAATGAAGTACAGCACTGCCCTCCAGATACTACAGAGGGACCTGTGGTTGTGGAGTCCAGCGGGGACGAATTGATAATGTGTGATGAGGAGGAAGTACACACTGTAGGGGGAGAGGAATCAGAGGTTGAGGATGAGGACGACATCTTGCCTCAGTAGAGCCTGTTTAGTCTGTACAGGGAGAGATGAATAGCTTTTTTGGTGTGGGGGCCCAAACAAACCAATCATTTCAGCCAAAGTTGTTTGGTAGGCCCTGTCGCTGAAATGATTGGTTTGTTAAAGTGTGCATGTCCTATTTCAACAACATAAGGGTGGGTGTGAGGGCCCAAGGACAATTCCATCTTGGAACTTTTTTTTTTGCATTATATGACCAATCAACAGTCGTTTGCCATGTTCAAAAAGTAAAACCAAATTTAAAAAAATTCAAGAAATTAAACCAAAAGTAAAATGCCCTGTCATAATTTAAAACAAGAGGTATTGACGTGCTCTAAAACTACTGTATTGTTGTTTATATTTTATAAACACTACACTTGAAAGCTTGAGTCTTTCAATAAAAAAGTAACTGTCCATTGCACGAATATTTGCAACAGGGACAATTTTAGGGTTAAGAAAGTCAACTAATAACACTTCGACGCTGTCTGTCTTTATAAACACTACACTTGGAAGTTGGAGGAGGTATTGTGGCCCCGGCACCAAATTTACTACCGGGGCCACTCCACTGTGCAGTCCATATTTAGGTGTATCAGATATTAAACAACGGTGACAGTTGATGCCCAATTTTTTAATTATATTGTGGCCTCGGTACCAAATTGTGTACCGGGGCCACCACACTACGCAGTCCATACCCTTTTTTGGTGGAATTCTGACACGTGGAGGGTTTTTTAATTATATTGTGGCCTCGGTACCAAATTGTGTACCGGGGCCACCACACTACGCAGTCAAGATAGATAGATGCGTATCATAGATAAAGTACATTCAGTGGTGTGGGGCAAATTGAAAAATATTCAAAATGCACTGACATTATCAAAAACAAGAGGTTGTCACACGCTAAAACTCCAACATGTATATGATGGAGAGGATGGAGGAGCAGCCGTATGTGTAGTGTAATGCAGACCTGTTGAAGGTTTTTTATATATTTTATTGTGGTGCCCAGTGCCCACTCCTCTACGCAGTCCAGATACATTTATTGGTGCGAATCATAAAAGTTCAGGGTTTTTAATATATATTGTGGTGACCCACTCCTCTACGCAGTCCAGGTACATTTATTGGTGCGAATCATAAAAGTTCAGGGTTTTTAATATATATTGTGGTGACCCACTCCTCTACGCAGTCCAGATACATTTATTGGTGCGAATCATACAAGTTGATGGTTTTCTTATTATAAATATTGTGGTGACCCATTCCTCTACGCAGTCCAGATACATTTATTGGTGCGAATCATAAAAGTTCAGGGTTTTTAATATATATTGTGGTGACCCACTCCTCTACGCAGTCCAGGTACATTTATTGGTGCAAATCATAAAAGTTCAGGGTTTTTAATATATATTGTGGTGACCCACTCCTCTACGCAGTCCAGAAAGATACCTTGTTGCAACGTTTTGGACTAATAACTATATTGTGAGGTGTTCAGAATACACTGTAAATTAGTGGAAATGCTTGTTATTGTATGTTATTGAGGTTAATAATAGCGTAGGAGTGAAAATAAGCCCAAAAACTTGATTTTTAAACTTTTTATGTTTTTTTCAAAAAAAATCCGAATCCAAAACCTTAAATCCGAACCGAGACCTTTCGTCAAGTGTTTTGCGAGACAAATCCGAACCCCAAAAATAACGAAAATCCGGATCCAAAACACAAAACACGAGACCTCAAAAGTCGCCGGTGCACATCCCTAGTCCAAAAATGTTTTACCGTCCTGAGAGTAGTGAAGCCACCCTGGCTACGTTGAGCCGTTGGAACTGTGCATTACTGAAATCGCTACCCCTCCACACATCTTCCACATATATTGGTCCCATAATCTCCCCTCTGCACTGGCACTGTAAAATCAGCAGCACATACATATAGCTCCAGCCACTTCAATAAAACCAGGTTCTCAGTAGTATCAACAATCCTCTCTTGATAAGAATTAAGGTATTCCAACATAGACATCTAGCAGGAGGTGTTGGCACTAGTTGGGCAGCTTGTATAGTGTAATGAGGTACACTGATGTGTTGGCACTGGTTAAAGAATATGCAGCATTCAAAAAGGTACACAGTTGTGATGGTATTGTTTAAACAACGTGTAGTGTGCTCCAAGGTACACCTATGTGTTGCCACTGTTAATAAAGTAAACAAATGAATAAAATGGAGTATATCACAATGACCTTGTAGAACAGAGATTGACAGCAAGTGTAGCGGAGTAAACACACACAGATGACAATAACTAATAGCCAGGATTGGCACAACCAAGTACACTTGTGTGGAGTCTAGACTCCCACCGGATTTCACCAGGGATCCCCATAAGAGTATATGGACTTCACTCAGTGAGGCCCCAGCTCATGGGCCAGTGAAGTTGTTCCACTATGTGAAAGCAGCAGGGTACTTAGCTGGTATGAGAACTCTGTCAAAAACACTGCAGATGGAAAGGCAGGTATGGGTGTACTGCTGTCAGGGAATCTGGACACAGGAGTTGAATAAACATGAAGAGCTGCTATACTTCCAAGTTTAGCCCTGAAGTGGGAGTATCGATGTTGGGCACAATTGATACTCAAGCAATGAGACTGAGCCCAGCTGGGTTCTAGTAAGGATTCTAATTGAAATGGTCAGCAATCAATGGACTTCTGAGTGTTGAAGGCAGGCCAGTGATGTCTAATACTGCTAGTAGTGACAATGTATATACCTAGTAAATACAGTCTTGAAAGTACTGCTACATAAACTCTAACTTTTCTATACCACAGGTGATGAACATATCTGCCAACTGTCCTAAATTTAAATGTTGGAGCACACTTGGTCATGCCTAGCTCCCCTTGATTATGCCGCAACATGCTCAACAACACCCAAATCTGTAGGAAACACTCCTTTTCACCATGGTAAAAATGGACTGACATGAAAAATCCGCACTATTGGTTATGCATGACTAACCTTCTCAGCAAAACATGTAAATAGATTGCCATTGATCAGTAAATTAAATAACAATGTGATACTGCTATTGTTAATGTTATTTGCAATTATTTTGTCACAAAAATTCATATGAATAAATTAAACTTACCACTTCTATTTTCCTGTGCCTATCTGCCTGTAATGGGGACATCACTACTGTGGCACTATCACGCTCCCTCCCCTCAACTGAAAACACCATGGTCTGTGCCCGTGTACCTTGTTGATGGGGAACAAACCTCTTAGCTTTCCATGAGTTGGGACAACCGTGCCAACTGTTGGGACATCTCTACATCTCTGCGCTCAGGCCAACTGGCAGGATTGGAACCACTGTGGCTAGCTTAACATTTTCAACAAAAACTTGAAAGCTTCATTTTGCAAATGACAGAAACAAATACAGAAGGCACTGTTTTAAAACCTAGAACATTACACTAAATTCCATTACTTGCAGAAATGCTTCACTGGTAAAATAATTCAGTAAAATTGATACATTTTCATCCATCTGAATTTTGTTTGCAGCTGTTAGCAACATAGGGGTTAACTATAATTTAATGAAGAATAACATTATTCCTCTTTTTCTTCATTGAACAGTAGGTGAAAATAGTATTTTTAAGACAGAACTTGTCTGCTGATTTCCACCAGTTCTACATAGTCAGATTCTTATTTTTAATAATAAATGGAATACTTCAAAGAGAAGTTCTAAGGCTTAATACAGCAGAAGATCAGAGGTGTCATTTCAGAAGAGATTCAGAGATTGGATGGTTATGAGGCCTTGAAGGCCAGCTGCATTTTTCTTTAACAGTTTAAGGTCAATGTTGATCCGAGTCTGGGTCAACTCTTTCACAGCCTGACACATTGCAGTCAAAGGAGAGCTTCCCCTGACGTATGGGTCACTATTAAGGAAATACTCTGCAGGAGCAAGAAAATAGTAATGAAAATAGCAGATATGGCTTCTTTTGTGTCTAATGTTGTATACAACTTAGATTTATGGATGAACAGTTCTAGAAAAATACTCCAAATAAATGGTGTTATATAGGTTTCCACCTGCCACAGGGACAAAAGCAAGTTTTCTAGAAGGGAGTGCTTGATTTTAGAACAAAGCAAAAAAAAAATTGCTGTAATAAGCCTGCAACAGACTTTTTGTAGTTAAATTGGTTTGCTGTACATAACAAGGTGCTGCTTACACAAACTGTAAGATGTTATCTAAAACCAAGAGACAAGGATGATTCAGTATGGTGGTAGTGAGGGAGGAAGAACTCGAGGAAGTGGTAGTAATGGGAGTTCAGGTAGTGTGGTGGATAATGGGGGGGGTAGCTGGAGATGACAGTAGTGAGAAAAGGTAATACAGAGGTAATAAATAAGGAGACTGTTCCTCATCTATGGTAACTCATAGAGGAAATAGTGTGAACAGGGAAAGTGTTTCCCATGTGACTGCCTCACATGCTAGAGTGTCCTGCTTTTTATATCATTGCCATTCTCTAGGTTCAGTCATGTCAACAGATGACCAGTGTTTCCACTTTCAAGTTCTGGGTTTCTGGATTTCAAACTCAAGATTGCTAGTGAAATTCCCTATCAAAAGATGTAGTTAAAACACTGGGGAAGATGCATAAAATTGTATATTTGATTATTTCCTTTGTTCTTTGAGTTTATAAATATTAATTGATTTATGTAAATATTTAAAGTAAGAACATTTCTAAAATAAGTTTTTCAAATAAGGGTTAAACTACTTTTGCAGCACTTACCTACAAGTCACAATTTTTGTGTCACACCAATCTAGATGCGCTGTCAGTTAACCGTTGTTTTACTTAGTGATGGTCTTACCATGTAACTGCTTTCTGGATAGCAACTGAATTGCCAACAAATATATTTATTTTTAATATAGAAAAAGCAAAAGCAACTCCCTTGTGCAGGCACCATAAATAAAACACATAAAACCAATTTTTTACATTATTTCATTTGCATACACTACTGGGCAAAACTATAGGCACCCTTGTAGATTTTTAAATAATGCACCAGTTCTTTCAGAAAATTGTTGACATTTAAGAGATAATTCTTATACCTATATGTACTTCTTTGATTTGCAGTGGAACAAAACACAAAAAGCAGAAAAAAATGTTGTATGTTATTCCACACAGAAATTTTTAAATGGGCCAAAATTCTTGTCATCTTTTAGAAGTAGTTAGAAATTAGGTTCAGGAAGGTGATTCTCCTTCATCTTGGACCTGAACATGCCTGTGGTGAGTAGCAAGGTGAACTCTTTCTCCTGTTCCGTGTCATTGTGTGTACTGCAATGAGCATGGAGAAAAGAAAGAAAGCCTGGGAATTGTCTGAAGAGGTAGAGATGCTCAGGCTCAGTTTTCCAAAAACCGAACCCCCCCCCCCCCCCCGAACATTGCCAAACTGAGTACCGAGCTCGGCTTGGTACTTTCCAGCTTGCTTTCTTAGATCTGAATTGAGGCAAAATGTTATTATTGTGTCGCCGGCTCAAACAGCAACAAGGGTAGCAGTGTTCTTGTCACGTGACAAAAATTGACTGAAGATGACTGGAAATTAATGTTACTGAGGTTAATAATAAAGTTGGAACAAAAAAAGAGCCAAATTATGTGATTTTAGCATTTTTAGCATTTTTTATCAATTCTGTTTTTTGTTTTTTTTTAAAATTCAGATCCAAACCAAAACCAAAACACATAAGGACGGTGTCATGAACATAGAGAACTTACAGTTATTTATAAGGGATAAATCATAACAGCAGCGTAAATATGTTATATCAAATTAATCCATTGATAAGTTTAGTTAAAGTGTAAAATGTGAAGACAGAGAGTCTGATGTAAATGTATTTCATGGCTTTGCACATTCCAGTGTGAGAAGATAGGAGTGTCACCTGGGGCAGCTTCAAAAAGCTCCTGCTGTGAGATAGCCTGGCCTGGGACGGAGTTTTGGACACCTGTATAGACTTTGTGGGTCCAATCACAGCTGCAGATCTTTGTAGGCAGCATATGAAGGGCTACACAAGTATATAGAAATATGAGCTTCAACGGAAAATGTCTTCATAGTTCATATTTTGGGAAATCTGGGTGGCACTCCATACTGAGGAGCTGAAATCTCACCAGGATGGTGAATTACAGGTATTGGCAGTATCTGAAAACAGCTATACTCACATATATTTTCCAAACATATATCACATTGTCATAATTACATCATGTTAGGTATTTAAATGTGCAGGAGATTATGAAGGGAGAGTTATGTCTCTGGGATATATCTGAAGAATTACCCACAGGTCAAAATTTTGAAAATAATTGTGAGCAAACTATAGTGACATCCAGGGGACATCCCTTTCCCCTATTAGCATTAAACACTGCCCCTGTGAAGACCATCCCATTTTCTTTTGCTTAAAAACCTGTGTTGGGAAGGGGCAAGTTGTGAGGATTTATGGGGAAATCAATTCACATTGATAAGCTGTCCATCTTTCTTGGCAAATTTCCCATGGCACAGAGTATGCAATTCATGTAAGTGACATTCTGAAGGTAACTTCTTTTATTTTAAACTGTTTTGCTTGTTATGTCAATCTAATAATTGTTTATTCATTATTTTTTATCTGTATGCCCTGTACTTTTGTATATTAAATCTATAATTTAATATGTTGCATCCTTGATACTCCAACAAATCCATTAGCCTGTTAAGAAGAAATAGCTTGACCAAATTCACCTAGTGTGTGATTTGTTGATACATTTGATTAACAAGCTGTGTGTGCTTGCAATTACATTTGTGTAACAGTCTGGAGCTGTGCTTGCTGGTGTGGGTCTTGCTAGTCTGTGGATAGCTATAAGCCTTGTGTGCCAGTGTGGGTCAGAATATTGGGGTCCTATTGCCCGTATTCAATAGGTGGTGGCACACCTGAAGTGTCTGGGGGTGGGAGCGCTGTTTGGGGGCGATTGAGTAGGTCTATAACCTGTGTGATAGATGGAGAAAGACTGTGGGCTGGAATTGTGTACAACCTCATAAAGCAAACACACAAAGTCACGGCCGCTGGGAGCGTATTCATGACATACGGTTTAGCCAAAACCACAACACAAAGTTAATCCAAACTCAAAACAAAACACGAGGGTCAGTGAACATCCTTAGAAGATTGTAGCCAAGCACGGATAATCTTAAGGCTATAAATCAACTTCCAGAGACCTTGATATTCCTGTTTCCATTGTAATATAAGGAAGTAAAAACTTGACTGAAGACTGTAGTGCAGGATTGTTTTAACGAATGCGTAAGCACCAGGATGAACTGCCAAACAAATTAAAGTTGACTGTTTGACACAATGTCCGAAAATTTCAACTCACACGATCCGCCACCAACTCAATTAAAATGGGGCTTATATGGTAGGAGTCCCTGGAGGGCTCCACTGTTGAGATACATAAGAAAGTCCGACTGGAGATGATGTGGCCTGGCAGCCATGAAAAAGCTTTCAACTGAGTTTCCTGGCCCTTCATTTATGAAGTTCTCAACATAGCCATTATTCAAGGACCTTTACTAAAAGGTATTGCATCTTTATATTTCAACTCAACAGCCTCAGTAATTGCTAATGGTTGTTCTTCCTCCCAGTTCCCAATTTGTCATAACAAAAGACAGGGCTTCCCTTTGACTCCCCTTTTCGCCTTTGTGATGGAGCTACTTGCAGATAGAATTAGGATTAATGTGAATATTTCAGGCATCACTACCAGATCTTAAGCTAACAAACTTATACTCTATGCGGATGACGTTCTCCTCACTCTTACAAAGCCTCATGTATCGATTCCGTTCCTAATGTCCGTGATTAGAAACTAATGCCAACTATTGAACTCTAATATAAATGCAGATAAAATAGTGGTGCTTTCCATCAACTTCCCACTTGATATACAACATCATTTACAGGCAATCTTCAATTTTAACTGAGAAATTCAGAAAATTAAACACTTGGGTTTTAACCTAAGTAACCACTATGACAAATTATTCGCAGCTAATTTACCCGTCTTAATTGCTACTCTAAAATGTGATTTGAACACCAGGAACTCTCATTTTATTTCTTGGGTTAGTAGACTGGCTGCAGTGAAAATTAATCTACTCCCTAGACTGCTCTATTTGTTCTAGATGTTGTTAGCCCGTGTCCCTTCCGTCATCCTCAAGATTATTCAATCCAGTATCTCCTGATTTATATGGTTAGGTAGACGTCCGAGGGTTTGCCAGAAGGACAGATATAGACACTCTAAGAATGACAGCATAGGCCTTTCCTGTGTCCACAAATTTTATTTATATGCCCACCTTTCCCAAACTGTCCTGGCTCATGCTAATCTGCATGCTAGGTTATGGGTAGATGTGGGGTGGACCTCTTATATATGTCATCTCCCTACTTCCTTTATTGGCTAGACCCAAAAGATCGACCTACACTGCACAATCTTCATCCAACGGTCTGATTTTCCCTCTGTGTGGAGATATTGTGTCCGCATCTACTGGCTATTTGACAACCTTGAAAGAATGAATTTCTGCTGGGTCTCAACCTGAAGGCCTTTGCTGGCTGATCAAAGCACATTTTTAACTTTCTTCCAGATGTGGTCTCATTGGGCCCCTTTCCTGAGTTTTATGAGCTCTGTTTTTGCCTTTGCCTTCCATCCTTCTCTTTCTATCAGTATCTCCAAATCAATCATCTCTATAACAGCCATATTGACCTGTGCACACACTACTCCTCATTAGAGACTTTCTGTCTCTACAGCTCCGCTCTAGAGGCATCTTTACTTTTCACTCACTCTTGATTCAGCATATCTTACAGGTCTAAGAACCACGGAGTTACATTGGGAGGAGGACATAGGTGAGTCATTTGATGCAGAAGAGTGAACATTTATCCGGGAAGCTGGTCTTCATAAATCTTGCAAATCCATTTGTACTAGGATTAAAGACAATTCATATAAGCTTCTCTTTCAATGGTATTTAAATCCCTTCCAGTCTAAAAGCAAATTACCCTGCATCCACAGACCATTGCTGGCAGAAATGCAACCAGAGGTGTAACCTGTTTCATGATTGGTGGAGCTGCTCTAAAAATGATTCCCTTCTGGGGGGAGGTGTTGGAACTTATTGATAAGTTACACAGCTACAGTTCCCCTTTCATCTCCCCTACTTCCTTTTGCCTTGTCTACCTCCTGAGGTCCACAGATTGATCTGGAAACTCCCAGGCCCTATTCTAACTGCAGCTAGAGGTTTAAGCCACTGGAATTGAAAAATTTTCACCCTTCCACAATCCTGGCCCTTATTAAAGTAATTTTATTGTTTTCAAATAAGTATTGCCCAAGCGATTGTAATGTGTTTCCAAAGCACAAAGTAATTTATTTTAACAGATGTAAAATTTAGCAGTTCAATACATAATTATAATACAGTACCGCCAATACCAAAAGATATATACACACCGCTGCGCTCGCTTGCGCTAGCTAAGCTGCACTCACATTGGTACAAGCACACAGTACTTCACTCCAGAATACTGTGGTTAGAGAAGACTGAGGCCAGTGCCAGCACAGCCATATTATATACACTCAGTGTTACAGAGAAAACAATGCAGATCACGTGGCTTGCTTCTATAGGTCCAGACGCCAGGTGGGTCCAGTGTAAACAGGTTATAGGCTAGTTCAAACAACCCCCTCCAAGACTGAGGGTCAACATTCCAGATGATTCTCCCGCCCAGTAACCAGTTTAAGCTAGTCTATTTACACATTACAGTCAGTATCACTTTAAGTATTTATTCCCTAACATCACTAACTAGAGTATGCAATGTGCGATCTCTTCGGGGAAAGAACCGGACACCTGCTGATGAATAGGGGATTAAAATGATACCAGACATGACACATTTCCTATAACCTGAACCCTTGAATAACACTAAACTGTACATATAATCATAATATATAAACTAATAATAAACTAAATACTATCTGCTCATAAATCACTGTGGAATGGAATCAATATAAATATGAAATATATAAATAACTAAATGTTGTAGTGCGAGTGTGTGCGTGCGTATTTTACCGCGTGATCGCGCCATGCCACGAATAGCGTGGCATACCGATCACAATCGCATGGTAATACAATATTAACAAATATACTTTTGTTCATCCAATTATACGACTTCGTTTAAGCACCCGGAATTGAAAAATTTTCGCCCTTCCACAATCCTGGCCCTAATTAATAGCGTTTGGTAGATACAAAAATTAGAACATATCACTAACATTATTCAGGATCATTCCAATACATTTTTGGTAATTTGGCAATTCTGGACTGATTACTTTGATCCCTGAGATCCCAACCTCAGATAATTCTTAATGTAAAAATGCTTAGAGAATTCCTCTCTCCCTTTCATAAATTCATCTTCTCTTCCTTCAACCCCTCTTTATCACCATACTTGTGCTCTGTCGAAGGTCATGTCTATTCTAGCAGGGGAATGACCCAAAAACATTTCAAAAAGCACCCAGTAGTGATTCAAAACAAGATGATTGACTGTTCTGAAAAACTGGGACTCTCATTGTTTAGAGTTAGGACCACCCTATTAGCAGAAACCCCATGAAGTGGCAGGTGGCTTACCATGCATTTGTGTGCAACTGAGATTTCTGCATTTTTATATATACAAATAGAAGTAGCAACTCTTTTGCTGGTTAAAACAGTGTGCTGGGGGATTTTTTTCTCTGCATTTGTAAATAATGGAGTATATTTGGTGTAAGAAAAACAGTAAGCAATATGGAAAGACCTTAAAACTGGATATATCAACGTGGATCAACTTCCCGTTTGGATATCAACAATGTGGTTAGCAACTTCACCAGGGCACACATATCTACCTTACCGGGGAACAATTATCCGGGATACTACATAACGCACAACCCCTCTGGGGCCAGCGTCATTGATCTCTAGAAAATGATGTTTACTCCAACCCACACTTTTATAGACTACTCCTTCACCTTACCCTAGTGATATCAGATGGAAATTCCCAATCCCGTTAATCCTTAGAGAGGTGATTTTAGTCAATTGAACACAACCTCAGATTTTAATTCACACTGTGCTTAAATTCAGCCCTCAGTTTTTATTGTTTAGCAGTGTCAAAGCAAATATTCGAACATTTTAGCGCTAAAATTACCAGTGTCCATCATTGCTATGTTGACAAAGATTGATGAATTTTCACATGATCTTTGAAGGGCAATTAATATGACTCAAATATTTTAGCTATATGGAAATATGTATTTAAAAAAAAGTACTTATGGTTACTTTAAATAGTATTTGCACACATATACAGTGGGGTGTAGTTCTAATGTAAAAATTATAATTTATAGACAATATATTTAAAGAAAGGGGGGACCCTTCAACAAACCTCAATGTGCCATATTAGAAGAATAAAATAAACATCACAACACAGAACTATTTTTGTATCCTTTATCAGGATCACTGATCCCGTTACTCTTGGAGTAGTAGACACACTAAAAGATGAATGGTACAGAGCCCATCATTTCTGTAATGCACCTGTGGGCCTGTATAATCAAAGCCTTTATTAAAAAACAATCTTTTATCTTTGCACGGTCAGCAAGGACAAAGGCATTATCTTACATGGATATAAATGGAAAATAGGGATTTTAATATCACCACATAAAAGAGCTGAGGTCTGAGATTAAAATGTATTTAGTGTGGAAGTGTTCTATTTAGCTTTTTATCTTTATTTGGTACCATATTTAGGAACTACAGGTTTTGAAATGCTGACATGAGAAAAACACTTTGGAGAAATTTACACCATATGCAAATAAGTCTACTGTAGTAGCCTTATCACAGAAAAAAGGGCTTATCTGCTCATGCAAGTAGGAGGCATCTGGAGGTAATTATTACAGTCTTAGAAGGATTTGAAAATTTGAGTGTGTCTGCAACCTATTTAATTGTATATATAAAGTATATATAAATTATATATATATATATATATATATATATATATATAAAAACACATTTATACTTTGTGTGTTTTATGGCTGCAGAACTTGGTGACATCCTAATATTTTACATTAGGGGAAAAGCAGAGATGCTTAGTGTGAATAGCAATTCCTGTGCGAACAATTCTCTGAGTAGCTGCGACCTCTGCCTTGTTTCACTTAACTAGAAATAAGTGAAATTGCAGTAAAATTTTGTACAAACTTTTTGTCAGAGGCACTATGTTCCAGCGATACATTTTTTCCAGTTCCGTTTTGCTGAACCATTCTGGTTGTTTTGCATTGTATTCCTAAGTATGTATTTGTGGAATTAATAGTCTATGAAGTGTGCTGGAACAATGATGATCATTTTATTCTGTTATGTGGTGTGGCAGTATCGGGAACTTAAGGACAAGTTTTACCAACAAATGCTGAATAAGGCAAATATACCACAGAACAGTTTTAAAAATCACCCATATCTCTACCTTTATCATTATTTATACCACTGTTGTGCCTAAATGAAAGTCAGCTTTCCTCTATAAGCTAGAATCTTGGGCAATTACAGTAAAAGTATTCACAGTAGCTTGAAAAAGTTCCTGGCATGAATTTAATAAAGATAGCATTATATAACTGTTTTGCAGCTACTGTATGATCCAGTCTATCTGTTGTGCATACTGAAAATAAAAATGTAGTCTAAATTTTAATGTATAATGTCTGCTTTGAAGTCCAAACACAATAAAAAAAATATGTATATGAAGTCATTTACAGAAGATGCATTATTAAACAACTTACTATAAATAGTGTGATTTAACTATCTTCTTCATCTTCTTGGACAACATTGATTTCTGATAGTAATTGTTTTCTAACTGGCCTGCAGCTGCTTATCTATCTGAGATAATTACTCTAAAAAAGGTATAGAAACTATATTCTTAAGGACCCACTTAGTGACCAAAGGTAAATCAATAGTAAGGTCTAATTGGGTAGATGGCAGGTAAAATGAGGCAAATAGGAGGTGACAAGCCTCAGGTTCTATTATTTGGCTAATTGCTTTTCAAATGTGACACCTACATTCCAGCACAGCACTGAAAATATTATATATATATATATATATATATATATATATATATATATATATATATACACATATATTTAAAAGATCTATATTAACAACAAATATTTATTTATCTTTTTTATTGCATATTTTAAATCTACTTCCTCACTATTATTTTTGAGGAACAGCATGACACATCAGCTATGGGGTTAAAGGACTGGATGTGTTGTAATTCTTTCTGCATCTTTGTTCCCTGATTTTAGGCTGTCAGAATAAGGTCAACCACCACTAGCATGCTAGTTACAGGCTAGAAAAGAGTTGGAGCTTTAAATCAGGAGTAATGCAAACAGTTCATCATCATCAGCATTTATTTACTTATTGTAGATGTGAGTGTAAAAATACTGGAGAGACAACTCTCAGGAGCAAAGCATAACATATTTATCCAGCATTACATACAGAACTATAATACAAAACAGAGAACAGGAACTTCCCTGCATGCCTAGGCAATTATCTCACTTCCGGCCAAGCTCTGACAGGTCATACATTTACATTCTTCCCTTCAAAATACAGATAATGGGTTAGGCCTAAAGTGGCGGTGGTGTAGGATGGGGCAGCAAAGCTAATGGGAGAAAAGGCCATAGAAGATTTACCACTAATTTACATAGTCACAGAATTTTGGGTTAGGCTTGGACACCTAACCAGACCTTGTTACGATAGGAAGCATCACTGGTTGATGATTCTCCAAAAGTCCACCTGAGCATTCAGGCAGATCATGTGATCATCTTGATTCTGAAGGATGGCATGGGCTCATCAGATCTTGACTCCTATGAAGTGTGAATGATTTCGGTGTCAAGCATAGTTGGATTGGTTGCTGGAGGAATTTCCTCAGGTACACTCAGCGGGTAGCAACGGGCATCCTCAACTCATACCATGTAACTGTTAGGACAAATACATTCTTGGAGGACAGTGGCAGGTCTATTATATCTACAATAAGTTTGCATTCGGACAACTTGGCATGGAACAAGTTGTGAAAGGTGTTGTGCTGCTCAGTCTTTTTTTGGACAGTCACTTTGAGATAAGTACTGTTTGTACTCATGTTTGTACTTGATGTTGAAATTATTGCTTAGTATCAGAGTTGGAAGTCCTGGTGCTGTGCGACAATATCCACTGGGCAAGTAATGGTAAAACATCTGATGGTGTATTTATTAGGTTAAGCAATGCTGCAAAGATATCAATGTTATCACCTGAGCATTTTTTCAGCAGTGTTCGGCTGAGCAGACAGCTCTCTCTGCCAGTCCATTGGATTAAGGAGAGAGGGGTCTGCTGGTAGTGTGTTGGGAGTTAGAGGTATTTGCAAACTGTTTGAACTCTCTACTCATAAATTACATGGCATTGTCCGTGATGAGTTGTTGTGGGATGCCATGTGTGGCATTGAGTTTTGCAATAACAGTAGCGCTGGCAAGATTGGGTAGGTAGTCCATCTCAAGCCACAGTGAATAAGATACCACCAAATTTAGAAGTTCCTTTCCTCTCCATTCAAAGACGTCTGCAGCAATGATAGGCCAGGGCAAGTTCAGAATTGGTAGAGTTGAGTGAGACTGCTTCCTCTAGCAACCAGAGGAACGGTCTCTCCAGCATAGAGGGGAACAAAGTTACTCAGGGACCCAGGCAGATTGTGGTGGTAGGGGATTCAATTATTATGAAGTTAGATAGGACAATCTGTTACCGGTGCCGTGCATGCCGAACAGTCTGTAGTCTCCCGGATGCTCGGGCTCGGCATATTGCGGATCAGGTGGACAGACTGTTGTGAGGGGTGGGAATGACTCGGCGGTTTCGGTGCATGTTGGCACCAATGACCGAGTTAGAGGAAGAAGGGGTGTCCTAAAGAATAATTTCAGGGACATAGATCGCAAACTTAAGGCAAGGACATCCAAAGTAGTATTTTCAGAAATACTACCTGTGCCACGCAATAGTCCAGGGAGGCAGCGGGAGATTAGGGAGGTTAATGCATGGATAAAAGATTGGTGTAGGAAGGAGGGTTTTGGTTTCTTAGAGCACTGGGCTGATTTCTCGGTCAGTTGCCATCTTTATTGTCGAGATGGATTGCACCTGAATGAGGAGGGGGCTGCTGTGCTAGGGGAGAGGATGGTTAAAAGGTTGGAGGAGATTTTAAACTAGGCTTCGGGGGGGATGGGCAACCAAGTATTTATGGGATAGACATTGAGAGTAGTAAGAAGGAATTTAACAAGAGTCAAGGGGGTGGACAGGGGAGAAAGGGAAGCGTAGCCAATAAGGAGAGGCCCTTTTTATAGCAAAAAGAAGTACCTAAGGGAGGCAATAGACTTAAGTGTATGCTTGCAAATGCAAGAAGCCTGACAGGTAAAATGGGGGGAGTTAGAACTAGTAGCAATGAATGAGCAGTATCATGTTATAGGTATTACGGAGACCTGGTGTGATTATACACATAACTGGGCAGTCAACTTGGAAGGCTATACTCTCTTCAGGAGGGATAGGGTAAATAAAAGGGGAGGAGAAGTATGCCTTTATATTAAGCCAGAGTTAAAACCAAGTATTCAGGAACTAATTTACGAGAATATTGGTGATAATATAGAGGCATTGTGGGTGGTAATATCCAGCGGAGGAAAAAGTTCAGGGAAGTTGCTGATAGGGATATGCTATAAACCACCAGATATTAGTATGAGTGAGGAAGAACAACTTCTACAGCAAATTGAAAAGGCTACACAACTAGGTCAAGTTTTAATTATGGGGGATTTTAATTATCCGGACATTGACTGGAGTACTGAGACCTGCGGTACAGCAAGGGGAATAGGTTTCTGAGCCAGCTAAAAGACCATTACATGTCCCAATTAGTAGAGGAACCAACTAGGAATCAGACTATATTGGACCTAGTAATAACAAATAATGTAGACGTAATATCAAATATTCAAGTAAGGGAACACTTGGAAAATAGTGATCATAATATGGTCTCATTTGAAATTAGTTTGCCGAACCAACGGTATAAGGGATCAACTAGAACTTTAAACTTTAGATAGGCAAATTTTAATATGCTAAAGGAGTCTATAAAGTGCATAGACAGGGACAAAGTTTTTGAAGGAAAAAATACGGAAGAAAAGTGGGCTGTCTTTAAAATGTTGTTGAAACATAGACGTATAAGATTATTCCTATGGAAAATAAGTGTAAAAGAATTAAGTCTAAACCGATGTGGCTAAATAAAAAAGGTAAGGGAAGAAATGCAAAGTAAGAAGCATGCATTTAAATTGTTTAAGTCTGAAGGGTTTGAGGAGTCCTTCCATAGGTACAAGGAGTGTAATAAAACATGCAAAAAGGAAATTAGATTGGCTACTTTATCAAATGAAAAACAAGTTGCAAAAGAAAGTAAGACAAACCCCAAAAAGTTTTTTAAGTATATAAATGACAAAAGGATTTAAAGATAATATAGGACCATTAAGAAGTGAGATGGTGAATTGATAAATGATACTAAGGAAAAATTAGAGGTATTAAACACATACTTTTCTTCAGTGTTTACTAGAGAGGAACAAATGGTAGAAATAATGCATAAAAATGAAAATGAAACAGTACTATTAATTAATACTTGGTTGACAGAGGAAGAAGTCCAAAGGAGACTGAAGAATATTAAGATAAGCTACAGGTCCAGATGGCATACACCCAAGGGTTCTTATGGAGCTAAACTCAGAAATAATTAGACCGTTATTCTTAATTTTCATAGATTCAATCTCATGAGGCTCAGTACCAAGGGATTAGCGAATAGCAGATGTGGTGCCGTTGTTTAAAAAGGGGACAAGATCACAACCAGGGAATTATAGACCTGTAAGCCTGACATCAATAGTGGGGAAACTACTGTAAGGTATATTAAGGGATAGTTTTCAGGTTTACTTGGTGCACAATAAGATTATTAGTGGGAATCAACATGGATTTGTGAGGGATAGGTCATGTCAAACTAATATAATTCGTTTCTACGAGGAAGTTAGTGGGAACTTTGACCATGGTGGTACAGTAGTTTTGGTCTACTTAGATTTTGCAAAGGCCTTTGATTCAGTGCCACACAAGAGGTTGGTTCACAAAAGAACATTTGTACTTGGAGCGAAAACTGGTTAGAGTTGTGATAAATGGAACATTTTCTAATTGGTCAAAAGTATTAAGTGTAGTACCCTAAGGTTCCGTGCTGGGGCCATTCCTTATTAATTGATTTATTAATGACCTTGGTGCTGGTTTAGTTAGCAAAGTTTCTATTTTTGCAGATGACACTAAACTCTGTAAGTTAATAAAATCAGAGCATGATGTAGCTTCTCTACAGTGGGACTTAATTAAACTGGAGGATTGGGCGGCCAAATGGAATATGAGGTTTAACATAGATAAATGTAAGGTTATGCATTTAGGGATCAAAAACAGGAATGCAATCTATAAATTAAATGGAATTGATTTACGAGAATCTATAATGGAAAAGGTTTTGGGAATGCTCGTAGACAGTAGACTTAGCAATAGTGCTCAATGTCAAGCAGCAGCTGGGCAAATAAAGTATTGGCATGCATAAAAAGGGGTATAGATGCAAGGGAAGACAGTGTAATTTTGCCACTGTATCAATCGTTGGTAAGATCTCATCTTGAATATGCAGTACAGTTCTGGGCACCACTCTATAAAAAAGAACATTTGGAACTAGAAAGGGTTCAGAGAAGGGCGACAAAATTGATAAAGGGTATGGAGTAATTAAGTTATGAGGAAAGGTTAGCCAGTTTAGGCATGTTTACTTTAGAAAAGAGGCGTCTAAGAGGAGATATGATTACTATGTACAAATACATTAAGGGTCAATACAGAAAACTTTCATGGGAATTTTTTACCCCAAGGACTATACACAGGACACGCAGTCACCCCCTAAGGTTAGAGGAGAGGACATTTCACAACCAGCAGAGGAAGGGGCTCTTTACAGTAAGGGCAGTCAAGATATGGAATTCACTGCCAGGGAAGGTTGTGATGGCAGATTCAATAGATATGTCTATGAAAGGAAAACAGATTCCGGCACTAAAAATGACTGCTCAGACAAGGTACCAACGCTGGGGATCTGCACCCCCAAAAATATATATACACTCAGAAAAATGCGATAGGTAACCAAGTCTGCCACAAAGCACTCATGCACGGTGAAACAATAGAAAGGGTATTTATTAAAACATTCTAAAATCCACATAAAAATGGTATACACATTATAACCACATGTTGGAGATCTTAGTGCCAATTAGAACATATAACTAAGTAGGTGCACCTACACGATGTTCAAATCATCATAGATATGGTATGTAACCAGTCCAGTAACTTCTGCAACCACTAGTGTTATTGAAATGTAGCGCTATAAATTGTATATGTTGCTTGGAAACAAAATTCCCGATGTTCGTGAAGCCACAGTTTGGAGCGTTAGATATTAATAATGGAGGCTGTCTTACATAGATGGTAACAGGATTCCAGATGGTATAATCAAAGAAGGTATAATAAAGTCTCTTACCAGATCCCTGGCATCACATGCAAGACCAATACCTTAATAGTACATTCCGATTCCTGTATTTGATGAGCCTCCTTCAGTTGGAAAAGAGTAAGAGATGTGAAGTCAGAGCTCTACTCACTGTTCCTCTCCGCTCCACGTGGTAAACAACTAGTAGCGCCTGGGTTCGTGCACTCCTGACGTCATTGAAGTGCGCCCCGTCTTAGGCAAAACTCTCCGAAAAATGCTGGGAGATTAGCAGTTGCTAGTAAAGAAGCACTGTTTGTATAGAGATGGCACTCCGTTTCATCCAACAGATCCTTGTTGCTTATATAATAAGCATATAATAAATCATCAGATTTCGTGAGTTTTGGATTCTATAAGTACTGCCCTCCACGGAGATCAGGCACCATTTCACAGACAGATGCAGAAGGGGTAGCAGGATTCTTGGCAATCTCCAGTGCAGTTGGGCAGCGTCATTGATTAAACAGAAGGAGGAGGGGTGGCAGTGTTCTTGGCAGTTTCCAGTGACATTGTACTGTGCCATAGCTCACACAGAAACAGGAGAGGTGGCAGTGCCATAGCTCATTGTCATTTCTGAAACAGAAACAATAGGGGTGGCAAAGTTCTGAAAAGTCTCCAGTCACATTTCTTTGTACCATAGTTCACACAGAAAGAGGAGATGTGGCAGTGTGCTTGTCACTCTCCAGTCTCCAGTCACATTGTTCTTGTCACTCTCGAGTCTCATGAAGTTGGTCACACAGAAAAAGGGGAAGCAGTGTTCTTGTCACTCTCCAGTCACATTGTTCTTGTCACTCTCCAGTCATATTGCTCTATGCCATCTATATGGATTCACATCAGTCCACAGACGACCAGGAGAACAAAAGCTGCTGCTGGCACCAGTCATCATGATACTAATCCCTCTACGTCACCTGCTAAAGACTATGTTCAAGTGCAAGGTGGTTTCAAGTGAGGGAAACAAAAATGTAAAAAAAATGCTTTTATCTTTTTAAAGAAAAAAACACCTCTCTAATAAAGATGAAAGTTTACTGTAGAAAAACATAAAATTTCCAACATTCCATTCTCCCAAAATATTAACAAGCATACCAGAATCAGCTAGATCCCAGCACATGCAATATACACTGTCATCATCCTCACCCGAATCAGTGTGTACATCATCCCAAGGGCGGATCCGGGGGGAGGGGGGTGATTTGGGCGATCGCCCCCTCCCCCCCAGCACACTGCTGCCTCCAGAGTTTTAGAAAAAAACGTAAAGGTACAAACCAGAAGTGACATCAATCTGAAAACCCTCTATACAACTAATAGAGGTCAGTTGTGATACTAGAAACATCAGGCAGACAATACAAATGGCATACTTTTGTTTAGTTTTGTCACCAGAATTAGCTTGTGTTGCTTGCACACCTGACAATAACTTTGGACAGATGCAAACATTTTATATATGGATAATTGGATTTCCTTTTTTAAAGGAAAAGTTTCTAGACAAAAATATTGCAATTCATTTTGATTAAAGAAATCATAAGCATTTGTCCTTTTATTATTTTTTTAAATAAACTTAATAAATCCTATAGTAATACAAATCTACAATACAAAAAATAAAATTAAATGTACAATATGAAAATAATGTATATCTAAGGCTCTTTAACATGTAACCACAGTGCTTTTGCAATGCAGCACATAGATTTTAATTTGCATCTGACCTATTTGAAATAAAAATTTAATGTATTAATAACGCATTAAGAGCACATTTTCATTGCATTCGATGGGACCCATGTAACTTTGGTGTGACCTGCAGATCTTGGCTGCTTATTGCCAGAGATAGCAGAAATTCAGCCGCTAAATTTGACTTGCCTTAATTGCAATATTTAATAGCCAAAAAGGCATCAATAATAGTTGTTCTATATATATGTATATTGTTAAAGAAATGGCATTATTGGGTCCGTCCACTTTTGCCGCTAAGCCCCAGCAAGGGTCACTTAAAGCTCATTTATGGGTGGTTAAGGAATTTGTAATGGAAATTGATGGATTATACGTGGATCATCATCATCTATTTATATAGCACCACTAATTCCGCAGCGCTGTACAGAGACTCACTCACATCAGTCCCTGCCCCATTGGAGCTTACGGTCATACACACACCGAAAGAGAGAGAGACTAGGGTTAATTTGATAGCAGCCAATTAACTTACTAGTATGTTTTTGAAATGTGGGAGGAAACACCAGTGTGATCAAGGTGGGAGCAGTGTGATGAAGATGGTATTGTGTGGTGAAGGTGGGATGAAAGGGGCTGCAGTGTGATTTGTTGCTCTTATTGTTGTGATTTTATAGCTATATAGTGTTTTATTTAGAATAAAGCAATGAACAAACCTGAATGTTACTATGGTAACAATTACTACAGTAATAGTGCTCATTGTTACCGTTAGTACGGTAATCTTTAACGCAGAGTTTTTTGGAAATCTGGATTTAAATTACTGTATAAACGTTAATACTGCTAGCGCTGTGTTATTCCTAGAATAAAGTGGGTGAATTGGATCAGTCCCTCGAGTTGGGACTGGAGAGACGGAGGAGTCGGGACTGGAGATGAGGGAGGAGTCGGGACTAGAGAAGGGAGTGGGTGTGACTGTAGAGGGGGAGGGGTCAGGGTTAATCTATAAACCCCCTAATAGAAAAGTCTAGATCCGTCCCTGCATCATACTCACACACAATACTAATGCATCCCCGCTGGAATCCACCATTACTGTAGTCTCTACTACTACTGATGTAATTGTCGGTAATGGCCTTCCTCGTGGAATTTGTAGTTCATTTTACGACAGAGCTGTCACGATTTTTGGGCAATTCTTTTAGACCAGATCAAATATCAAAATGTTGTGCCGACTCATCTGCATCACCACTGGGTGTCTAGGGACAGCTATGTTTTTTCACAATATTGGTGGCGTTATCAGAAATGACATATCCTCAGGAGAGTCCAAGCAGGATAAGCCATGTTGCAATGACATCCCTTAATTTGTCAAACAGGTTGTCAGCGGTATGCCTCTTTGTGTAGCTGGTGATAAACAAATGTAGGATACCTCTTTGTATTTTCAACAGGATGAGGGGGATATTTGTGTAGTTGACGCCGAAGCTGTAGCTGTTGATGAAGATGATGTTGTTTGTGTAAGTCCTGCACCAGTGGAAGCAGTTCTTGCCAGTGATCCATAGATTGTAAGCTTGCGAGCAGGGCCTTTTCACCTCTTTGTCTGTTTTACCCAGTTTGTTTATTGGTTCATTATGTTTGTCTCCAATTGTAAAGCGCTGCGGAATATGTTGGTGCTATATAAATAAATGATGATGATGATGATGATAATAAGAAAGCCATTGTAATGCCTGGGCAAAAGACCTAAAAATCCACCTCTTATGTGTGGAATTATTTTTACCCAATCCTGACAATAGTTGTCTAACCATTTGTATTATTGTATTACACCGACAACACTTTCCTCATCAATATCCTCACTTGTGATCGGAGTTAGTCCTGCATCCAAATTGCTAAGGCTAGATGACTTCTCCCCTATTCAGGTTTCCTCTGAAGAATTCTTGAGCGCTTGTCCCGCTGCTGCTGGGGGTGGATCTTCAACCCAGAAGTAGACCAAGAAGAAGGCTACTAGTTATTTACATCATTTGACTGTTAAACAATCCTTTGCAAGAGGAAGTAAGTATGAAATCTATCACCCAGTCGCAAAGCGGATCACAGACGCCATGGCGACTATGCTAGTGTTAGATCTGCGTCCAATATCCACTATTAATGGACAGTTAATTGAGGTCTTGAGTCCCCGTTACCAAATTCCATCACGCCACCATTTTACTAGAAGAGCTATTCCTCACCTCTAACAAAAGGTTCATAAAAATTTAATTATTGCGCTACAAAATGGCATTCTACCTACTGTACACTTAACGACAGATATGTGGACAAGCGGAACAGGGCAAACTGAAGATTATATGACTGTGACAGCCCACTGGATTGGTGATTTGACTTCACAAGCAGGAACAACAGCAAAATGTGACCAACTACGTCACATTTTTCAGAGGCAGGCTACTCTGTGTTTCTGCTACTGTGTATCACTGGCTTCACTAAGAGGCATACAGCTGACAATCTGTTACAAATACTAAGGGATGTTATTGCTATATGACTTATCCCGCGTGGACTCTCCTAAGGATATGTTATTTCTGATAATGCCACCAATATTGTGAGAGCTTTACACTTGGGGAATTTCAACACATTCCCTGTTTTGCTCAAACAATCAACTTGGTGATGCAGAGCTTTTTGAAATATGACACGGATGTGCAGGAGATGCTGTCTGTGGCCTAGGACATTTCTGGCATTCTGAAACAGCATGTAGGAGATTGTAGCAGCTACAAGATCAATTGAATTTACCCTGCCACCAACTGAAGCAAGAGGTGGTAGCAAGGTAGAATTCCCTTTATATTCTTTAAAGGATGTAGGAACATTGAAAAGACATCTGTCTTAGATAGAGTTCATTGGTTTGTTAAAATGTACCTGCTACCTCTCCTGTTTCTATGTGAGTTTGCTAAACCTTTTTTAACATCTTTACCCAAAAAAATCCATCTTGCACTGTTCAATATTTTGGGCTTGGTCTAGCAGCTTGTGTAACAGTTGACAATTGAGGTTTCAACAGTATTACTAGGTTGCCAATTCACATAGTGGACAGTATGATTAGGTAGACTATTCAAATATGGACAGTATTACTATAGGGCTAAGGATATGGTTAAGCACAGGTCTAGGGACAGGTCTAGGCATAGAGACAGGTGTAGGTATAGGAATAAGGAGAGGTTTAGGGATAGGGATATGGCTAGAGTTAGGGATAATACTGTCTACATTTGAAGTGTCAACCAAATAAATCCTGTCTGCATTGAAATTGATATACTAATAATACTGTTGATATCATTATATTGTCGACTTTACAACCTTGTCTACTCTGCTACCCATCAATCATATTATGTAAATCCAACTTAAAGGTGGGTTGGAGGGCCGAAGGACAATTCCATCTTATACCACTTTTCTTTTCTGCCATTGTTACGTGGCAGAAAAGAAATGTCCTATGAATTGCCGAGTTTTTGTGTCGTTACTAAATGACAGAGCAACCAGGCAGCTCACTGCACTCTTAGAGTTCATTGACAGGACTGTTAGCTTACCTGCCTTAAGCCCATTATTAGCTTGTTTTGTGGGGGCCCAAACAAACCAAGCACTTCAGCTACAAAAGTGGCACTCCTTGTCGCTGATGTGCTTTGTTTTGTTAAAGTGTGCATGTCCTTTTTAAGATCCAACATAAGGGTGCTTTGCAAAACTTAGCTTTCCTAAGACACCCATTGATGATACAGATGATTCAGCACAACATTTTGACATCTGGGGGTAAATGTATTAATGTCCGGATTCTTCAACTCCGGCGTGTTCAGCGTCTTCAGCGATTAAATTTAAAGCGGCGCTGCATTGTAAAGGGAAGTTTCCCTTTACAATGCAGCGCCGCTTTAAATTTAATCACCGAAGACGCTGAACACGCCGGAGTTGAAGAATCCGGACATTAATACATTTACACCCTGGTCTAGTCTACTCTAAAATAATTGACCAAAATTTGTGACACCGCTGCCGTAACTCCACCTGATTCTGCTATCAACATCCAAAGGATGGTGGAGGATGATTTTAATGACAGCGTACATATAGAAATGTCAGACAGTCCCTTTACATACTGGGAGGAAAAAAAGGCAATTTGGAGACCCATGTACAAACTCGCTTTTCAATACCTAATCTGTCCACCCTCCAGTGGGTACTCAGAAAGACTTTTCAGCACAGCAGGGAACCTTGTCAGCACTCGGCATAGGAGGCTACTTCTTAAAAATGTGGTAAAGATGATATTCATCAAAATGAACTTCAAATTCCACAAGTAAGGCTTTTACCTGCAATTACATCAAAGTACAGAGATTTCTGTAATGGTTCATTCCACAGGAGATGATTTAATATTGTGTGAGGAGGATGTACACACTAATGAGGGTGAGGATGATGACAACAACAATTTGCCACAGTAAAGTTAATTGACAGTACTGTTGGGCTTACGGCAGCTAAGCTATTGGCAGCGTGTTTGTATCCAGTTTCTACTCTACTTGTAAACTAAAATGATGCCTTCCTCCATCGTTAGAAGATTAATGGCTACAACCTGTCTTATATAAGTCAACACTGAACATGTGATTTCTTAATAGGTTAAAAAAAATGTATGTGATAGTTTATTTAAATATATTTTTAATATTTATTTACATAGCACCAGCATTTTCTCTGCAGTATTTTAAACTGGGAACAAATACAGTTATGAATCATGACTGGGCATTAATAAACAGACAAATGTGGTAAGATAGCCCTTCTCACAATCTATGGGGAAATAACTTATGAGGTGGAATATCACAGACTGCATATTGGTTCAACCATATTGCAAATGGGAAAAAGTGCTTATTTCGGTCACATAGCAGTGTTGGTTTCAGATTTAACATGTTGAGTATTGAATGAGAATAAATATAAGTTTTGCATAATTAAAACCTTTTATTTTGTAATTGAAACGCGATGAGTACTTAATTAAGCAAACACATAACAAGGTGTGGGGTATTTAAGAAAAGCAAACCTTAAAATATGTTGTAAAATACTTTCAAAGTATTCTCAAAGAAAAAAATAAAAACATAGAAAATATGTTTATTCACAACCCAGAAACTGAATCGGAGTAAATGGTAATGTTGTCTCTTGTGGTTCATTCTAGAATCAGAATAGCAAGGGAGATCACTGAACTGAAGCTTCAGCCTTTCTTGTTAAACAGTAGTGATGATCATTTAAGATATATGGCAATCTGCTAATTGAGTTGGCAATTCTGGTTAAAACAACATTCCCTATGAACTTAGGATGTGCAGTTCAACTGTTTTTTAACAACCCTAAAATGTGAAAGAGTGTTAGGCAGGGTCTTTACAACCTCATATTTTAGCTTGTGTTGTTTAAATTTGTTCCAGTCAATTTTAATTACATTGAGTGTAATGATCATGTATAAACATTTTAACCTCACAATTACTGCAATATTTGATTGAAAAAGAGCCATTTATTAAGCAAATATTTAATAGACATAGTTGGTATGAAAGAATATTTATATAAGAAAAACATTTTATCATCACAATTAGAATAAATTGCATTAATATGATTTGAACCACAGGAGCTGTGGTATTTGTGTCAAGAAAGATGTTTCCCGGTAAAAAGAAACTATAAGCAAATTATACACATTCCATATTTATTGTGAAGGTGGAGCATGGGGAGTTCATAATTGCATTGGTTTTATTCCCCCAAAATATTATTCTTTATTTTAAACACTAAATAGTTGTTGTGATAGAGAATCTTTGGGGGAAAAGACAATTTTAGGTTATCTAGTATTGGTTATATTTTTTTATATATGTCAGTACCACATTTTCAGTGATAACTAACTTGGGATTTCAGTTACAATTTTGTGGGCAGCACTGAATACACCTACAGCCCAATGATGTTCAAACCAGCCACATATTGCTTGTAGAATCGCCACAAAAATGTGACAATTTGCTGGAATTTCTACAATGTTAGATCAATTATTATTTTGAAAGAAAAAAAAAGATCTAGGTTTGAATACACTTTTTAGCTTGGTACATTTCAACATTTTTTAATTGCAAATGGTGAAACTCGAAAACTAACTTTGAACACAGTAGTGTTTGAATTTGAATTAAGTAAGTTAAAATACAGGTAGTCATAGCTGAGAAACATAGAGCATTGAGTCATCATTGCAGTCAGTGTCCATTTGCGCATGTGTGCAAGAGGTCAAGAACTATCACCTGAAGCAATGCATTCTGGGTAAAGGTTTATAAGCCACTGAAACAGACATACACATCCTCTTTTGATCACACCACATACACACTTTGAAGTTGGGAACTTCTCTTAAACCTGGAGCCCACAGGACATACACACTCCACAGTAAGCTTATACCTTATATGCCTGTAACTTTTATCTTCTTATATCTGTCTGTATATCTTCTTATTATTAACTTATCTGTTTATTTACCTTATATGTATTCTGCCTGCAGAGTGCAATTACTTTGCTTGCACATATATGTAAAGTTTGTATCAATTTCTATTAACTTTCTGAATCTTTAAGTAACCTTTTCACACATACTTTACAAAGGCTAGCTTCTCAGGAATGCTTGCTATCTACACTACAATGGATTCCCATCCCCCATCTTTCTATCTAGGCAGGACCACATGGTATGCACACATGCATTATCTCTCATATCTTTCTCTCTCTCTCATTTAATCTTTCTTTATCTACCATCTAAACACATTTGTACACATTTAAAATATACACTAATATCTGCTTGCTTAAAACACAATCTTTCTCTCTCTTGTTACATCTATACACACTACACAAAAGAGCAATACTGAAAATACACTCCTATACATTTCTGTCTTACAGCATATACACTAGTACATACAAATATATACACACACAACAGAATAGGATAGAATATACTTACTTCTGAAGTTTTAGCATTGTCTGTTTAATCTATAATGTATTATCTGTATTATATGTATGCATTTATGTACTGTATGTTTGCTTATCTTTGTAAAGTAAAATACTTGTATCTTTATGCCTGTTTTGCATGTTTAGATAACTGGAATGAATAGAATTATTGGTTGTTTATATAGATAATGCAGTATAGTGAGGTAAATGATAGATTGGTATTTATTTAACGATTAACACATAATGGTGGGCTATTGGACGTGAAAGTCAATAGATGTGTAATATTTAGGCGATATATATATAAAACCTTGTCAATCACAGGAATTGCGTAAGTCGCTCTTACGGATTTCTAGTTGGGATGCGCAAGCATAACAACTGGGATACCTTGTTTATGGTTGGCATGGTACTAGGCGAAAACTCAAAAGGTTGAGCGAAATAATGCCTCTAAAGTACATCTGAGATGTCACGGGTGCGTATTATTCGACGTCACTAAAATAGCCCAATAATTAATGAGATTAGTTATCAATAAGATCAAAGGCATTGTATCATTATTATGGCGGATCCCAGGATCATATTACAATATCCAAAAGATAAGTACTGTACACATTTGTTTTAGAGAACCGTGTTTTCTTTTGGTAAGTTTGTGATGTTCTATCTATCATTCCGACTTCTCCTTTCTCCTCACTGCCAAACTCCCCAGAAGGGAGATACCTCATTTTAATTAGTATCGTTCTTTCAGAAACTGTCACATTGGTATCTGTTTAAGCTCCTAACTAAAATCATGCATCATTCTTTGCTGAATGTTCCAACATATAGGGTGAGTCACAAAAGCAAAAATAATTCTGTGAAGAGTTTGTAGCGCTATTTCTTTCTTTCGATAAATACACACCCTGCATCTTCTCAGATAGCCCAGGCCCTCTCCAAAGCGATGTGGCAGCTAGTAATGCTAATATCCTGCACAACCTCCATTGCACATTGTATATTAAAACTAGAGATGGTCACTGACCCCCGTGTTTTGGTTTTGGATTCGGTTTTGGATCTGGATTACCGTTGTGTTTTGGTTTTGGTTTTGCAAAACCGCCATTGCGTGTTTTGGTTTTGGTTTTGGTTTTGTTTTGCTATTTTGTTGGAAAATACATGTTTTTGTGCCTAAAATAACCCAATTTAGTGCTCCAACTGTTTTAGAGATAAGTAATCTAATTGTTGAGGTAATAAATCATCCAAAAAAACTGTTTAATTCTTCTTTGGTAGGCCTTCATTTATTCTACACACAAAACAGATTGTCTTCCTCTCCATCTATGCATATTGGCAATGCAGCCATCGTCTTTGGATGTATATTACACCCTACACTTATAGTTAAATATGTAAAGAAATGGAAAAAGACAGTTTGCTTTCTGTCTCTATAGGCCCCCCTCCACTTTTTTAAAAAACAAAAAATTCAGCCATTATAGACTGTACAATATTAATTGACATGGAGAAAGCCAGTTTGGTTTCTGTCTCTCTAGGCCCCCCTCCACTTGTATAAAATACCAAAAAATCCAGCCATTATAGACTGTACAATATTAATTGACATGGAGAAAGCCAGTTTGGTTTCTGTCTCTCTAGGCCCCCCTCCACTTGTATAAAATACTAATAAATTCAGCCGTTATATACTGTACAATATAAATTGAAATGGACAAAGGCAGTTTGGTATCTGTCTGCATCAGATCCTCTCTCCACTAGGAGTAAAATAGAAAACTATTCAGCTGTTATATAATCTAGAATAGAAATAGAAATTGAGAAAGGCAATTTGGTATCTGTCTGCATCATAATCATCAACATCATCATTAGCGCCCTCGTCGCCTACACAAATCTCCCTCTCAGCCTCTTCTAATTCCAAAGTGGCATCCTCAATTTGGGTATCACCGGCTACACTCGGGCTATTAAGACACACATCAGCAGAATGCTCACGATTAGACATCCCACTGTTGGATGGACTCTCCACAGGGATTGTTGTCATTTGTGAATCAAAGCAAATATTCTCCTGTAATGCCTCACTGTTATCTTGCAGCTCGGCTTTGACACGTAACAGTAGTTGTGCACCAATTGTAGGCTGGGTAACTTTTTGGGATCTGCCACTAATACCCAAAGGTGAAGGCCTCATTCTCTCTTTGCCACTGCGTGTGTAGAATGGCATGCTTGCAATTTTTTTTTTATCGTCACTTAACTTTTGCTCAGTTACACTTCTTTTTCGCTTCAATACAGTAAATTTTTTTTTGGTTTTTGTTTTTTGCACTAATTTGGAAACACTCTGTTTGACATCGCCTTGGCCAGATGACGTACTGGGAACACTAACATCAGGACTGGTGACAGAACATGGTTGCTCATTCAGATCATATGTGGACTGCTTTGAATCCATTCTGAGCGCAAACCACTGGGGAGTGCTAAAAATGATTTGGTAGATACTGCTGACAGATATGACTTTTGACAGCCAGAAATATTAATGCACAATTAGGGAGGACACCCCAAAAGCACTGAGGAGTGCTAAAAATGATTTGGTAGATACTGCTGACAGATATGACTTTTGACAGCCAGAAATATTAATGCACAATTAGGGAGGACACCCCAAAAGCACTGAGGAGTGCTAAAAATTATTTAGTAGATACTGCTGACAGATATGACTTTTGACAGCCAGAAATATTAATGCACAATTAGGGAGGACACCCCAAAAGCACTGAGGAGTGCTAAAAATTATTTAGTAGATACTGCTGACAGATATGACTTTTGACAGCCAGAAATATTAATGCACAATTAGGGAGGACACCCCAAAAGCACTGAGGAGTGCCACATATTAAGAAAAAATAATAAACCTCTATCCTCCTCTCTGCACTAGCGATTTTGGTTAGAGCAATTGCAAGAACAATATTGTATTCTCTGTCCCTGCTCTAATCAGCCTATGACTACACCCTGCTCTCTCCCTCTGTCAAATGGCGATGGATTGCTGTGGAGGCGTGTATTTATAAAGTTGAAGTATCGCAAGAACCGAGCCCCGAGATCCGACGATGTCACGATGACGTTCGGCCTCGATTTGGATTCGGAAGGGGCGGGAGAGTACCGAGCTGCTCAGCTCGGTACTCAGATACCCAAAGTTCGGGTGGGTTCGGTTCTCGGAGAACCGGACCCGCCCATCTCTAATTAAAACCTCCCAGCTAGAGATTATACCTATTATTTTGTCACTTTTATATACTCCTACATAGACATGCTGACCATTTCCTCCTCTGACACAGAAAGCTCTTGGGGCTAGATTTACTAAGCTGCGGGTTTGAAAAAGTGGGGATGTTGCCTATAGCAACCAATCAGATTCTAGCTTTTATTTAGTACATTCTACAAAATGACAGCTAGAATCTGATTGGTTGCTATAGGAAACATCCCCACTTTTTCAACCCCGCAGCTTAGTAAATCTGGCCCTTGAAGTCATTAGTAAGATAATTATTTTAATCTCTGTGCTCTGGAAGTCTGTGGCCCAAGAAATCCACAGATTGCCTTGCTTAACATAAAAGGCACTTAAATGAATCACTACAGTGGCAGAATAACCCTCTTAAAGGGCACGTTAAAGCACTGTTTTGAAAAAGCATTTTCTACTATTAAGAAACTATGACAGTTCTTTATTTTCACAAAACAGACCAATGTTGCAGCAAAAAAGTTGCAGCATTTGAAAAAATGCTGAGAACACTAAAAATGGTTCTGTCACCTATAACCCTAATAAAATAGTTGAGACGTTTCAGAAATTTTACAGGGCATTGTATAAGTTTCCTAACTCACGCAGCCCCAATAAATATTCTGTCACAAGATTAGAGTACAGATGCTGTCCTCAGGTAGACGAGGCACTTTTCACACAGGAAGCATAAAAGTCACAGCAGTCCAATGTTTTGGGGAAACGCCTCAGCCAGTTTTGTTAAAAATTAAAAGCAAAGTAAAAAAACAAAATAAATCCTTGCCTGTCTGGCTCTAACTAATACATTAGAGAACTATTCTCTATCTGAAACAAACAACAGATCTCCAGTTTAGTTTACTTATGAACAAATATTCTTCTCTAGTTTAATTTACTTATGAACAAATATTCTCACCCTATGGAGGTTTCCAGACTCTTTTCTCAGGTAATGATAGAGAGTGACTGCCTTTTAAACTACACCTTGCAGCCTTTTAAACTACACCTTGCAGGTGCTACTATTAATTATCCTGCTTTCTCACTGACAGGTCAGAAGACCCAAAAAGAATGTAATGAATGTCAGCCCTCTCTCTCTATTCACTCAAGGAAACCCTTGATTTGACTCTTACTTAAGCACAAAGCTTATGGTAAATTGTTTTTCCAATAGTAATAATTTGCACAGGAATTTAAAACACATAGGTGAGAAACCTGTGAATTACATACTGTACATCAACTACTTTGCCAGCATTTCTGTCACAATACATATAGTGAAGAGTCCCTCAGTGAAACATCTGCCTTTATACTTGTACATAAAAAATGTAGAATTCTCAGGTACACACATTTGCAAATGTTTGATAAGCCACCTGCCACTTCATGGCGCTTCTGGTAATAGGGTGGTCCTAACACTAAACAATGAGAGTCCCTATATACTGGGTCATACATTTATGTGTTTTTAAATTGAGAGCTAACTTACCAAAAGGTAATTTAATGTATATATGGGTGACAATATGTAGGTAAAACTTAACACCCCCTAAAACAAAGGATGGATGAACAAGTCAGAAATACTGGGAACAGAGTTGAAAATAATTCCATTTTCAAACATTTTCTTCTCCAAAATAATTTTAATCCCAAATTTTAAACCCATTGAACATGTGACAGAGGAGAGGCAATATAAAGAGGAACTCTTATGAATTTTATATGTTGATTTTTCCTCAGTGTTCGGGACAGCAGGAAATTGCTGTTTTTGTTTTAGATGCTGCAGTGTTGCATACCTTTGTATGTCAGCCTTAATGTGATCACTTAATCTCCACTCTGCTGTCCTGAATGGTGCCTGCTTCTTTAAATACCTGTCAGTTCACAGAATTGTTGCCAATTAAAGTGTTCACTTGTGCCCACTCCATCAAAATGTCTTGTGTAACTTTCTTGTGATACTCATTCAGATATATAGTGGAACCTTGTAACTGCACTTTGATTTGCACTGTGTGTTGCTCCCCAGCTCCATCTCCACACAGGCCACTACTGGGATTACATATAATATTCTACTCCATACTGCCAAGCTGTTACACTGGCGTAAATACACTACACACTACTGCATCTCAGTGTATCTGTTCAACCTGGTCTCTAGAGATCTCTGCTTGGCATTCCACTAACAAGTCTTCTGTGGTGTCCAATGACCTTAGTTAAGTTATCACTACTTGAGATTAAGTCCTGGAGACAATCAAATACAGACACAGACACACAGACACAGACACACACACAGACACACACACGCACACTTAACGCATACTTGCCAACTCTCCCGGATTGTCCGGGAGACTCCCGCATTTTGCGAGAGTCTCCCGGACGAGTGTGGCAATCTCCCTGATAGGAAGGGGGGAAAATTTAGTTTAAACGCCGCGATTCACCCGGAATCGCGGCGTTTAGCCCCGCCCCCCCTGTAAAATGACGCGATTTGCGTCATTTCGTCACGGGGGCGGGGCCAAAATGACGCGATTTCGCAGCCCCGCCCCCTGCACGCCCACGTCCCAGCCGGCATCTCCCGGAAACAGAAAATAAAATGTTGGCAAGTATGACTTAACGTGGTTACACGGGAAAGGGATTTGCTACAGTTGAAGATCTCGCCTACAACAAGTTGTGATATCATAACTGGTAGGGTGGTGATTCATGACATAGGGATTTTTTTTATATATATATATATATATATATATATATATATATATATATATTTATAAATATTCTGTGTTTTATGCATTACTGTATTATTGTAAATTATTTGTATATTTTAGTTTATTCTTATTATGTTATTGAAAATTATATACAAATGTCACCATACTCATTCTTATTTGAAGTTTCTTAATAGTTACATCTCATTTATTGCACACATTATCACAACTAGTGTTAATGGTATATATTATAAAAATAGAATATAGTTTTACATTCATTATTTCTGATGGACTAGTGGTCTGAGTTTAACTGCAATATAAGCACCAAGAAATGTAACCATTAAATAGTAAAATGCAAATTAATAAAAAAACATATTAAAATAATATTTGGTCAACAGTTATTCCTAGTAGATCTTTTTAAGCCAGAGATAACATTAGCTTGGCCCTGAACACTGTGCCATCCATTACAAGAAGAGATTATTGAATGCTGTTTCCTCAGAGCCATCCCTGTATCCTAATCAGCTGATAATAAGACCAACTATTAGATTTAGGCACATGCACTACATTGAGCTCCAGTACAAACTATTTTCACATGAACTCAAAAACCAAAAATTAAGTAATTGGTGCATGCACAGTTGACTGATGTTATTGCCAGTGTATGTAGAGCCTAGGAAAAATATGGCTTTATATTTCTATATGATGGAATAGGCAGGCATATTAGGATTAGGGATGTGCACCGGCGACTTTTGAGGTCTTGTGTTTTGTGTTCTGGATCCGGATTTTCATTATTTTTGGGGTTCGGATTTGTCTCGCAAAACACTTGACGAAAGGTCTCGGTTCGGATTTAAGGTTTTGGATTTGGATTTTTTTTGGAAAAAACATAAAAAGTTTAAAAATCAAGTTTTTGGGCTTATTTTCACTCCTATGCTATTAGTAACCTCAATAACATTCAATAACAAGCATTTCCACTAATTTACAGTGTATTCTGAACACCTCACAATATAGTTATTAGTCCAAAACGTTGCAACGAGGTATCTTTCTGGACTGCGTAGAGGAGTGGGTCACCACAATATATATAATAAGAAAACCATCAACTTGTATGATTCGCACCAATAAATGTACCTGGACTGCGTAGAGGAGTGGGTCACCACAATATATATTAAAAACCCTTATATTTTTTTGATTCGCACCAATAAATGTATCTGGACTGCGTAGAGGAGTGGGTCACCACAATATATATAATAAGAAAACCATCAACTTGTATGATTCGCACCAATAAATGTACCTGGACTGCGTAGAGGAGTGGGTCACCACAATATATATTAAAAACCCTGAACTTGTATGATTCGCACCAATAAATGTACCTGGACTGCGTAGAGGAGTGGGTCACCACAATATATATTAAAAACCCTGAACTTGTATGATTCGCACCAATAAATGTACCTGGACTGCGTAGAGGAGTGGGTCACCACAATATATATTAAAAACCCTGAACTTTTATGATTCGCACCAATAAATGTATCTGGACTGCGTAGAGGAGTGGGTCACCACAATATATATAATAAGAAAACCATCAACTTGTATGATTCGCACCAATAAATGTACCTGGACTGCGTAGAGGAGTGGGTCACCACAATATATATAATAAGAAAACCATCAACTTGTATGATTCGCACCAATAAATGTACCTGGACTGCGTTGAGGAGTGGGTCACCACAATATATATTAAAAACCCTGAACTTTTATGATTCGCACCAATAAATGTACCTGGACTGCGTAGAGGAGTGGGTCACCGCAATATATATTAAAAACCCTGAACTTGTATGTTTCGCACCAATAAATGTACCTGGACTGCGTAGAGGAGTGGGTCACCACAATATATATTAAAAACCCTGAACTTTTATGATTCGCACCAATAAATGTATCTGGACTGCGTAGAGGAGTGGGCACTGGGCACCACAATAAAATATATAAAAAACCTTCAACAGGTCTGCATTACACTGCACATACGGCTGCTCCTCCATCCTCTCCATCATATACATGTTGGAGTTTTAGCGTGTGACAACCTCTTGTTTTTGATAATGTCAGTGCATTTTGAATATTTTTCAATTTGCCCCACACCACTGAATGTACTTTATCTATGATACGCATCTATCTATCGTGACTGCGTAGTGTGGTGGCCCCGGTACACAATTTGGTACCGAGGCCACAATATAATTAAAAAACCCTCCACGGGTCAGAATTCCACCAAAAAAGGGTATGGACTGCGTAGTGTGGTGGCCCCGGTACACAATTTGGTACCGAGGCCACAATATAATTAAAAAATTGGGCATCAACTGTCACCGTTGTTTAATATCTGATACACCTAAATATGGACTGCACAGTGGAGTGGCCCCGGTAGTAAATTTGGTGCCGGGGCCACAATACCTCCTCCAACTTCCAAGTGTAGTGTTTATAAAGACAGACAGCGTCGAAGTGTTATTAGTTGACTTTCTTAACCCTAAAATTGTCCCTGTTGCAAATATTCGTGCAATGGACAGTTACTTTTTTATTGAAAGACTCAAGCTTTCAAGTGTAGTGTTTATAAAATATAAACAACAATACAGTAGTTTTAGAGCATGTCAATACCTCTTGTTTTAAATTATGACAGGACATTTTACTTTTGGTTTAATTTCTTGAATTTGTTTAAATTTGGTTTTACTTTTTGAACATGGCAACCGACTGTTGATTGGTCATATAATGCAAAAAAAAAAAGTTCCAAGATGGAATTGTCCTTGGGCCCTCACACCCACCCTTATGTTGTTGAAATAGGACATGCACACTTTAACAAACCAATCATTTCAGCGACAGGGCCTACCAAACAACTTTGGCTGAAATGATTGGTTTGTTTGGGCCCCCACACCAAAAAAGCTATTCATCTCTCCCTGTACAGACTAAACAGGCTCTACTGAGGCAAGATGTCGTCCTCATCCTCAACCTCTGATTCCTCTCCCCCTACAGTGTGTACTTCCTCCTCATCACACATTATCAATTCGTCCCCGCTGGACTCCACAACCACAGGTCCCTCTGTAGTATCTGGAGGGCAGTGCTGTACTTTATTGAGGAATTGATTATTCATTTTTATAAACATCATTTTTTCAACGTTATGAGGAAGCAACCTCCTTCGCCGCTCACTGACCAGGTTCCCCGCTGCACTAAAAACTCTTTCCGAGTACACACTGGAGGGGGGACAACTCAGGTAAAATAGAGCCAGTTTGTACAGGGGCTTCCAAACTGCCTTTTTTTCCTGCCAGTAACAATATGGACTGTCTGACATGTCTACTTGGATGGTGTCAGCAAAGTAATCATCCACAATTTTTTCTATTGTGACAGCATCCAATGCAGCGAGAGTAGACATGTCTGCAATGGTTGGCAGGTCCTTCAGTCCGGACCAGATGTTATCAGCATCCCCGCCAGTGCCTCTTTTGGGAAAACTGAGCTTTTTCCTCGCAGCCATAGATGTGGAAGAAAATGAGGGTGGAGCTGTTAGCATGTCACGGTCCTCTTCAGAGGACAATCTCCTGACCAGCAGGTCTTTGCACCGCTGTAGACTTGTGTCCGCTGGAAACAGAGACACAACATACGCTTTAAACCGAGGATCGAGCACGGTGGCCAGAATGTATTCCTCTGACTTTAAAAGAGTGACCACCCTCGGATCCTGGCAAAGCGTACGAAGGGCTACATCCACAAGAGCTACATGCTTGGTGTAATCGCAATGGCTTACCAGCTCCTCCCTCACTTTCTCCAGCTGCTTCTGCAACAGCCTGATCAGGGGAATGACCTGACTCAAGCTGGCAGTGTCGGAACTGACTTCTCGTGTGGCAAGTTCAAATGGCTGCAGAGCCTTGCACAACACGGAAATCAGTCTCCACTGCGCTTGACTGAGGCGCATCCCCACTCCTTTGCCTATGTCGTAGGTGGCTGTGTAGGCCTGAATGGCCTTTTGCTGCTCCTCCATCCTCTGCAGCATATAGAGGGTGGAGTTCCAGCGCGTCACAACCTCTTGTTTGAGGTGATGGCAGGGCAGGTTCATGCTTTTTTGATGTGCCTCTAGTCTGCGGTAGGCACTGGCTGAATGCCGAAAGTGTCCAGCAATTTTGCGCGCCACCGCAAGCATCTCCTGCACACCCCTGTCACTCTTGAGGTAATGCTGCACCACATAATTAATGGTGTGGGCAAAACATGGGACGTGCTGGAAATTGCCCATATTTAATGCCCGCACAATGTTACTGGCATTGTCTGACACCACAAATCCCCATGAGAGTCTAAGTGGGGCAAGCCACTGGGAGATAATTTCCCTCATTTTCTTTAATATGTTGTCAGCGTTGTGCCTCTTATTAAAGCCTGTAATACACAATGTTGCCTGCCTTTGCACGAGCAGCCATTTTGTAGTTGCTGCTACTGATGCAGCTGTTGCTGTTGCTGCGGAAGGGGATGCATCTACCCAGTGGGCTGTCACAGTCATATAGTCCTTCGTTTGCCCAGAACCACTTGTCCACATGTCCGTGGTTAAGTGGACAGTGGGTACAACCGCATTTTTTAGAGCACTGAGGACACTTGATCGTACTTCTCTGTACATTTTTGGTATCGCCTGCCTAGTGAAGTGGAATCTCGACGGGATTGGTACCGGGGACACAATACCTCCATCAACCCTCTAAATCCCACTCCACTGATGGCGGACACCGGGCGCACGTCTAACACCAACATTGCAGTTACAGCCGCAGTTATACGCTTTGCAATAGGGTGACTACTATCGTATTTTGTGGTCATGGCAAACGACTGTTGGACGGTCAATTGTTTTGTGAAAGACTTAGCGGTCTTACGACTTCCCCTCTGGGAAGATGACCGACTAACAGCAGCAACAGCAGCAGTGGCAGTAGTAGGCGTACCGCTGCAGGATTCCTCGGATGAATCCCGTATTGAGGAGGACTCAGTCTGGCTGCTGACTTAGGCTGCAGGACTGAATCTGATGGAGATTGTGGAGGAAGTTGACGAGGAGGGTGTTGCTGGTGTGTATCCAACTGGACCACGGGATTTAGGTGTCCCTGTACCGATGAGGGTCCTAGCCCCAGTTCCTGAACTAACCACTGAACTATGAAGGTTATTCAGGTGACGTATAAGGGAGGATGTTCCTAGGTGGGCAAGATCCTTACCCCTGCTTATTTGAGCTTTACATAAGCTACATATGGCCATACATTGGTTGTCTGGATTTGGATAAAAATAACTCCAGACCGAAGAGGTGCACTTTTTGGTCTTCTGACCAGGCATGACGATGGGCTTTTTCATCCCATGGACATCAGCTGTTTCCCCCCCTGGTGCCTCATTTACAATAACCACATCACCATCCTCATCATCAAGTTCCTCCACAGCGCCAGCTACATCATCAATAGGCTCCTCCCGAGCCACCTCTTCCCGTACAGTGATGGGAAGGTCAGGCTTGACAACCACCAACACCCTTGGACTCGCCTTGAGGATTTGTGATAATTTCTCTTTAGAAGGCAGAGTTGTTTGCTGTTTTGTTGCTGACAGCATAACTCTCTTCAATTTTTTGTAGGGGGGGAGGAGGAGGAGGGATAAAATCCGTGGGTGAAGCTGAACCACTAGTCATGAACACGGGCCAGGGCCTAAGCCGTTCCTTGCCACTCCGTGTCGTAAATGGCATATTGGCAACTTTACGTTTCTCCTCAGATGATTTTAAGTTTCTCTTTTTGCTACTTTTTCTTAACTTGGGCTTTTTGGATTTTACATGCCCGGTACTACGAGATTGGGCATCGGGCTTGGAAGACGACGTTGATGGCATTTCATCGTCTATGTCATGACTAGTGGCAGCAGCTTCAGCATTAGGAGGAAGTGGGTCTTGATCTTTCCCTACTTTATCCTCCAAATTTTTGGTCTCCATTATACGTAGCACAAGATACTGCAGAATGTGTGAACTTGGTAATATTGCAGTACCAATGGACTTATACTGCTGGATTGGTTTTGCAAATTTGGTTATAATTATATATTTTTTTTTTAATTTTTAATTTTTTATTTTTTTTTACTTTTTTTTATTTTTTAAAAACTTGGGAATAATGGGGAAATAACTATGCCCTTAGAAGCACAGAGCACAGGACACAGCACCACTGGACTGAACAGGACATGGCACAGGACCCAGCAGCACTACGGAACTCAGCAGGACAGAGCACAGGACACAGCACCACTGGACTGATACTGCAGAATGTGTGAACTTTGTAATATTGCAGTACCAATGGACTTTTACTGCTGAATGTGTGAACTTGGTAATATTGCAGTACCAATGGGCTTATACTGCAGGATTGGTTGTGCAAATTTTGTGGTAATTAAAAAAAATTAAATTAGTTTTTGGTATTTTTTTAAATAACTTTTTTTTATTTTTTTAAACACAGGGGAATATTGGGGAAATAACTATGCCCTTAGAAGCACAGAGCACAGGACACAGCACCACTGGACTGAACAGGACACAGCACAGGACCCAGCAGCACCACTGACCTCAGAAGGACAGAGCACAGCACACAGCACCACTGGACTGATACTGCAGAACACAGCACAGCACAGCACAGAACTAAACAGCACAGCACAGAACTAAACAGCACAGCACGAGATCTACCAGGACAGAGGACCACCTAACACACCCTCCCTCTACCCTGATCAATGCCCGAGTGAAGATGGCGGCGACTAGCGGGGAATTTATAGGATCTGAGTATCGCGAGATCCGACAACGGGATTATGAGTCAGAGCCTCAGTTTCAGATTTGAATTTGGCGCCAATACCCGGATCTGTCTCGGATCCGACTCGGATCGGCAACGTTCGGGTGGGCTCGGATTTCAGAAATCCGAGTGCGCTCATCTCTAATTAGGATACATCCCCCAAGACTGGCAAAATGTGTAATGTCCATATACAGGAGACCTACTAACTAAGAATGACACTGATTTTGTTATTGTAAGATTTAGCTGGTGAAATATTGATGTTATAAAAGGCATAAGAGACTTAAGGAAGCTCTCACGATGAGGGATATTATCTTTGAACAATCTGACAACTTCAATCCAGATAAGTTGTTTTTATTCATCTATATGTACACGCATTTTTCTTTATATTATTCATTCATTTTACAACACTATATATTCTCATTTTTCTCTCTTCATATTCAGTATCTAATGAGACTCTAAGGGGTAAATTTATCAAGCTGCCGCTTTGAAAAAGTGGAGATGTTGCCTATAACATCCAATCAGATTCTAGTTATCATTTATTTAGTACATTCTATAAAATGAGAGCTAGAATCTGATCGGTTGCTCTAGGCAACATCTCCACTCCATCTCCATATCAGCTGTGGTGAACCAGGGAAACAAAGAGCCTCAGAGGTGGAGGAGAAGGAAAGGTCATATCTCAGAGTGCATGAGAGTGGTGAGCAGAGATGGTAGGTAGAGAAGAAGTGATCCAGAGGGGGAACATTACAGATATAGTCAGGAAGCCCAGATTTGATGAAACTTATCTTCTTTATCTCTCAGGTGGGAGGTGATTTCTTTCATCTTAGCAATGAACCATATGTAGGATTTTAGAGAAGAGAAGCATCTAGCGGTCGCCAAGATATGCAGGGCCAGTTTTGCAGAGTTGACATTGGTGTCTTCTATAGGATAGCAGAGGAGAATGGACCAAGGGTTTTTCCTGATAAAGCATTGGAGAAGGGAAGACAGAAGACTAACAACTTTATCCTAGAAGTAGGAAATGCCAGGGCAGGTGAATGCCCTCTTCTATTTTTTCCCCACCTCTTTCTGGGTTTGTATGCAGTCACTTCCTGTTTCCATATTACCGCCCTGTTTTGCTCCCTGGGATGAGGCTCAATGTGCAAACTCCATTGCCTTTCTTCAGGTGTCAGTTTCTGCCTCCAGTCCTGAGATGCCAGTTTCTGCCAGCAGTCCTGAGGTGTCAGTTTCTGTCGCCAGTCCTGAGGTGCCAGATTCAACCACCAGTCCTGAGGCCGCCAATCCTGAGGTGCAAAGTCACCTACCCTGAGGCACCAGTTCCAGCCGCTTGCCTGCGGCGCTAGTTCCAGCTGCTTGACCCGTGGTCCCAGCCTCTGCCTCAACATCTGAGGTCACAGCCTCTGCTTCCAGCTCCGAGGTGCTATCCTCTGTGTCCAGCTCCGAGGTGTCAATCTTTGCCTCCAGCTCTGAGGTGTCAGCCTCTGTCTCCAGTTCTAAACTGTTAGCCTCTGTCTCCAGTTCTTTCCTCCAAGTGTGCCCAGTCCGGGCCATCTCCTACTGAGGGTATTCTGTCTGGGTCGTCTCCTGTCAAAGGTGTCCTGTTCGAGTCATCTCCTGCTGAGGGCGCCAAGTCTGAGCCATATTTTGCAGAGGATATCAAGTCCGAGCCGTCACCTACCTTTAAGGAGCACCTTTCTCAACTTAGTGTCCTTCTGAATGCAGTAATCGGCAAGTTTACACCATCTCCTGCAATGCCAACTTGGGGTTCATCTGTGCATCCGGCAGTATCATCTCTCACCTCAGTCCAATAACTACCTTTGTGCTCCACCCAGTTGGTTCAGGCTCCTATTCTGAGGAAATCCCATAAAAAGAAAGGGTGAAATAAGAGAGGAGGATATGCTGTGTCTCAACTCTCCTCTGGCATGATTTCCTTCTCCTTCCCACCCTGAGATGAGGAATTCTCTGCCGGACACCCCATAGTGGACTATGATACTGATTGTTTTAACCACTTTTGGTAATACGGACGTCTGGAATCTGCCCTAAAGGGGGGGGGGGGATTTGCCTTCACCTTTACTGCATCTGCATGCTGCTTTGTATTGTTAGCTTCTGCCTCCACAACTATATTGAATTTTACATTGAATGTATTATCTGGCAGTACCCATAATTGACCAGGTTCTGCTATTACGCCTTTCTTCCTTTTTCTACTAGGGGGTTAACCTGTTGCACTAATTACTTGCACCTGGTGGCTCCCTCTTTATGCCTGTCTCTCTCAGTTACCTGTGCTGGTCATTATTGTTATGTTGCTTTTCCTATTGTTGTGCTCTCCTGCTTCTCCTGTTAGATACATTTTAGCAAATCTATCAAGCATAGGATACCATCTATAGTAGATCTTGTACGCATTTTTTTTATCAAGTTAGATATGGAACTGGAGGCCACATTCAATCTGATGCTCTCCCATCAGTCCTTCTCCAGTGGAGGGCCCAAGTCCCTTTCCCATTCCCTCTTGTGACCATTTCCAGGGACAAGCATATCATCAACAGGCAAGTTATAGAAAGCAAAAATCATGCCCCTCCTTATCGGGGTAGAAAGTCAGAGGGTCTTAAATGGGGAGCTCAAACAAGTTGGTTTGCCCAACAGGAGAGGGTGAAGGAAATGCCTAAGTAGAAGGTATTAATAAAGGGGAGGATGAAGATTTGGATATTTGAAGCGGAGGATGTTACAAGCCATTGGACAGGTTGGAGGGAGAGATAGTGCTTACAAGTCTCTCAGGTCCAAGCAAAAAATTGTAAGGTAGGGAAGATCTTAATCAGGGCAGCCCTAGAAAGTTTAAGTAGGTCCCAGATGTTAGACAGGTCTGACAGAGAAAGATAAGCAGCTTTAATATACGCCCATGGATGGGAGACAGGAAGAGAAAAGGAGGTCACCACAGAACTGAGAGGGCCACCCAGTAGTAAACCTTGAGGTCTGGAAATCCTCTACCTTCACTGTTTTTGGGTTTCTTAAGCAATGCTAGTCGGATCCTGGTAGATCTATCCTGCCCAAAAAATTTATCTAAGAGTTGTTGCATAGTAGTTAATTCAGAGAGTGCCTGAAATAGGTAGAGAAGCAAAGGGAGAACAGTCATTTTATCAACAATTAACCTGCTCAGCCTTGGGATAATTATGAAACTCCAGGAAAAGATATCAGATTTAAGTTTGAGAAAGAGAGTCAGTTAGTTCTCCTGGCATAGGGACTCATAGGATGTGGTAATATAGATCCCAAGATACTTCAGTCTTTTCTTTTGCCACCGAAAGTTGAATTAAGAGGTGATAACTTAGCAATCATGCAAGGGGAGGTTAAAGAGCAGTGCCTCAGATTTTGTAATATTAATTTTATAGCCAAAAAGATTTCCATATTTTGTCTTCATATTAAATAAGTTGGTCAGAGAGGTTCTCAGTTGCTGGTAGGGCCGCCTTCAGAAACAATCGGGCCCAGTACGGGCCCCCCGTGCCACCCGGGCCCCGCCTCATGAGCGCCCCCCCCATGAGCAATACATACTTTCATACTTACCTGGGGGCCCGCCGCTGGTCTCCGCTATTCTGTCTTCAGCCTGGCTGTCACCGTGACAGCCAGGCACCACGATCCGATCGCAGGGGTGGAGGAATCATTCCCCCTGCGATCATGTGATCTGTCACAGGCAGAGCACATGATCGCAGGGGGAATGAATCCTCCACCCCTGCGATCGGATCCTGGTGCCTGGCTGTCACGGTGACTGCCAGGCTGAAGACAGAATAGTGGAGACCAGCGGTGGGCCCCAGATAAGTCTGTGCTGAGCTATTGTACCGGGCCCCCTGGTGAGCCCGGGCTCGGTACAACAGTACCCCCCGTACCCCCCTGATGGCGGCCCTGGTATATCCAAATAGTGACACCAATGGTTCAATGACAAGGGCAAAAATCAGAGGGGAGAGGGTGGCATCCCTGAAGTGTACCATTACTAATCAATATTGGATCTGAAGGAGAACCTTTGATCATAACTCTGGCAGAGGGATGAGAATATAAGAGCTGGATGCCAGACAGAAGTGCACGTACAGACCAAAGTGCTTCATTGTATGGGTCATTCCATTCAATTAAATGACCTTCCAGAAGGCCTTTTCAGCATCCAGAGCAAAGATAATTGTAGGCATTTTCCTAGTATTGAGTATATGAGTAAGGTCAATGGTTCCCCTTGTGTTATCCATGGCTTGTTTATGGGGGATAAAGCCTACCTGGTCATAGTGGACTAGGGTAGGGAGTATGGAAAATAGCCAATTGAAGATGATTTTGGTGTAGAGTTTAACATTGCTATTGAGGGGGAACATCAGGTGATAACAAGCACAGCTATAAGCACCCCACCTTCCTTATGGATAAGGGTAATCCTAGCTTCCAGGGTTTCCTGGAGGTTAGGATTCCTGGGGCCCAGGAGTTCTCTTGAGAATTGAGTTAAAGAGGGTCAAGAGATGGGGAACTAGCAGGGCCGCAAACTTCTTGTAATAAACTGCCAAGAACCTATCAGGGCCAGGCGCCTTGCCAACATCCTGATCTTTTATGAACTTTTCGATCTCTTCCAAAGTGCACAATTTAGGGAGGTGAGCGGTCGCCATAAATACCTCTATACACTCTTCCTGTTTCTGGTAGGCGGGAAAGTCAGGGAATTGGGGGAGAATGTATAGCTTTAGGTAGTTTTTATGTAGCTCAGAGCGAATCACTTTTGGGTCATAAACCAGCATCCCAGAGGAGTCCCTAATAGGCAGGAGATTGTGGCCGAAATCCTAGCATGGAGCACAGTGGCCAGGAGCTTGTTGGCAATATCTCCATTTTCATAATAATGCTGATTCAGACATTTCAGCTTATTGACCTCTTTGTGACAGGGGTGGGGTACGGAATAATGATGCTGATTATTCCGACATCACTTACCCTAAAATCTTCACACCGAAGGGCTCCTTACCGTCGAGGCTCAATGATAACTGATGGGGCAACGGACTAGAAGCAAATGCGATGAATGAAGAAGCTGCCGCGACTTGATGATGTCACTTACATCCGCGACGCTGTTAACGCTGCTATTAATAGGTAATGTAAGTATGCGGCCATGTCCAATGTACTTTACAAAGCGTTGTACATTGTACATGGCGCATGCTTACATTACCTCCTTAACAGCAGCGTTAACAGCGTCGCAGATGTAAGTGACGTCATCAAGTCATGGCGGAGGGGGTGGGGGATCAGGAGAGAAAGACACGAGTGAGTGATATGACTTCAACAATCTGAGGGATTGGAAAAACATGACAAGTAGGGATGGGAGGACATGGTGGGAGAATAGAGAGTGACAGGGGGAGAGGAGATCTCCGGTGTGGTGCAGAACACCTACCTACGTTGCTGGTGGGGAGAGAGAATAAAAACTCTAGGTACTTGGGTATTAGATTAGAGCAGTAAGCTTTATGGGGGATGTGACTCACAGACATGAGCCACAAAACTTTGGAAAGGGCACTGACAGTGGTGGTCGGAGTAGACAAGTAACATCTCCCCAGTGGGATCGGGAGGAGTAATGGGTCAAGAGCAATGGTGAGGGGGCCTGGATGGGGGAGCAGTGGTAAATGCAATGTCAAGGGATAGGCAAATACAGGAAGAATACATTCACAGCAATGCATCATTGGAGCAAAAGAGTCAAAAAGAACAGTGAGCTATCATATATGAGAAAAGAGAAAAACATAAACATAGGGAAAACAAAAGGGCCTGTATTCGGGAAAAGATGGGGAAACAGAACCGGGGCAGCCAATGCAGATGTAAGGTGATGTGCTTAAAAAATGACTCTATGATCAACTTGCAATAAAGAAGAAGAGAGAGACACCCAAACCACAATACAGGAACAATATAACGGTAAAAAATGTTGGTGATACAAAAGGACATGGATAAGGAGGCCTTTCAAGTTTCCTGGTTGATATCCAGCAGAGGTAAGCTAGTAGACTGCAACAGTCAATGAAAGCATACAACAATGCACATTCTCCATCACAGCACAGGGTCTCATTGAACTAAGTAGGGAGTTTGAGAGTTAAGTTCACGGGGTTTGGCTACGGTGGCCGACGATATGTCCTTGAAGATATGCAGGTTGGGGCCCTAATTTGTTGAAGTAATTTCTTTATTTTTACTGTAAAGATTTGATTTTCTACAGTAAGTATAAAATCTAAAATTAGATATTCTTGTACTACATTTATCCCTCTTTATTTTTTTAAATATAGCTTATTTTAAAAAAATATAAAAATCCAAAATTTTAAAAGGGGGCAATTGGAGTACAAAACAAAAAGGGTGGGGTGGGGGGTCAACTGTAGAATACAAACATAACATATCTCTTATATCATTTCTTCCAGTTACATAATATGGAACATTTTCTGACATTTAGGATATGTCCAATAAGAGAGGCTGGGCATTTAGGGATCCCCAGTGGATGATGCAACAGTGAATAAGAGGGACAAGAGGGGAATTTCACACCTTTAATAGTTCAAATAAGCACATGGATTTCCTGGCAAAATAACCTTATCTTTGGTCTTTTACAATCTGTTTATTACAGATTTACCACTTGATCTCACATGTTCTTTACTACCTATATAAACACCATTCTTCAGATCTTCATATCTGATTCATTAAGGAAAGTTAAGTAAAAATTTTAGTTTCACCTGGGCAAAACCATGTTACAATGCAAGGGGTGCAAATTAGTTTCCTATTTTGCACATAAGTTAAATACTGTCTGTTTTTCATGTAGCACATAAATACTTGATAGCTTATTTGTACACTGAAAATAAAAGCTCATATTTGTGAAGCAGGCCCTGGGAAGTAGGAGTGATTATGCTGTCTGCCCGAGTATACTCAGGCCAAAGGGGAGTTTATAGTGAGGCCTGAACAGTACCTATGTACCCATTAGAAGCAGCAATACCACAGAAATTCGGTACACAAAATTACCAGAATTACTTATTTCTGATGAAAATTTTGGAGAGCTACAGCAGTTTAAATTTAACAGTGGGGATATTGTTCATGTAAATCACCTTGAGAATTTACAATTACATGCAACTTATATCAGCACAATACCACATATTCACAATACCATTTGATTAAATGTTGTGCAGAAGAGATTAGGAGTATTGTTCTGAAGCATGTCAAGGAGGCAAACTGTGAATTATTTGAGAAAACTATTGCTAAGTAATTCTCTGTTCAGTATGTGTTTAAGTTATATACAAAGAAAAAAGACTTAATTGCATTTGAAAAATGATGAAAATCCATTCTGTAACGAATGTCTCAGGAGGTAAGCCCTGGGGTGATGGATACACGAGACAGTCTGCTTTAGTGCTGGCCAAACAGAGAAGCGGAGTCTAATGAGTCCCCCGGTCTTCACCAAAAAATGCCGCAAGGCAGGATGGATTTTTGCAGACAGTAACTCGCAGATCGTGACCCTCTACACTAGGTGTAACACAGTGGAGGGAAAGGGAAAAATGAAAGTAGGTCAGCTAGCTGAGGACTGATACACTGGTGGTAGCATAACAAGGAGTCAGTCTGGGTAGGGATACCTGTTTTGCTATGACAGTTCTGCAGTGTCAGAGTGAGCTTTATATACAGTGCAGATGAATATGCCGCCTCCTAGCCACAATCATGTGACCGTCAAAACCAGCAAGGGCTTAACTTACACTGGAGTGTGGAAAAGGTAAGTTTGTAACACATTGCCATCATTTGAGCCTATAGAGAATAGCAAAGTTCTGGTTTAGCTAGTCATCAAGTAAATGGGAAAGTTCATTTTGTATTTCTGCACTATGTTGAGTTACAGATGCCTATTCCCTAATGCTATCAAAGGACTTAGGTGCAGTAGCAGATGATAAAGTAGGCCAAACACACAACTAGATGTCCTTGCTTTAACCACACACTAAACATGTCAATGTCTAAGATTTCTTCAGTTCAGAGTGTATGCAATTCTATCAGCATCATCAAGAATGTAGCTTCTTTATTTAACTCTTCAGCTAAGTGATGTGTAGTAAAGGTTAGAGGTTACAATAGAACTACCTTGAAAAAGTCTGAAAAGGCAAATGCATTCAATTAATATTCCAGAAAAGGGCTATAGTATATATATTAATATATATTTGTTGGATTCAATGATACGTAGTTTGCAAAGTGAAACTTTGTAATCTGGTACTTGAACTCAATTGCTAGCTGTAAATAAAGGTCTAATATTGTCTAACATTGAACAATGCAAGCTCAAAAGGGAAAGTGATTACAGTCAGTCAAATCCATATCTATAAAAGGCTGATATCATGACTTCCTTTGCCCTCCCCTATTTAATTACAACCTTAAAAAACTAACACGAGATCTGAGTGTGGCAAATTTAAATAGTTTATTTATATATAGTGGTGGAGAAGAGAACAGTCAATCTGATGTCTGCCAGGCAAAACCCAACTGTCCCAGCATCAACCATTGGGACCTCCTCAACTGGGAACAACCAATCAAACTCATGGGTTCAAGTGGGGGACAACCAATCACACCCCAGGTGCACATATCTACCTTAGCGGGACAACGCGTCCTGGGCTTACAGAACCCACCCATCCTCTGGGCTGGTACCTGTACCGAGACTATAGCTGATTCACTGGAAGAGAGGTGGGTTCAGCGTGCCCACTACCATAATGTCCGCCCCAACCACTGGCTTCTTTTTCCAGACACACCTGGATCTCTAAGAGCCGTGGCCCACCACCATATCTTTACCTACCTATGCTAAACTCCTACATGTTTTCTACAAACAAAGCCAGTGCCCTCATCTCTCAAGCAAGCTCCAACCGGCCCATAGAGGAACGGGCATGGGAATCCAATTTGCTGGTGCTCCCTCCACCAGCCACCTAAAAGGTACATGAACCGGAACAACACAGGACAAATTATCTTCCAGATCACAACTGCCCCGCGCCCTTCATGGAAGAAATGCTAGACCCTCCAAGGCATTACATCAGACCAGCATAGGAGAAGTGCAGGCCAGGAGGCATGGACCCAAGCTAGGTCGGATTGCATCAATAACATCAGGTCCATGGATTTACAGTGGCCCAAATCATTCCCTCAAATGTATCACCAAGATATGGGGCATCACATGTCTAGCTATGTCAGCCTGCAGGAGCACGTTAATCTTGGGCCATCATAAACTCCTTTAACATCTCCCATAGACCACTACTGACCCAGTAAATGGAAAGGTGTCCCCCCATTGGACATATAAGTGTACCATTACCCAAAACTGCAGCGGGGTCTAGTGGTCTGTAAGACAGGAAAGAAACCACAATGTTAACATACATAAGAAGCGTGAAAATTCAAAACAGGCTAAATGGGGAAAAGGAAATTGAAAAAGAAAGAAAGAATAGAGAAACTCACAAACCCAGCATCACCAGCAGCTCATCATAACAGAGGTGTATACGGTCACGAGGCAAAAGAGGAAACAAAAGGGAGAGCGGAAGACACAAGTGAAGTTAAAAAACCATTAAACTTTGTGGTGCCAAGTGGCAATCAGGCCCACATTTTAGAGGAAAATTTGGACAAATCCCTTTGCGCCCTGCCTCCAAAGGCAACAAACAGCTGTTACCCTGTATCATTGCAGCAGCGAGAGTAAGGCAAGGAGAGAAATCAATTAGGAAGTGACAGCCTCACATAACGCTTGTAAACATTAGTTTCCATCTGCCTAGCGCCTTAACATACTAGACAGAAGCGCCAGCAACCTATGCAGACGTGGTGGCCCCAGTCTGGAAGGAATGGGTGCCGAATTAAACAACTATCCAAGCCTAGTGCAACCCATATCTGCTTGAAAAAGCCACCAAGAACGGGTACCTGGTGAGGGAAAAACCATCTCAATTCCCCAGCTATGAGACTGTGGCTGAAGGCCGGCTAATTTACAGACAATTGCAACCGGTCATACAGAGAAACCAACCCTGGGTGCTAACGTGACCCAGCTGGTCTGATTTGAACCTCCTCGCTGTACAGCTGACCTGGGAGTGCACAAGCACCACATGCAATCACATTGCCACCTGAAACCCACAGTACAATATCACGCAGGCAGCGATAACCAGGGAAACCTCATACGAAATTTTGGCCATAGCATGGAAATCCCTGCCATAAGGAGTAATCCCTTGCCGTGCCTAAAACGTAACCATAAGGGACTACAGTGTAAATACTGTCCACCAAACAATATAAATGAAGTGAGCAAAGCATAAACATAAGGGACTGCAGCACCATAGGAGGCTGCATTGCAAATACTGTATACAAGGTTAATCAAATGCACAGGCTATGGTGCAATTCCAATTACTTCAAGCAAAGCCCGCTCTCACAGGATTAATGCCCGCACTCAAGCTGAAAATGCAAGGCCAGAAATGTCGGGCTCCGTTTATACTGTGTCCCTGCAGACCCAATGATCACCAGATAACATTGTCGCCCATAGGGTGAACTGAGCTGAATCAAATGACCTTGATGGTGAGCTACATCCTGGTACTGGAGTGACCAGTGGCTCCTGACAAGACTACAAGGACATTTGTCTAAATTCATATAGGCAAGAAACGTCCAGGTCCAAAATACCACTTCCCATTAATATAACTAGGGTCCAAACCCAGATCCATAACCAGGAGAAGAAATGGCCTCCAAGCTGCAAGGTATATTGTCTGTCCCACAGGGCATGAGAGGAACTGTATCAATTCAACTCATTCACTCAACCTATTCCTGTTCATTAAATGCAGATGGGTAAATCTGTATTGGAGATATTAATGATAAAAATGGGTCTACATGACCCACCCCTGAAAACATATTTTACTGTGTAGCATGTGGAATTAAAGCAGGGAAAAATTAGGGCTTCGACACCAGGTCATAGGCACCCCTTGACGACCCACTGCTGCTGGAGGAGAAAGGCGACAGTGTTGTTAACAGAGGAGACCACTTCCAAAATATTGTCAGCTCATGTGCCTGATCCAACTTGAAAGAGTGCATCCATATCGACTGCCCCAGGAACACATATTACCATGCATAAGGAAATACTCTAAAAGTACAGCCCCCTTATTTTAACTAGTACTTTCGTTGATGGCCAATAGTTCTCTGCATGTCACTATATCCAAATGCCCTGTGTATTTGTAAATTAAGTCTAAAATCCAACAAGCTCTGTCTTGGACACTCTACAAACTCAGTAGCTTCATATGAGGAACACTGCTTGATCATATGATGCCATGCCTACCCCGCGTGTATCTGTATCATCATACCCTACATGTATCCCGTATCCGATCATCATATCTGTATCCGTATCTTGTCCCTGTATATTCACTTAACAGAAAAATAGAGAAAATAAATAAAAAACCTGTCCCCAGAGATGCAGATAGAGCAGCAGATACAGACTTTGTGTAATATAAAGCTGAGTGCTGTTGTCCTTTCACATTGCAGCTAAAACAGGTGTGTTCCACCTTGTTAGTAGTGTAATCTGCCTGCACAGGCCTGCTCACAAATAAAGTTAATATCCCATAGTGTCATAGACACGTCCTGAGAATATTCAGCCAGTGTAGCTGAAGAGAAACTTAGATCGGGCGGTTAGCACCATGGTGCCTTACATGATATATCGAATGGCACTATCTTTAATAAAGGATAACCTGTTACCCTGTGGACCATAGAACACCTATCAAATATAATAAACAAGATGAAAAAATAGGGCTAGATATATGTCATACAGGCAATAGTACCAAACAAACTTCAATAGTCCAAAGGAAATGAGCTCCTTAGGTTACTCTTCTCTCCTCTTCACCGTTCCATAATCCTCAAGCATGAGAACCGACAAGGGAAAGAAAATATGTATAATAGTGAAGTAAGTCACAATACAAGTGTTCTGTGACATCCAATAGGATACCTCACCCAGTGGGGAAGGAAGAAAGCACCCCAAATAATATCAGTAAAAAAACAGATGTAGAATCAATCGCCAGAGGTTCTGTCAAACCCCTAATGGTAGTATGCTTACATCAATCTTGAATAATACAAGTTTAATCACATCTTGACCGAATTCACACACCAAAAAGGTCTTGTATCTTCTCTATATCCTTCTTTCAAGACAGGTGGTACTCAAAAGAGAAGAACTCAATCTAGGTGCATTACTTAAAACAATTTATTAAAAAAATAAAAGCAGCAAATGCCCCTACCAGATGGTGCAGGAGACGTAGCATATATACAAAACCAGATTGGCTGCATCACACGTAAATCTCGCAATACTCCAACTGCCGGGGTAGACTATATCGACCAACGCATTTCAATCCTCCTCTGGGATCTTTTTCAAGGTGTCTTTCTAGTTCATCCAAGATGGCTTTGTATTACAAAGATTATCTGCCACCTTTATCAACACAGGTGATAAAAACTGGTCCTGTCTTTCTCCAGTTCATTGGGCTATTGCTCCAGTAATTGGTCCTCAGTGTGTAAAATTGTTTCATTGGTCACTCCCTTAAAGAGAACCTCCTGGGCGTAACATAGTTCAAGTGTAGATCTGTATCCACAACAGATGTTTACCTGATCGCCCGCAAAATGTACCTCAAAATAAAAATGACCCTGGTTGGCACAATAAACCAGTATGGCCCCTGCTGGTAGAGTATTACAGAATAGTGGACTATCTACGTATATATGCAAGAACAATCCCACATATACCTAATAAGTGAAGCAGGAGGAGCCTGGGGTGGCGCTACCCACAATCAACTGAATGTTATAGGTAAAATTATCATGCAATAACTGCTATACCCAGGAAGAAGTATGCCCCTACCGCCTTAGTACATAATAAGGCTGCACTCACCATATCAACTGCGAGAATAGAGGGAACTTGTTGTCGCATAGCTGGCAGCTCCTCCATAACTTCAAGTGTACTCACTGCCCTTCCTTATAGCAGATCTCATCTGTATGAACTGCATCTGTTACCATGACAAAATAAAGTGTAAGAAACCGTGCATACATATACTGATATACTCAGAGTATATAGAGATGTGCCAGTACAAAAATATACGTCATAATTATATTATGGACAATCAAATCTTTAACCATCACATGAAATTCCTTTTAAGTTCAGCAGAGATTCTGCTACACAATTCGCAAATCCTGTCACAAAGGCATTGATGAGCAGGCTATTGATACAATCCCGAATGGGCACGGCCCTACATGTTATATATGCAATTGGCTCATGTAAATTGATATATTGTAATGAGAATAGTAGAGGTTACACCACATCAGGGGCCCTGACACTGCAAGCAACAAGCAGAGGTGTAGCATCATAAGAAATTTACATATGTGGTAGGGGAGGGGGGGGGGTGGCAGAAAAAATTGTGGCGGGCGCACTTATAACCATGGGCACTGTTGCCAGTTAAGGAGGGGCACAACCTTATTAAGTATTTGCAAATCAGTGTCCCCATTTAAATACAATAGGTGGGACAGCATGTAAGGAGCATCCCAATGTATGCAAGCTATAAGGCAGCACCTTAAAAGCAAAAGTTTTTTTTTTTTAAATTTTTATTAAATTGACATTTGAATACTTAACACGGTTCACATGTCCCCTTATTGCCATGAGCTATGTGCCTGCCTAGATGGACAAATAAGATGTGGCAAGTAGTAAAAAAAACAAGCACATGTGCAACAGAAACTTCTGTGTAGAAAAAAACAACAAAAACACATTTTGATTGGTGCCCAAATTCAGTTGCTGGTAATTTAATAAATAAAGCAGCTGCAAAAGGAGGCTGCAACCCTCCTCACATGCAAAGGCAATACACAAATAGAGATACATCGCTAGAAAATATCTAAAAAATACTAAAGACCGGACGATAAAACAAGGGATGGTCTCACACAGTAAATAAATGTAAATATATTATTATTTATTGTAATAAAGGAAAACAAAAGCAAAATACGAGTCAAAACCAAATAATAAGAACCCTAAAAAGTGCATAAAACACAATCTGGACAATACTGCAACAAATTATAATATGGGTAAAGGGCTACCAAATATCTATTGAATACCTAGAAAAAAGTCCTTATGGGTGTATCACTCTGGGCCCACAGGCAAAAAAGCATTCACTTCAAACAATGTAGTTTATATATAAATAATCTTTATCCAAAGCGAAATAAATATAAGTGGATGTATCAAGCCAGACATAGATTTATTAAAATAAATGAATCCAATATGTGTAAGAGCGTATCCCACTGCAAATAAGAGAAACCTACTTTGTTGATAGATGCAGGGGTGGATCTAGACAAGTGCTCTACCCGGGGCGATTCTAGGGGGGGTGCAATTTAGGCCCCGCCCCATTTCTGATTTCTAAGGCTGCCGGCGGCTGCACAGTATGTGCAGGTCCACTTGGCAGTAGCAGAAACACAATCAGAGCAGCCGGGCAGCATACTGTCACTGCCAAACGGACCTGCACAGTGTGCAGCTGTCGGCAGCCCCCCCCCCTGGATCCGCCACTGAATAGATGTTAACCTCTCAAGGAGATAATAGTGATATAAATATGCTGTCCAGGACTGCTGTAAGGAATTTTTTCTAGCTATTCAATCGATATTTGGTAGCACTTTACCCAATATCATCATTTCTTGCAGTATTGTCCAGATTGTATTTTATGCACTCATTAGGAATTTTATTATTTGTATTATTTGGTTTTGACTCATATTTTACTTTTTTATTCATTTATTACATTAAATAATAATATATTTACATGTATTTACTGTATGAGATCATCTCTTAATTTATCCTCCAGGTCTTCTAGTGTCTTTTAGATATTTTCTAGTGCTGCATCTCTGTTTGTGTAGAACCTTCTTTGTACACTGCATATGAGTGTGACCTGCATGATCCTAAGTGGCTAAAGAAGAGCTGGGGGGAGGGAATCCTTGCTACATGTAGAGTGCAAAGATTGATATCACATACAATCTTAAATAGCCTGTAAATTACCTCAAATGTATTGTATAACCACTGACCCACATACCATCAAATGGCTGTCAGGGGGAAGTGAAAAGCACAGAGTAAAAAGATGAGGATGATACGTGCTATCAAGATTAGCTGCAGGCAAAACACTCTTGGAATACAATAGCTATCATAACTATAACAGCCATAATCGTACACTAAGCTCTGTGCCTCCTGCTACCCACCATGCTGAACTCAAGAGGAAATGTACAATTTAGTGTGGAAACTCTAAGGAAGGGTAGGCTGAATTGAAAGGGGGTTTAGAAAGTATGGTTATGTGGAACTAAACAGGTAGGAAAAAACAGTTAAAGACAGGAGAGGTATAGAAAAAGGAAAGGGAAAGTACTAGACAAAGGGAGAAAGCCACAGGATGGGAAATATAAATAAAAATTGAAGCAGAGAAGACAGGAGACACAGGATACTTAGTCCCCAACATCCAGAACTGCAGAGACTGCTTAATTCTCTGCCCATCCAACTTATAGACCCTGTCTACCCCTCCCCTATGACACCAGATGGGTGTACTCCCATAGTTAACTATTAAACCCCAGAGAATAATCCAGTTTGAAGATACAGCCCGAGCTTTTAAATAGCTTTCAGGCTTATTTCATTCCTCAGTTCTTATTCCAGTGTTCATGGAAGAAGCTCTGCAAAATTGTGATCAAGATGTTTATACAGTAAAGTCCGTAAATATTGGGACATCGACACAATTCTCATATTTTGGACTCTATACACCACCACCACAATGGATTTTAAATGAAACTAACAATATGTGCTTTAACTGCAGACTTTCAGCTATAATTTGAGGGAATTTACATCCAAATCAGGTGAAAAGTGTAGGAATTACAACGGTTTCTATATGTGCCTCCCACTTTTTAAGGGACCAAAAGTAATGGGAAAAACTAAACAATCGTACATCAAACTTTCACTTTTTAATACTTTGTTGCAAATCCTTTTCAGTCAATTACAGCCTGAAGTCTGAAACGCATAGACATCACCAGACGCTGGGTTTGATCCCTGGTGATGCTCTGTCAGGCCTCTACTGCAAATGTCTTCAGTTCCTGCTTGTTCTTGGGGCATTTTCCCTTCAGTTTTGTCTTCATCAAGTGAAATGCATGCTCAATCGGATTCAGGTCAGGTGATTGACTTGGCCATTGCATAACATTCCACTTGTTAGCCTTAGAAAACTCTTTGGTTGCTTTTGCAGTATGCTTAGGGTCATTGTTCATCTGCACTGTGAAGCGCCGTCCAATGAGTTCTATGAGCAGATAATATTGCCTGAAACACTTCAGAATTCATCCTGCTGCTTTTGTCAGCAGTCACATCATCAATAAATACAAGGGCATTAGTTCCATTGGCAGCCATACATGCCCACGCCATGACACTACCACCACCATGCTTCACTGATGAGGTGGTATGTTTTGGATCATGAGCAGTTCCTTTCCTTCTCCATACTCTTCTCTTCCCATCACTCTGGTACAAGTTGATCTTTGTCTCATCTGTCCATAGGATCTTGTTCCAGAACTGTAATGGCTTTTTTAGATGTAGTTTGCCAAACTCTAATCTGGTCTTCCTGTTTTTGTGGCTCACAAATGGTTTACATCTTGTGGGGAACCCTCATGTGAAATCTTCTCTTGATTGTTGTCTTTGACACACATATACCTACCTCCTGGAGAGTTTTCTGGATTTAGCCAACTGTTGTGAAGGGGTTTTTCTTCACCAGGGAAAAAATTCTTCTGTCATCCACCACAGTTGTTTTCTGTGGGCTTCTGGGTCTTTTGGTGTTGCTGAACTCTCCGGTGCGTTCTTTCTTTTTAAGAATGTTCCAAACAGTTAATTTGGCCACACCTACTGTTTTTGCTATCTCTCTTATGGGTTTGTTTTGATTTTTCAGCCTAATGATGGCTTGCTTCACTGATAGTGACAGCTCTTTGGATCTCATATTGAGAATCGACAGCAACAGATTCCAAATGCAAATGTCACACCTAGAATCAACTCCAGACCTTTTACCTGCTTAATTGATGATGAAATAACGAGGGAATAGCCCACACATGTCCATAAAAAATAGCTTTTGAGTCGATTGTCCCATTACTTTGTGTCCCTTAAAAAGTGTGAGGCACATATTGAAACCGTTGTAATTCCTATACCTTTCATCTGATTTGGATGTAAATACCCTAAAATGAAAGCTGAAAGTCTGCAGTTAAAGCACATATTGTTTATTTCAGTCCATTGTGGTGGTGTATAGAGCCCAAAATATGAGAATTGTTTTGATGTCCCAATATTTATGGACTTGACTGTATGTTTGTAAACTCCCTACTGAAAAGTTTTTCTAACTTTGCTAATCAATGTCGCATCAGCCAAAAGGAGATTCTTGTTGTTACAAAATGTGGTCAAGAAATGGGCTAGGAAAGTTTGAATGATTTAGCGCTTCCTTCTCAGCTGGAGATTGCAGCTCTTGTTCTTATTAAATGTATTGCTCTAATTATTGCCATTTGTTCCTATCATTGCTATTTACTATTGTTCTTATTGTTGAATATTTCATTTTATTTCATTATTAGATCTTTGTTGATCTAGCTGCTGTGATTATTATTGTTAGTGTTAAATAAATATTCAGTTTTAAGAACAAATTTAGAACAAATAGAATAACTAAACTGTCTCACCTAAAGTAAAAATCTAGGTCATGTCCCCCTGTAGACAGAGAAAATAGCTGAATCGAGAGAAATGGGGAAGGGGTAGAAGCTAGAAGAGGTGATAAGTAGGTGCTAAAAATTATAAGTGGCAGAAAAATATGTGTATTGTCGCAAGTCATAGTAATAGTGGGTATAACTGAGACTTGGCTAAATGCCAAAATTTAAGACCGGGCAGTGAATTGAGGAGGAAAAAATTTGCATGTTTATAAAAAAAATGGGAAAGATAGAAAGGGAGGATAGGTTTGTGGATAGTGCTTATTAATCAATATACAAGGAGAAAAATATATCATTAAAGTGGGGTATGCTACAAGCAACCTAGCATATACAATTGTACTGAAAATTAAACTATTATTGCAAATAGAAAGGGCAACAAACAAAATGTTGTCCTCTATTTCAAAATACAACTACCTGGGACTTCGGGTTGGTGGACAGCTCAAGGTGGATGTGCTTTTACAGAGATCTCCATTCTCTCCTTCTCATCTGAAGCCCCCTAATAAAGTTGATGACTTAGAAAATTGCCATATATGGAACAATCTTAGGTTTATTGGAATCCCTAAGACAAATTTCATACCTGATGAGCTACCTGAAGCCCTGGGGTTTCGTAAAGCTGATTATCAAATAATTGTCAAACGAGCTCATAGGCTTGCCCCCATGAAGACAAACACAGTGTGATTATCACCAAATTGCTAAATATTAGGAATAAAGAGAATATTTTACAACCCTACATAAAGTGTAACAATGCTACTAGTCCAGATCAATTAGCTTTTGAAATTTCAAGATTTCTCAATGCAAGTTTTAGAGAAACTAATGGAATTTACATCTGTGATGATTATGTATTATTGCTATTTTCCCTTAATATTCGTGTATGACAATGTGTATATTGTATGTAACCTTTCAAAGTGTGCTTTGCTCACTTACCTAAGTGACCTGTGGAATTGACAAAGAGGTTTTTTAAATTATCCAGGCCCAGGGACAGATAAGCATCTCTGAGGAGGTTATGTATACAGAGGATGTGGAGCTGACCAGCTGGGCAGAACGAGCAGATGTGAGTATCATGACCTCTGAGAAGCCAGACATATTTCAGGGATAGATAATTCACTTCGAAAGCCACGTGTCATTCTGGGTATCAATCTGTCCTGACTGACAGCTAACCTCCAAAGGTGGGGGTAAGAGCTGTATGAGAAAGGTTTAAATCAGCTGCATTACCTAGTAAAAGTGTGCATTTACTAAGAGAGGACCTATGCCTAGGTCAGAAGTGTGCCAGCTCTCTCAAAGTGTGCTCCTCTCACGCCCAGTCTTACACTAGTAAGTTAGACTCTGGTTTTATTTCCTATTTTATTTCTGAAAGTTATTTGCGCAACTTGTCTTGTATTATCTATTTTGTAATAAATATTTTTCGGATGAAATAAATTATTCTAGCATATTCACTGTGATTCTTTGTGAACTTACGAAGCCAAGTAAAGCTCATGCTACAGGTATATGTGCTTTAAGTTTGTAAGATTAATAAGAGGTTTTGGTGAACATAAGAACTCCATAGTAAATCCTTTGTGGTGGCAGAAAAGGTGTATTCATTGGTAAGTGACCTAGGTAACTCCAGTCACAGCCAGCTGTTTCTGAAACTGGGAGCTCGTGACAACATCACTTAGTAAATTTCTATTTTAGAATCACATAAGCATTGCTCTTTTATTTCCAGCTAAACTTAAGATTATGCATGAGGGTAAAATGTACATTTTAGATGATTTGAAAAGGCTAGAGTTTTCACTCAATGCCTAAACCTAGATGACTGATGACCTAGGTCACCATTTCCACAGGTGTTATGACAGGCTTCTCTAAATCTTCTGTTCCTTGTTATGTTTATTGCATTAATGTTTTATACTACTGTTCCAGGTCCTTTTTAAAGTTTCAGGAGGAAAATTTGAAAGTATTTTTTTGAAGTAACATTATTTTTTGCATGTTTTTGAACCTAAATTTTTGCTCACAAATTTGTATTTTGTAGAGATTCTCAGGACTTCCAGCCATGACTTATAGCCATTACTATAACCATCATTATCTTCATCATCATCAACATTTGTTTATATAGCGCCAGCAAATTCCGTAGCGCTTTACAATTGGGAACAAACATTAATAAGACAATACTGGGTAATACATACAGACAGAGAGGTAAGAGAACCCTGCTCGAAAGCTTACAATCTATAGGACAATGGGAGTTAGAAACACAAGGGCATGTGCTACATCATATTGCACAATGGACCAGCCAGACTGCAAAGGTAAAAGTACTGAGTGGGCTGTGTGTGTTGCAATGTTGGTCAAAAGGTTGTTGTCTTGCGTTAGCAGTGTAGAAGATGGCAATAGGGTAATCTAGGGAAATTAAGATGATGGTTGAGGAATATCATAACCTTGTCTGAAGAGGTGGGTTTTCAGTGAACGCTTGAAGGTTTGAAGACTAGAGGAAAGTCTTACTGTGCGTGGGAGGGAATTCCACAAAGTAGGTGCAGCCCGGAAAAAATCCTGTAACCGAGAATGGGAGGATGTGATGAGAGTGGAGGAGAGACGTAGATCTTGTGCAAAATGGAGGTGTCGAGTAGGGAGATATTTCGAGTGAGGAAATGTATGTCGGTGCAATCTTGTTGATGGCCTTGTATGTTAGTAGAAGAATTTTATATTGGATTCGTTGAAATACAGGCAGCCAATGTAGAGACTGACAGAGTGGCTCAGCAGAGGAATAGCGGTTAGTAAGGAAAATCAGTCTAGCCGCTGTGTGCAAAATAGATTGTAGGGGTTCAAGTCTGACTTTGGGAAGACCAGTAAGGAGGGAATTGCTATAGTCAATGCGGGAGATGATGAGTGCATGAATTAAAGTTTTTGCAGTGTCTTGTGTCAGATATGTGCGTATTCTGGAAATGTTCTTTAGGTGTATGTAACATGATTTAGATATAGAGTTGATGTGGGGAATAAACGACAGTTGTGAATCAAGGATTACACCTAGGCAACGAGCTTGCGGGGTGGGATTTATGATCATGTTATCTACAGAAATAGAAATGTCAGGCAGGAAGCTTCTGTTCTTGGGTGGGAATATTATTAATTCATTTTTTGAAAGATTGAGTTTGAGTTGGCGAGAAGACATCCAAGATGAAATGGCAGAAAGACAGTCAGTAACGCGAGACAACACAGATGGTGAAAGATCAGAAGAGGATAGATAGATTTGTGTATCATCCGCATAGAGATGATACTGAAATCCAAAGGAGCTTATTAGTTTTCCAAGAGAAGTGGTGTAGATAGAGAATAGTAGAGGACCTAGGACTGTGCCTTGTGGAACTCCAACTGATAAAGGAAGCGGAGCAAAGGTGGATCCAGAGAAATTAACACTGAAAGAGCGATTAGATAGGTAGGATGAGAACCAGGATAGGACAGTGCCTTCAAGACCTAGGGATTGCAGCATTTGTATGAGGAGAGAGTGGTCAACAGCGTCAAATGCAGCAGAGAGATCCAGGAGAATTAGAAGAGAGTATTGGTTATTATTTTTTGCTGTGATCAAATCATTGACAACTTTGGTCAGCGCAGTCTCTGTGGAGTGTTGAGAGCGAAAGCCTGACTGAAGAGGATCCAATAGGTTGTTTGCTGTAAGAAAGTGTGTGAGGCGTGTGTAGGCAATTCTCTCGAGAAGCTTGGAGGGGCATGGGAGCTGGGAGATGGGGCGGTAATTTATGAGAGAGTTAGGGTCAGAATTCTGTTTTTTTTAAATGGGAGTAATCACTGCATGCTTGAATAGTGATGGAAAAATGCCAGTAGAAAGAGATAGATTACAGATTTTAGTTAGAGGGGGAATGAGCACAGGAGACAGGGACATACCTATTTGTGAGGGAATGGGATCAAGAGGACAGGAGGTAGATTAGGAAGATGAGAAGAGAGTAGAAATTTCCTCTTTATTTGTGGGATCAAATGAAGAGAGAGTGTCAGATGGTGCTACAAAGGATTTGAGCAGATTGCTTGTCAAGGGAGATACCATTTCAAGCCTGATCTTATCTTTTTTGTCCTTGAAATAGGAAGCAAGATCCTGTGCACTGATGTTGGTTGGAGGATTTGGGGCAGGAGGATTCAGAAGAGAGTTAAATGTGTTAAAGAGGCATTTGGGGTTAGAAGCCTGAGCATAGATGAGAGATCGGTAGTATGATTATTTAGCAGTGTCTGTAGGAGTGGTAGATATCAGTATATGTGATGAAATCATTAGAGGCACAAGATTTACGCCAGTGACGTTCTGCTTTACGAGAAAGTTTTTGTAGAGTTCGTGTTACTGTAGTGTGCCAAGGTTGGCAACGAATTCTACGCGAAGTATGTAGTGTCGCTGGAGCCACTTGATCCAGGGCAGTTGCTAGGGTTTGATGAAAATGGGGTACTGCCCAATCAGGTGAGGAGAATGTAGAAATTGGGGAGAGAAGGTGTTAAAGAGAGGTGGAAAACTGTTGAAAATCAATAGCATTGATATTCCTGCGGGTACGAAGAGGCTTGGAAGAGTTTGACACTAGGGAAGGTAAAGAACTGGGGGTGAGCGCATAGCTAATAAGGTGATGATCCGAGAGGGGGAAAGGAGTGTTAAGGAAATTAGAAACTGAGCATAGTCTAGAGAAAACAAGATCAAGACAGTGGCCATCCTGATGAGTAGCAGATTCAATCCACTGGGAGAGGTGAAGTGAGGAGGTTAGAGAGAGTAGTTTGGAAGCAGCATTGGAACATGGATTAGAAATAGGGATGTTGAAATCACCCATGATGATGGTGGGGATATCAGTAGATAAGAAGTGAGGGAGCCATGCAGAGAAGTGTTCAAGAAATTGTTGGTGTGGACCAGGGGGGCGATAGATGACAGCAACACGCATAGAGAATGGGTTAAAAATCCTAACAGCATGTACTTCAAAAGATGTGAATGTGAGTGAAGGGATACTTGGTAGAACTGTGAATGTGCACTGTGGGGAGAGAAGTAGTCCAACCCCCCCCCTCCTTTTCTGCCTCCTGGTCCAGCTCTTATGACAGTGCTCACGGGCACATTGATCACCATTTCAGAAGCACTCACTGTTTTGAACAATGCCCATCCTCGGGTATAAAATGACTACACACCCACATATGCCCCATACTATTAGAAACTTCATAGTCTCTTGGAAAGATAGTCTCTTGGAAAATAGAGGGTCTAAATAGCCCAATTAAAAGGAGAAAAATATTGACACATCTCAAACCTGATGTCGCATTTAACCAGGAAACTCACTGGTGTCTTTCACAAGATGCAACCCTTAGGGTTTCCTGCATTAACTAGTGCATTTTGGTTTCTTAAATAAAAAAAAAAGAGGTGTAGCAATTCTTTTTAGGCGAAATGAAATTACAAATAGACTTGTGGACCCCGGTGCTAGATTTCTACTGTTGGATGTTCTGATTGACACCAAAATATTTAAGTTTTTGAATATTTGTGCTTCAATTTTTCCAATTCCAGATTTGTATACCTCACTTTCCAGAGATTTACTCCAAAGAGACACGCCAAAGTTAATTACAGGAGGCAATTTCAGTACTCAAGATAACTCCAAATTGGACAAATCGCATCCACCATGTAACTTTATTGGTTCCCATTGGGAAAGTATAAATCTCTTAAAAAATAGACATAACCTTACGGAGCTTTGGAGACTATGGACCCCACTGACAGAAGATATACGTTTCACTCACATGTTTACAACACATTCCCAAAGATTGACTATTGTTGGTAACCAACTGTTTCCCATGCTTTAATCTCCTAATATTCACAGTATATTGATATCTGATCATGCCTCTATCTCCATTACACTCCATACTAAAACATTTACTCGAGGTCAGTTTTCCTGTATATGTCCGTCATAATTACATCAATCAGATGGTTTTTGCGAATTCTTACAATTCAAATGGCTTTAGAATGTTTTAGATAATATAATTCATTGGGGTAATCTAATTTTATTTTGGGAAATAGCTAAGGCAGTGATGAGTGGTCACATGGTCTTGTATCTAGCCAAGGGAATATGGGACTATTGTGAAAAATATAAAACTCTATATACTGTCATGACTTCTGCTTTCACAGACTATGGGGTATATTTACTATGCAGCAGTTTCATAGAACCGCCGATTCCTGGCGTTTTGAAGTCATAGGGCTAGATTTACTAAGCTGCGGGTTTGAAAAAGTGGGGATGTTGCCTATGGCAACCAATCAGATTCTAGCTGTCATTTTGTAGAAGGTGCTAAATAAATTAAATCTAGGGCTAGATTTACTGAGCTGCGGGTTTGAAAAAGTGGGGATGTTGCCTATAGCAACCAATCAGATTCTAGCTGTCATTTTGCAGAAAGTACTAAATAAATGAAAGCTAGAATCTGATTGGTTGCTATAGGCAACATCTCCACTTTTTCAAACCCGCAGCTTAGTAAATCTAGCCCATAGTCTTTAAATGGCAATTTTATTAAAGACAAAACGCTGCATAGTAAATATACCCCTATATGTCCAATCCCACAGTCACAACTCTTAACATCTACATTTCTGAAAGACAATGTTTGGAGAGTTGCACTCAAACTAGAATATTCAATATATAAATATTACAAGTAGGGGAATAAAACTGGTAAACTTTCATCAAACATAGTTAAAAAACAAAAACGTAAACGGATATTGTCCATAAAAGATCCATTTACAGATTCTAGATATATTACAATAGATATTGTATCAGTATTTTCAAAAATTTTATGGGCACCTTTTTACACCCAGACTAATGGATCCAGCTTTACAGCTTAGAATGCTACATGGCACTAAATTCACACTACTTACCACAGCTCAGAGAGAGTTGCAAAACTGTGACATCACTAAATATGAAGAAAAACATTCTATTTCTTCTGTACAAAACATTAAATCTATGGGACCAGATGGGTTCAGTGCTGAGCCTTATAAACTGCTAAGTACAAATACAACCCCTTTTCTAACCACTTTATATAAAAAATTACACAAAAAAATGTCATTATTAGCTCACATTTAGCGAGACCCACACAATCTTAAATTAAAACCTAAAAAAGAATCCAGAGTTGATCTCCTCCTACAAGCCTATTACCTTACTTAACCAAATTATTACTAACATTATGGCTAATAGATATCAATCCTTCTTAACTAGGCTTCTGACATCTCACCAGCTTGGCTTCACACACGGTAGACATTCTATAAAAGGAGTTAGAACAGCAATATCTGCTATTGCATCAGCATCTCAATGGACATTGTGCTCCTCTACATAAATGTTGTTAAGCTTTGATCCTGAGAAAATGTTTTATAAAGGGCTCATAGACTGATTAACAGAAAATATTTGAGCAATGTGTCTTTGGTAATATGTTCTTACAGTTTATAAAATGTATGTATACCCCCCAAACTTCCCTCCTTAACGTCAATGGCATAAAATTAACTTGGTCACTATGACCAAAGGGACACATCAGGACCCGCTATCACCTTTACTGTTCAATTTAGCTTTTGACTCCTTGCTCAGAATTTTGGAATCTATGGTAGGATTTAGGGTTAATAAGCCTGAAACATTGGAATTCAAAACTAGGGCATTTCACGATGATCTCATGCAATATATCTAACCCAAGACATTCTCTTCATCTTATTTTGGATAAAATAAGACAATATGGTATCATCACTGGATTCACCATTACCCAAGATAACTCCATAGCCAGGTTTATGAATTCCATTACTATATCACAAAGGTGCTAACATATAAAACTATCATGGGCGGATTCTGCACTCACCTACTTGGGAATCCAATTACCAAAATAAATAAATACATTATATTCAATTAACATGAGGTTTCTCATTATGAGTTTTGGAGGAAATCAATAGTTGGAATATACTTCCATTGTCCTATTTATGATGAGTTGCCTTGCTGAAAATGATTAGCTTCCCAAAACTCTTATACCCTTTGCAAGTTTTACCCATAACACTAATGACTGCTAACAAAAAAAAATTAATAGCGAATTTCGCAAATTTATATGGAAAAACAAACACCCACACATTAGTCTAGTCAAACTTTAGTGGAGTCCATCAGAAAGGGGGTCAATCTCTCAAATCTCAAGCCATATAATTATGCTAGTATTCAAAGACTTATTAGGGACTGGCTACATACAACATCCTACACCAATAGTCCCATAGAATGCTCTGTTATATCGGAGCTGAATCTAATTCCTTTTCTTCACACGCAAAAATCTGAACTTTCCACAACAACACTTTTTAAATAGCCCCTTATTCATATCCTCCTGGTTAATATGGAAATCAATTCAGAATTTTTTTTTATCTCAATAGCGATAACTCATTTTCACCACTAATAAAAAAAACTGAATTCCAGGATGGCAAAGCTTCTCATCCTTCTCCTTTGGAAGCAAAAACAGGATATACATGTACAATCTCTATTAGATCTGAGGGAGAAAATACTCTTAACAGTAGATCAGATGATGGAAAAATATAGACTTCCAGAGATGTACAAATTTGCTTTGTTTCAAGCCAAGAACTACCACATCTCAGTTTTCAAGTCTCTCTCCCCTCCTGACTGGTCAAATGAATTACATACATTACCATAAAAACCCAAAAAACACGTGGCCTGCATAGCCTAAGAGTAGCCTGATGTTGGGGACGTTCCTCTCTCCCTCTTGGTGCTGACTCCAAAATCAGATGTTGCTCCAAAACACCCAGCAAGACTTTTTCCACCAACACCATTTTCAACCACCCTCAGAGTAATTGCAATTTGGGTCCCTTTTTATAGTCCATATTAGCCTGCATAGACCAATTGCTGATGTGTTTGCTAATCATGCCTGTAAAAAGCAGTGTGTTGACGTTCCACAAGTATGTTCTTTAAATGGTGCCTATATCTGGAAATATTAAGTGTTGCCAAGTCATGAGAAAAACATTATTGCCCCACTGGTAATTAGATAGTAAGCCAATATAATAATAATAATTTTTTTTAAAAAAAACCAAAAAAAACCCCCATATGTTCATTACAGAAATTTGCACAACTAAGTTATTCATAAAATAATTTGTCCCCGTAAGATTATTTAAAATAATTTTTGTCCCTCTAAAACAAAAATCATGCTTTACTTAAACTTGCATTATGCCTCCTGTTATATTAACATTGACCAGCATTGTAACAGTGATGTGTTTGCTAATCTTGTCTATAGAAAGCAACGTGTTGATTCTGGCAATTTTCTATTTCAAGCTCGAGCGAGTTTGCAAAATCGCAGCTTCATACATTTGGCGACTTGTATTGCTAGAATGGCAATAAGCAAAATATTTATCAGGAAGTTATAGACCTGTAAACCTGACTAGTTGTGGATAAATTATTTAAGTGATTCTAAGGGATGCAGTTCTGAAAAGAATTGTAAAAATTAGGAACAATGTTAACATATACAACTTAAAGGTTAGAAGGGTCCAAGTTTTTTTTTAAAAAAAGGTTTTAAATGCCACAACAGAAAAAAAATTAAATAAACGCTTCCCCAACTCTACATACCCACAGAAAAAAAACACCAAAAAAGGGCAAACAAGATGGATGTGCAGATTCTTTTCTGCCATAAAATTCTAGGTCTCTATAGTTTCATGAACAACTAGGATTTAGTTTATGATTATTTAAGTTTCAACCTATATATTGGTATTGCAGTTTATGTAATATATTTGGATATTACGAAAGCATCGGGTACAGCTAGTACATAAGATGAGAGTAAGGAATAAGATCTAGGAAATAAGTATGTACTGTACATAGTAAGACTAGGGAACTAGCTGAAAATTGATTTGTACATCTGTTTAAAATCAATTGAAATCACCATACTAAAACTGTAACTTACCAAACTCTTGAACAGGAAATACAAAAAAAGTGTGCACCAGGTTTAGCAAGAGTATTATCATTGTTTATTAGCCATTTTTTGTACAATATAGACAAAACCTTCAGGATCAAATAGGCCACACCACATTCTTTCCAAGATACTACAGATCTGTCCAAACACACATATTTCCGTTGAGACCACAATGTTTTCTGATTGATTACAGAATTGGGTCTGTTCATATGTGCTCTATTGTGCTGTGAATCTACCATACTTTTATACAGTACATTCATTATAACATGATTGTTAGCCAATAAAGCCACTCCCCCAGACACAGGTATGTTGTAAACTAGTAACAAATAATCAGTAAACAGGTTCTCCTATCAAAATCTCCATAATAAATCTGTAAGCTCATTCACCAAACTCTCCACTAAACAATCACAAGATGCTTTCTTGAAATAAATGTCAGGCGCCATCCCGCACTTCTATTAGGTGCCATTAGGTGCCGGGGAACAGCTGCCTGGTAGACTCCCTGCTCGCGTCCCGTTGCCTAGCAATGGGATGCTCTTTTGGTTTTCGGCCTCCCCAGTGCGCGCATGTGCATTTCAGCCTCGTCCCGTTGCTAGGCAGATGCGCTCTGACCGCCGAAATCTCTCTCCTCCTATCAGGGCACACTTCCTCCTATTTAAGGGCCTCACTTTCACAGGCACCCTGTCAAAGTATTGGTTCACAAGTCTCCAGCAATTCAGTATCCTGTTCCTGTTGCTATTTGGATCCTGACCTCTGGCTTGTTTCTTGGCTACCCCTTTGGCTTTGTGAATCGGTCCTGCTTTGTCCGCTAGTTCCTGACCTCGGTTTAATCTGACCATTCTTCTGGAATTCCCCATTGTACCTTGCCACTGCTATCTTGTACTCAGTGGTTCTGCCGTCCTGTGTACACTTCATTGCACTGGTGACTAGCTGGGAGAACCATGACCTGTGCACCTCATGCAGCCAAGCCCATACCTCCTTGCGGGGGTCTCAGGGGTGCGTTAGACTCTGCGCCTCTCAGTCTAGTTGTGTCAATACCAGTCAGTGGCTACTTCAGTACTACAAACGTGACAGTATACTCTGGCCATGAGTACACAGGAAGAACCATTGGCCCGGGATCTTCTCCTACATTTGGCCCAGCGAAAGGATCAGCAGAAAGCAAATCAAGCCCAGCTTTTGCAATGCATTCAAGGTGTGTTATCCCGTCTGGACACCCTGCAAGGTTCTTTACCAGAACTTTCCATTGTACCCTCCTTGACCATAACCACCTCTACTGCTACTAACCAAGGAATCCATCCTTGTACACATAAATAGAAATAAAAAAGTTCCAACTGCGCTCACAGGGTGAAAGACTGAAACAGAGTGTATGAATATATAGAATACTAAAACAACAAAATGATGATAACAAATATTGATCAACAAATAACCGTAATGACCTCAGGTGGTGTATCAATGTATGACTAATAATATGTAAGTTGACCAAAACACAGACAGAATGGCAGTATAGAGCAAGGTATCATATGAACTGGTAAACTATATATATATATATATATATATATATATGTAAGCAAGTCTCTGGAAATCACTGATGGAGCTTGAGTCCAATGTCAATAATGCATAAGTTGAATAGGGAGCAGTCCAAAGGATAAATGTGTCCACAAGTACTTGGAGAGAACCTCAAAGGAAAAGGGGAAAAAAAAGAGAAGGAAAAAGGGGAGAGGGAGAAGGAGTGGCAATTAGTAAAGTTAGAAACCATAAATTGAAACTAATGGCTAAATATCGGGATAAAGTGCCATACAATGAAGACAAGTTAGGTGACACAATTAGCTAAAATGGAAAAAAAAAAATGGTAAATGGATAAAAAAGATAAAATGATCGATTTAATAAATCTCAAAATTGGCCACACAGAACAAATGCAACAAATAAAAACACAATATGCATGAAAAAGTTCTTGGATATGAATGGCAATGTCCAAGATGTAAACAAACTCGAACTCACGCTAATAAAGATGGTAGCAGTGTGAGGATGTTCTTGCAGAGGAGAAGAACCAAAGTCCGATATCCTCCTTCAGAATGGGGGCCAGAGCGAGCAGGATGGCCGCAGCCTCCAAGTTCGTGTGTATGGAGATCCGCGGATGCAATGCGTTCCACAGTGGAACGCAGAACTCCCCACTTCCTGCACCACACTGCAAACTAAACGACATAGCAGCAAATCGCCAGAGATTTTGAAGATCAGAATAAAAATCGCAGCTTAATACATCTGGCGACTTGAGGACTAAAATCATGGGTTATCACCCACGATTTGCTTTGATTTAAAATCGCTGAAAAATTCGGAACTTGATACATTTAGCCTCCAGTCTGCATCTGTTCAGATTTCACGAATACACCCATACCGATGTGGGTCAGCATACAATCTGTCTGAACTGTAGAAATATTTAGATTTTGGATACCTTTTTTAATGTTTCAATTCATTGGAGAAGAAGGCATAATTAAGAAAAATATACATAACAAAAATAAAAAACATGTGCAATTGGTGGTTTCTGAAATGGTTTCGGCATAAGGTTGCTAGCAATTTTTTTGTGCAATACGACTTTAAATGAGGCATGTGAGGCATGTGAAATTGCATGTAGGTGCTGGTCTAGCATGTTTGGGGTACAGGTAGTAGTAATAAATAGGGACACAGAATAGGTAATTGTAGATACTTGAATATTATTTGTTTATACCATCACTATTATTATGACAGCACAGCAGAAAACATTTTTGTACTGGTACTTTCTACTGTTTCGGTCCACTATTGAAAGTTAATTTTTGTTCTGATTCAAAATAAGAAAAGACACTAAGGCAATAACAATAACTACTATAACAAGATGTGCTCCATCTCATCCAAAAGCTCTGATTATATTGCATTGCATTTACTATTGTTATAATTGACTGATACAGCTGAGCCTGGCTCCTTATTTTCGACATATATTAATTTTTATTTAATACTATTTGCACTAACTTTGAGATTGCACTGACTTCTGATGAGCAAATTTAACTGTAAACCAGCCTAATTTATCTAGATTGCTGGCATCAACTAATGTGGGTGTTCCTTAACTCTTAAATTTCCTGAACATCTGTATTTTACATCTAGAAACTTCATTCATCCTCTCACTGCCCTGGATAATGTAACTTTATGATTTTGTGTCTCATTTCTCTACCTTCTCTCTCAATCTTTATACTTCTAGTAGCCGGTTGTCACAAAACTCACCACTCCTCACTCCAGAGCCATCCCTGCCTTCTGTGTTATGGTTTTTAGCTGTCACATGACCACAATTCATGGTGGGGAATTTGAATCTGCAAGTGTATATAACCTCGCTCTGACATTCGTTCAGTGTCAGAGCAATTTGTAGGTGTCCTGACTCTTGTACCTGTGCGCAGTGTTGGACTGGGGCATGAAGTGCCCATCAGAAACCAATGACTGAGGTCATACCATTTAGCGTTGCAAAGGGGGTGTTGGGGAGCCTGGTGCACTTAAGACATTTATTATCATTTTAGACAAATTTTAGACTAATACACAGGCAAAACTGTGTGCACTATTGTTAGATGCACGCAGTTCTGCCTTCACAAGCAGTACAGTGCAAAGCGGGACATACCTCCCAACTGTCCTTGTTGTTGAACCAAATCCTGACTAAGCGAGACAGTCATCCAAATTCAGGATTTAGGATTGCCCCACCAGATACAGGACAGTTTGCAGACTATTCTGCTCTCTCCTACCTGTCTTGTCACTTTCACTACCTGTAGCTGGTGTCTTTAGATCTAGATTCTGCTTGTCTGGATCCTTGAGGCCCTATTGTCGAAAAAAAATGGGTACATGAAATTTAGAAAACTCCAACCATCACGGCCCTTAAATCAACAGCACCCACATTTAATAATTAGGCCTCTCTCCAGCAGCAACATTAAAGTTATAGTACTCACATTTGATAAATAGAACTCCAACCAACCCCAACATTAAATTATTTGTATTAAATAATTATTATTCACATTTAATAGATAGCCCTCCTCCCCACACTCAGCCCCACATTCAATTATAGGCCCAAACCACCCCAGCATTAAATTAAATTCCCCATCTTAATTTAATAGGCCCCACCAATAAATGAAATTGCCCCACTATCATCCCAAATAAAATATCATCCATTAAATTATTAGCATCCACCTAAACTCCACCATTAAATTGATTGCCTACTTTCCACCCTTGTACTATTAAGAGAGCCCCCCCCCCATTCCCTCACACATTATAGCAGCTCCCTCCCTATAGTTTAGCATAGGCAGACCCTCCTCACTATAGTTTGGCATAGACAGCACCCCCTCACTAAAGTTTAGCATAGGCAGCCCCCCTCACTATAGTTTATCATAGACAGCATCCCCTCACTATAGTTTAGCATAGGCAGCCCGCCGCTCACTAGAGTTTAGCATAGGCAGCCCCCCTCACTACAGTTTAGCATAGGCAGCCCCCCTCACTTTAGTTTTGCATAGGCAGCACCCCTCACTATAGTTTAGCATAGGCAGCCCCCCTCACTATATTTTAGCATAGGCAGCCCCCCTCATTGTAGTTTAGGATAGGCAGCCCCTCTCACTATAGTTTAGCATAGGCAGCCCCCCACACTATAGTTTAGCATAGGCAGTCCCCCCTCAATATAGTTTAGCATAGGCAGCCCCCCTCACTATAGTTTAGCATAGGCAGCCCCCCTCACTAGAGTTTAGCAGAGGCAGCCCCTCACTATAGTTTAGCAGAGGCAACCCCCCTCTATATAGTTTAGCATAGATAGCCCCCCAGTATAGTTTAGCATAGGTAGCCCCCCCTTACAATAGATTAGCATAGGTAGCCCCTTCCCTAAAGTTTAGTGTAGATAGGCAGCCCCCCTTCCTATAGTTTAGTATAGATAGGCAGCCCCCTTATAGTTTAGTATAGATAGTCAGCCCCCCTATAGTTTAGTATAGCCCCCCTCCCTATAGTTTAGTAGAGATAGATAGCCCCCACTGTAGTTTAATATAGTCAGCACCCCCTATAGTTTAGTATAGTCAGCCCCCCTATAATTTAATATAGTCAGCCCCCCTATAGTTTAGTAAAGTCAGCCCCTCTATAGTTTAGTATAGTCAATCCCCCCTATAGTTTAGATAGTCAGCCCCCCTATAGTTTAGTATAGCCCCCTGCCTATAGATAGGCAGTCCCCTCTGTAGTTTTGTATAGTCAGCACCCCCTCCCTATAGTTTAGTATAGATAGGCAGCCCCTCCCTATAGTTTAGTATAGACGCCCTGAGTATAGTTTAGTATGGATTGTCAGACCCCCTATAGTTTAGTATAGATAGTCAGCCCCCTATAGTTTAGTATAGTCAGCCCCCCGTAGATTAGTATAGTCAGACCCCTATAGTTTAGTATAGATAGACAGCCCCTCTATGGTTTAGTATAGCCCCCCTCCCTATAGTTTAGTATAGATAGGCATCACCCTCTGTAGTTTTGTATAGTCAGCCCCGCTCCCTATAGTTTAGTATAGATAGGCAGCCCCCTATAGATTAGTATAGACCACCTCCCTATAGTTTAGTGTGGATAGGCAACCCCCCCTCACTTACCTGTAGTTTCTCTCACCATTGCTCCTCACATCAGGCAGACAGGAAGTGAAGTGGGACCCCATACAGAAACAGGTAACCTAGCGATTGGCTGCCTGTTGCTGTCTCACTGACCACCAATGTTTTTGAGCATTTTCTTCACCTCTGCGGCTGCACCCCCCTGCACCAGCGATCGCGTCCCCTTATCGCACCCCCCAATCGCGTCACCTCCGCACCTGCTATGAATCATCGGGGCACATCGGGGAATACCCCGGCTCCACAGCAGGTCAGTCTGACACTACCTATACGGTATCCTTGTGCCTCTCTGTATCTTCATTGTCTCCTGTGTACTAGATTCTGGTTGTCTGACCATTCCTGCTCTCTTGTGTTTGTGTATCGATTCTGGCTTGTTGATTTCCCGCTGCCTCAGTGTTTACCTGCCAGCTAGTGTTTCCTGACCCTGATACTGCCTACTGGTACTGCATTTTGCCACCAGCTAGTGCTACCAGACCCGGCTTGTCCTAACCTTGATTCCGCCTGTTGATTCTGCACCTCGCCGCCAGCTTGTGTACCTGGAATCGGCTATCTGATTACTCTCATCACTATCATATAAAATTTGAACTTCTTCCTGGGAATTTTCCCTCAGAGAAAGCTAAGGTTTCTTATATTATTTTACATCCCTCGGGTCAAGACTTAGAATGGGCTTCTCCTTTATGGGAAAGAAATGATCCCCTGTTACATAACTGTGCCAACTTCTTGGCCACCTGCAAAAAGATATTTGACTAACCTGGTAGTATATCTAATGAAGCTACCAAAATTCATCATTTACATCAGGGTACTAAGCCTGTGGGGCAATATGCCATTTAAATCAGAACCATGTCATCGGAACTTTACTGACATAAGGCACTGAGGCACTGGTCGCTACCTTATGACAGGGTCTTTCAGATGGAATTAATGAATGTGCTGGTGTCACGTGAGCTTTCAGCCACACTTGGTAATCTGATCTCCTTGTGCATCAAGGTAAACTTGCGTTTTAAAGAATGAAATTTGTAATTGCAGAATATCCACATATCATACAAGACACTGCAAAAACTTTAATTCATGTACACAAGATACATAATATCTACAATAGCTATTTGAATTTCCTATTTTGTCATCTAGCCAAACTTTCAACCTTACAATCTATTTTCAATGCAGCACCTACAGTAGATTGTTTTGCAAAAAATTATTCTACTGCTGCTCTAATATATCAGTCTCTACATTGGTTGCCTATAATTTACTGAATCCAATGTTAAATACTTCTAACATAAAAAAACAACAAAACTGCACTAACCTACATCTCTTCTCTGTTCTCAAAATATCTCCCAACCAAACCCACTCTGCCTAAGATCTAAACATCTTATTCAACACTCATTATTTCTTCTCATCCATGGATACAGTGAAATTCCCTCTTGTATAAAACAAAACTTTTCCCTAGCCTCCAGACCTTTATGCATCCACTAAATCTCACCTCTTTAGACAAGCTTATCAAATTCCTGAAACAACATCTCAACCTCCAAAAAAAACATAATCGATTATTTATTGAGTATATTCTTATATATTCAAACATTCTTTTTGCTGTGTGATTAAATCATATAGCACTAGTAAGCACTTTTTCCCATTTGCAATCCAGCTAGACCAAAATGTGACACTTCACCTCATATCACACTATTATTTTCCTATAAATTGTAAGCTTGCAATTCAGGCCTTCTTACCTCTTTGTCTGTTTGATAATACCCAGTCTTATTTCAGTCTTATTACTGTTAACAATTATAAGCTCTCGCTGCTGGGGCCAGCTTAAGCTGTGGTTGAACTAAGAAAGGTGAAATGATACTCCCTTTGATTCAGGGATTCCTTCAAGCTTGTAATGTTGGTGATTTATTTACAGTACACACACCCGACTTATAGAATGAGATCATTAATATATCCCTCAATATGAAAAAAAAAAAGTAGAACGATTAAGCAGGTATACTGGATTTTAATTTTAAAACATTTATTGAAGTAATGTTTTGAAAATTATTTTTGTAACATTAATGTTAACATAAGGTTTTTAATTTAAAAAAGAAGCCATGCATCCTAATATACATCTATCATATAAGTAGTTTAATATAAATAAATGATAATAATAATAATAATAATAATAATAATAATAATAATAATAATAATAATAATAATATTAATAACAATAATAATAATAATAATAATAATAATAATAACAATAATAAGTAATGGTTAGTAGTATGTTTTGCCTCCACATTTTAAATACATTGAAATGTAATAACAGTGTTTTGTAGTCTAAAAAGAGAAAGATAATATCAGGTTTTCAAAGAAGCTTTTCACGTGTAAATGTCCCAAAGAGAAGAATTTTATGTAATTTAAAATGTGCTTTCTTTTCAATAGCGTGTTATTGTAAATTTGTGAAATGAGTACCATAGTTTTGGGCTACATGACATATTGGAAGTTTGAATTGCAGAATTTGGGACAAAAAAAAAATATGTCTATGATGCCAATAAACTTACAAAGTAGGTAATTAAACTGTTTTTTTTCTTTATTTCCTTTTGCAGTCATATTCGTTAATGGAGGTTTAAGCTTTATACCTTAAATACAACTTCCAAGTCCAATTTATTCTGATAAGGACTTTCAGACTGAATCTTTGAATCTTTAAAATTTATTTATTAGAAAATAAATATAAGCAGTTGCATTTACAGTTTTTTTTGCCATAGAGTGGTGCATGCAAAATAATTAAACAGTAAATAAATTGTGCCAGTCAGACACTGTAATTCAGTTAATATATTCCCCTATTTGCATTTCTTTCCTAGAATTATTATTACTTTACAGTATAATTTGCTGAAAATAGCAGGGACTTTAGAGCTCTCGAAGTTCATAGACAGTATTTTACCCAAACTCCCCTCTAGCATACACTTGTGGGTAAATGTATGAAAGTCAGGTTTGTCGTGTTTAATGTCTGGCCTGGCCACATTTAAAATGTAAAAATAATATACCTTTATCAGGCTTTAGATATTAATACAAAATCATATCTAGTACATTGTGAATTTACCAAATGTAGCTGTAGTGGTATTTGTGCAAATCCCCAAGCATAGACAATCTCAAAAATAATAAAAAGAGCGCAAAAATGGATAAATACCAAAGTGTACTTCAACATACTCTGATGTAATCAGATGTGTAATCCAATGAAAGAGAATTACATATAATAGAACAATACTCATTTATTAATAAAATCATTAAAATAATTTAAACTTTAAGGAGGATCAGTAAAAATCATGAATATGTTTACACAAAATATCAAGTGCACCACAGGATTGGGTATTCATAAAAAGAAAAAAAATAATAATATACAGCATAATTAATATCCAACCACAATTGATACTTTATTTGTACTTCTCCTAATCTTTACTGCCTATTAAAAACTTAGTAGATATAGGATCTGGAATTTTTTAATTTATTTATAGGTATCCACAGTTCAGATAGATGTTAATAACATATAGTCGGTCTCTCCTATACAAATTCCGCTGTCAGAAAAAAGATCAACTAAACCAATGGCAATATGAAATAAATGTGATTAGAGACCAAGTATAGCAAATCCAAGTAAAGGATGGACCACCTGGGAGTCAGTAAATATTTAACACTCACGGTTTTCTTGATGTGTCCATCTGTTATTATTCATGTAGGGGTGTGCACCATAATTTGTCCGGACAACAACCAAGAACAGATTACAATAATTTATTACATAAAAGTTACTTGCACTCTTGTTCCAGAGAGTTAATTTCAACCTTCTATTCAATCTTTATTAAGCATAATGAACCTGCTAAAGAAAGACATGAGCTTAGATGGGAGGAGGACAGGGGAGAGGTTCTTGGCCCGGAAATTTGGACCCGAGTCTGTGAAACTGTTTCTAAAAGCTCCATTTGTACACAACTAAAAGAAAACTTGTACAAACTCCTATTCAGATAGTACCTAGTACCCACAAGCCTTGGAGCCATCTACACTAATGCTTCTACCTCATACTGGAGAGGAAGTGGAATGGAAGGCACCCTGGCCCAACCCCAGGGGTACAGGGTGGTGGACTTTCCACAAAATAGTACATTTTTGGAAGGAAGTACGACATCTGATTGAAAAAATTACTCAAGTCCGACTCCCTGAGAATATTTCCTATTACCTTCTCCCATACACAATCCATGATACTCCGAAACACACAGAAAAGTTGAATGGACACATTCATGTTGTGGCGAGATGCTAATCCCCTTAATTGGAAGAAGACAGATCCACCCACTATTCAAACACTCATTCCAAAATTCCTGCACACATAAAATGGAACATATCACCAGTATTATTCATAACCATCCCCTCCAGTTTTCCTCCACCTGGAATGCCTGGACTACCTATTCCACAAAATAAAATAAAATAAAGTAAGCCACACTCCTAACTCATTCATACACATTGCAGTTTCCACCCCCCTACTATCCTCTATTAACAGCCCACTGTCCTCCTCCATCCTCTCTTATTTCCTACAATTATTTACTTTTACTCCTCACCTCTTAGGACCCTCACCCAAAGGACCTCATATCTGATCTTTATTATGTTGCTAAGGATTTATATATATGTATATTTGTCAATAATGCTTAAATGATGTTTATATACTATTATTTTTATTATCAGATAACCATTGCTTCCGATTAGACTCTGTACACCCCATCCTTCCTTCTTTTTTATTTTTCTATCGCTAAAATAAACAAATTTTCAACAAAAATAAAGATCCTTGCACAAACGACATATCATCCAGCAGTAAACTAGGAGAGACAGCTTAATGTTATGTTCCTCCTTAAAGAAAGTGTCAAACAAAGAGTGTAGACAACGCGTTTCATCTATTAAACATAGACTTTTTTAAAGCCACATATCTTTGAGTCTGGTAGTCCTTCTTTAAAAAGGGTTGGATCTCTTTTCTCATTGGACAGTTACAGGTGTAGCTTATGGTTGGTCTGAGACTATACCACTTAATTTCGTCAGTGTATGGGGACACTGACCTGAATGTTGCAACCAAGAAATATTAAATCGCAAGGGACTCTACAATGATATTAAGGATGAGTTAGTTTGCATTGATCCTCCTGTAAAACCCACTGTTTTCTCCCTCAGTCTCTTCTTTACAACCATTAGCTACCAAACTTGTGCATTCAGAATCTGAGCCAATGCACATATGGGGTGTTAGGGAACCAGATTCTCCCCAGGAAAGGACAAGAAGAAGAGATTTCAATCTATGTCTTTATTGTGCCAGTACAAAGCATTTCTTGGCAGGGTGCCCAATATGAGGAAGAACCCTGCGGTCTTCAGGAAAACTTTCAGGCCCCAGCTCTATAAAGAGGGAAAATCGGGGGTCAATTGCTTTTCTACCCTCTTACAATTAATCAGTTCAATCTCATCGAATTTATTCCCCACAGTGATATAATCCTTTAATTAGATTTAAGCTTCAAGGTAACCATATCAAGACTGTGGTGTTAGTTCATTCTGTCTCTATGGGAAATTATACTGATCGCAACTTATATTTCAGGACATTTTCACATGGACCAAATCCATTACCATACCCTTGGAAAATATTGCTTCAGGTCCTGTTGATAAGGAAACGGTACAGTTTCTTTATCAAAAGGTTTATGTATCATCAAGGAAATCTTAATTTTGGGCATTGTTCAGTCCCCTAAATTTCCTGTAGTTCTGGGAATGCCATGGTTAGCCAATCATAATCCTAAAATTAATTGGTCAAAAAAGGATGTGATATTTCCTTATGAATTTTGCACCTCAAACTTTCTTACTGTTCAAAAGTGGATCCCCATTGAAATGGCCCAACAGCCAGAGATTCCTATTCCATATCTGGACTTTTCTGATGTCTTTGATAAAAAACATGCTGAAGGCTTGCCCCCCACCCATCGACTCTATGACTTTCAAATTGATTAATTCCCAGATGTTTCATTTCCTTTTGGCCGTATTTACTCCTTGTCTGAGCCCCAAACTGAGAACATTGAAAGAGTATATTGATAAAAACCTGCAAAAGGGGTTAATTCATTCCTCCACTTCACCCAATGGTGCTCCCATATTCTTTGTGAAAAAAAGATTGAGGCTTACCGCCTTGTGCTAATTATAGGGCACTAAACACCATCACTGTTCACAATCGCTATTTGTTATCACTTATTCCTGAACTTTTTGAAAGACTTCATTCTGCACACATCTTCACTACACTTGAAAGGTGCATTTAATTTACTGAGTGCTATCACAGAGGCAAGGAACAAAAAAAATCTACTACACCCTTGTGCCTTTTACTCGAAAAAACTAGACCCTGCTAAACAAAACTATTCCATAGGGGATAAGGAATTACTTGCCATTCTCTTATTCTTAAAAGAGTGGCATCACCTTCTCGAAGGTACCAACAGTCCTATCACCATTTATACTGAAAACAGGAATCTTGAAACCTTAAAACTGCCAAGAGGCTCAATACCCGACAAACCTGCTGGTCCTTGTTCTTCACACTGTTTAATTTTATAGTAACCTATAGACCGGAGTCTCATAATGGTAGCTCTTATGCCCTGTCCAGGATGTTTAAAAAACCTTCAGAACATGTCTTGCCTGTCCAACCTCTAGAAATGATTTTAGCTGTCATTTTCCCTCAAATTCTAAAGCTAGAACTGCCATGGCACCCAATAAATTACAAAACATTCATAAAGTTAGAATTCTGCATCCCGAATTACAAGGACACCAGTTTTAAAACTTTACCATGATTCTAAGCTAGCAACTCTGAATCTTGTTTAGAGATATTTTTGGTATCCTCAACTTTCTAAAGTCATCAAGCTTCAAGTTACTGCCTGTACAACATGTGCTAGGCACAAGTCCCCTCATTCACTACTCACCAGTTTACTCTAACCGTTACCCATACCTGTCGGTCAATGAAAGAACATATCTATGGACTTTATTTTAGAGTTATCGCCATAACAAAATTTCACTGTCATCCTTAATGTGGTCCACCAATTTTCCACAACAATTCAATAAGCACCTATAGGTACTGTAAAAGGGATCCTCTGTCTTACAGGCATTGATAGGTGATTATGTTAACATCCAGCCTAATCACCTGAAACTTAGTTCTTGCTTTGGACCCTTCTTTTTGACTAATTGGATCTTCCTCTGCCTTATCCTTTGGAACCCTGCTTGCTGACCTGCTATACCATTTATTGACCTGTCTTGGATTGTGGGCTCATCCTTGCTTTTTACCTTGGTGCCATGCTTACTAATTTGGACTTGTTCTTGTTTTATCCTCTGGAATTTACTTACAGTCATTTACTTACCATTTACGGACATGATTTTGGATAGTGGGAGTCAACGGTACTTTCACTGGGAGTCTCTTAACATGACCATTGCTATATATATATCTATACACATATATTGTATTGTGTAGCCCTGGACATTCAGTCTTCTTGTATTGACCCTTTAAGGCTACAGTTTCTCCAAGTTTCCTCAGTACAGGCCAAACTGCCTGGGGTTCTGGACAGTGCCTTTATAATCGCGACATTTGGTTCTCAGCCTTCTCCATCTGTTTCTGTGTCTGAAAATTACCTTCCTGGGATCATCACCTACTCAGCCTCTTTGATCACTTCACAACAAATTTATCAGGCTTTCTGACCAACATATTTCCAGCCTTGGAGATCCAATCAGCAGACATTATTATTTATACTGCTATTATGAAAGGTGGGAGCAGCAAGACCCAAAGGAGCCCCTTTCATCAAACTGTGCCATGCTACTTTTGCCCCTCTTCACCCTGTGCCATGCTGCTTTTGCCCCTCTTCACCCTGTGCCATACTGCTTTGGCCCCCCTTCACACTCTGCCGTGCTGCTTTGGCCCCCTTTGCACTCTGCCATGCTGCTTTGGCCCCCCTTCACACTCTGCCATGCTGCTTTGGTCCCCCTTCACACTCTGTCATGCTGCTTTGGCCCCCCTTCACACTCTGCCATGCTGCTTTGGCCCCCTTCGCACTCTACCATGCTGCTTTGGCATCCCTTCACACTTTGCTATTCTGCTTTGGCCCCCTTCACACTGTGCCATGATGCCTTTGCTCCTCTTTATACTGTGCCATACTGTCTTTGCTCCACCTTGCTTCCGTTCCTTCACTTATCTTTTCTCTCAGCTTCTTTCTTTTCTTCTCTTCTTCTGTCTTCTTGCTGACTCCTCTCTGTGCCACTCCTCACTGAACATCAGGCGTGATGACGTCACGCCCAACATTCAGTTTGAACGGAGCAGAGAGGAGGGATGCCGGTGACACGATCAAGTGAGTACTTTTTTTTTTTTTCTACCCGCTCCCCTCACCAATAAAGAGGGGAGCGATCAGCGTCGGGGCCTACCAGGGGATACCCTGGCTCCCCGGCAGGCCAGACCGACCCTGGCCATAACTATGAGAGAAGCCAAATATTTGGGGCACATTTTAAGGCGAGGACAAGTAAAACTTTAACTAGACAAGGTGGAAGCAGTCAAAAACTGGCCAAGACTGCAAAAGAACCTTCTTAAGCTTAAAAGGTTACTAGAGGCGATGCATAAGCAATTTCGCCGCTAGACCTGCTTCACTTAAAAACATGTTAAATAAAAATTGTCCAGACAGGTTAGCCTGGTCTGACTCTGCAGAGAATGCTTGGTCAGATCTTCGAATAGCCCTCTGTTCCTCTCCAGTTCTACAAGCACCTGACTTTACAGATAGGTTCTTCCTCCAAATCAGTTCCTCCAGTGGCAAATTATGTGGAGTCTTATTGCAGGACAAGAATAGAGTAGAAAATCCTGTCCTGTATCTGAGTCGGAAGTTGCTTCTGAGGGAACAAAAGTATACAAATGTGGAGAAGGAATACCTTGCCATAAAATAGGCTACAGAAGTTCTGTGCTATTATCTCCTAGACAGAGAATTCTTATTAATATCAGATCATGAACCATTGCAGTGGATGTAGAAAAACCGGGTGGTAAACAGAAAGGTAACCTGCTGGCTCCTGGCACTCATCCTTTCAGGTTCTCAGTAGAAAGTAGACCCGGGATCTTACATAAAAATGCAAATGCACAATCTCGAAAATATGAGCTCCTCACAAAGTCTGATTTCCCCTACTTGGTGATGCTAGGGGGAGGGATATGTGACAAAGGCAGTGGTTTGCCACAGATTTCTAAAAGAGGAGTTAGGTATTTAGCTGGTAATCTGCAGAGAAAGGCTTCAAACAGAGTTACACATTTGTACATTAATGCACCTAAGTTAAAGAGATACAGGCAGAGGACCAATACTTGACAAAATAATAGCAAGAAGTCTGATTTAACTTACATATGTTTAAAATCTCTCTTTTCACAGCTAGCAGGAGGCTGACAGTGTGGGTGTGCACTGAGGCTAATTAAAAGAGAACACCTGCAGGGAACTCCTTTTTAAACGTAAGGTGGGAATGTCATCTGTCCCTCAAGCTAGGGCTGTGGGAGAAGTGTAAAGTATCAAAACCTGTCATTTTCTTTTATGTGTGTGCGCGATGCCAGAGAGTGGCCAGTGTCTAGGGAGCTGGGAGTGTGTGCAAACTTTATGTTATGAATTACTTCTCAATCCTGACTATGATAAGCAAAGTCAAAGGAAGACAATGCTTGTGTGTAGATCACCTCAAGTGTGGCTATATATATAGAGAAATGTCAGTAAGTATTGGATGAGTAATTCTGTGAAAGTTTGTGTTATTTAACCTAGTGAAAGGATGGGTGAGTGCAAGATTATATAAGGAAAAGTGTGGGCAGGTACAGAGATTATCTGCAACAGGAAATGGATATTGTATGTGTCACCAAGTCTCCACCGCTTATCTTTTACAATTGGGATAGTGGGTAATCTGTAAAACCCCTGCTTCTCTCATCTCAAACAAAAAAACAAGCAAATATTCACCTGTGTAGAAGTCTGAAGTGGCAGGGATTTCCTTACAACTGCAAGCACTCATATGTATGCTAGCACTTGGAAATTAAAGCTTCCACTCCCAAGATACCCACATAAAGTGATATGGTCTTAAAAAAATGTGTAAGAAATTGTAACAGTGAAGGTTGAGAGGAGTGGAGGGAGCTGTTAATCATACAATAGATATAAAGTGAAGCTGAACAATATAAATCTTTTTTGAGGATGCCACCACACCGATCAGTAGGTTTTAATGGGTGCATTGTTTGGCTATTTGTCTAATGCAAATTCACCTTTTTATGTTTTTATCTTTTGGGTTATTACTTTGAAGGACCTTATTATATGGGGTGTTTTCCTGTTATTCTCCCTCAATTGCTTCATTTTTAAAGAATTTTTATGTAGGGAAACGATGACAGTATTTTTTGATGTAGGGGAAAGATGGCAGTACTTTTGAATATAAGAAAACACCAGAGCTCTGTAAACTCTATATATCTTTCTGTGCCTCTCTAATGGTGAGCTAATACTCACTCCACCTAGTTTCTATTTCCAGGTCTGCGGTGCAGGAGGCACCACCAACATATATATATATATATATATATAGTATATACCAAGTATATACCTCTTCTCCCGGACCTCTTCCTTCTGGGCAATCTTATGTGGCCAATTGTCTCTCTGCCATCCCCACATTGATATCCCAAAATTACATATCCAAAACAGAGCTAATCCTCTTCCCTACCTCACGAGTCACTACTTTACCTTCAAACTCCTTCATCATTAATACAACTACAATTTCCTCAGTCTCCCAAACCCGCTGAGCCACTGATCAGCATAAGACTAGCATTATAGCTCTCACATCCGCCTAGGATTCCGTTAGGCGCAGCCTCGGTGATCTACATCTATTTCAGTGCCACTTTACAGGATCACAGTAATTGCAGTCCTTCCTTCCAAGGGACCCTGCTGGCTCGACCCCCTTTGGGTTGGTGAGGCGAGGCCATGAAATCTAGTCCGGGTAATCATAACACGTGTTTTTGGTCACATTTGGCTAGCTTACTCGGGGGAAATAGGTTTATCCCAGGGTAGGGGTGTTCTACCTTGTTTGCAGGGTCCCTTTAGCGGTTGTGTGGATTGCACTCCACAATTTACCTTTCCAGAAGGACAGAGAGGGGCGTCGCCCCGGCTAAGATTAACTCACAGGATGGTATCTGCATTACGCTTGACTCAGGAGCTTGTGGTCAAGCATTCTGTTATTCCTCCTCTCCTCATCGACTGCAAGTGATTTGGGCTCTTCGGTGCCAGATAGGCCGCAGAGTCTCTACCCATAAGATTAAGGTCCTCTTTGTCCTTTCAGACACTTAATACCGGGTCTTGTCAGTTCCTACGCACCCCCATGCCCGTTAAATCCCTTTCACCATTCTTCGGGATGTTGAGAGCTCATTCGTCGGGACGGAGGGCGTTTCTTGGATGGCATGTCAGGGCTCCTCGGTAAAGCAGTTGTGCAGGAGGCCAACGCCTACATCTTCTCCAAGGTTCTTGGTTGCATGGCCTTGCATCCGATGATGCGAGCTTTGGGCGCAGAATGTCGCGCGCAGCCATTTCCAGAGCAATCCCTCCCTTAGAGGCAGCTTTAGTATGTCCTTAAGTCTCGCAGTGTCCCCCAATGGCAGGAAAGAGAAAAGAAGATTTTTACTCACCGTAAAATCAATTTCTTTTACTCCATCAGGGGACACTGCGCAGCCTCCATTGCTCTGAAAGTAGTGCTGTTTTTGGTACTGTTTTCTGTATTGCTTTTCCTTTTCTTCCTGGCTTGGTTATACAAAAGCGAGGTCTGAGCTGGATAGGAGGGGAATAGTAGGGGAGGAGTGCAGGGAACAAAGAAGTTAATAAGTGCCTAAACTCCTAGTCCCACCTACTATATACTCCACCCTCTGCAATATTATTCGCCATGCAAACCAACAATAATAATAGCAAAGTGCCATTGTAAACTAGTTAAAACAAAAGAAAATATAGTCAGATGCTCTGAAGCAAATATATAGATCACTATTTTTTTCTCTTTCTCTCTCTCTCTCTCTCTCTCTCTCTCTCTTTCTCTCTCTCTCTCTCTCTCTATATATATATATATATATATATATATATATGTATATATCAGAGAATTTTGTGCACAATATAGCTATATTGGGATAAGCGTACCTGCCAACATCAATATATCTCCTGTAGGTGAGTTGCTCGTCAGTTTAGCAACAAGTGTTTCTCAGAGAGTCACATTTAAAACCTTCCTGTGTCTTCATTTTCAAAGTATGCAGCAAAAAACTAACTAGAATCAATGAAACCAAGGTGTGCTCCTTTAAATTAATTAAATGTTTATTTAAGAGAGAGCAGCCTAGACAATTAAGACCACTGTGTATGTGAAAACACAAGAAAAAATAGTTTGGCGCTCTGAAACAAACAATATATAAATCACAGTGTTTCAGCATATAGATAAGTCGGAGAATTTTGTGCATAACATAGCTATATTAGCACAAGCCTACCTGCCAACACTAAGGCATCTCCCTGTTAAGCCTTCAGATGACCTGACAACCCATTTTTTATCTTTGATACTTCTTGTACCAATGTCAACTGTCATAAGAAGACGAACAGTGGCTTCTTTTGATCTCTGTGAGTATGGTCGCTTCCTTGTGACATTTCTATGCAAGGACATGGATTTATTTTTTGTGTGTCCTTCCGGATCACAGATTTGCAACCACACTCCTATATGTTTTGATGTCATCATTTGGCCTTGCTCTGGCTGAGAAAATGATGATGGGACATAACAGGAGTTTGGGCATGCTACCATTTTTTTAAAAATCTTGAGGTAAGGTTCCTTTAACAAAATTTTAATTTGTGAGCCTACAAAAAGAATGTATTAGAAAATTGAACTATGCTACTTCACTTTCCGAGTATGTTCATTACAGATTGGAACCACAGGCAGAGTTCAATTATATGACAAAAGATAGGTAAATTGTCTTTATCAAGCTTTATGCTGAATGGGCTTCCTCCATTTTCTCAATTTTTATTCTAATGTTCAGTATGTACCATGCAAATTTTGTTTCACAATTGATTGTTTTGAAGAGTTTTTTCATCAAATGAGTTTCTTTACCTCATGTGGTTGGATTTTTCTGGAAATTGCCTGGGACTCAGAGAAGGGCACAGCCCAATACAGTATAAATTTGTGGTACCTTGCACAGGGTTTTTCAAGATCTTATAAACTCCTTGACATTACAGACCTATGTAATATCCTGAATACATGGCAAGGAGAAAAATTTTCAATCAGGAATCATAAAATTACCTTGAGACTTGTGCAAGTGTTCAGCTAAGAAATACACTCTGCACTGTGACAATCAACTTACCATTAAACATTAACCTTTACATCTAATATATATATATATATATATATATATATATATATATATATATATATATATATATACACTCCTTAGCATACATTTCCAGCCTATACCATTAAAGTGATGACTTTTAAACAAAATCACACAGATTAATTTAATTTAAAATGTACAGAAATAAAACATTTGTTATTCTCTGTTAATATATAGATGTATAAGGCCTTTCTTTGTATGATGAAGCCTGGAAATCAAACTAATGGTGTTGTATATTTTTATACAGATATGCACTATTACCAGTCCAACGTCAAGCTCTAGCAATTATAACCCTTGCTCTTCAAGGCAGTGCTATGAATTACTGGACTTTACTAAATTCACCCAGGTAAAAAAAAGATAAGCTCTTCTGCCAGTCACATATTAGCCGTTCCTGTCCAGCCTTAGTTCTGAAAGGAAAAAATTAGAGTAATAATTTGGAGGCCTGGATCAAATTATTTTTCCACAAGGCCATGCTTGCTGTGCCTCTCCACTAGTTTATCCTTTGCTGCCGCAAAGCACCACCGCTAAGCTCCTAAACATATTTAAAAATAAATACATATTAAACAATTACTGATAGAATATCAAGTATTCAAAATGAAAAAAGTAATGATAAAACAAAAGGTAGCCTGTGCCTAAATGTGCCATCCCACTCCTGGGCCTATGTGGCCTCTACATTTACAAAATCTATTTTCTTGATGGATTCATTTCCTTTTGGGCTATATGTATATTGTTTTGCAGGAGCTTACCAAAACCTTCATGGGCACGATTATTAGTGAAAAAAAATAAAAGCTTGCTATTTCCCATCATGAGCAGATAAACAAGAGAATGTAGCTCTAGTCCAACAAGTGCAAATGTCAGGATCAATTGTGTTGGACTTGTTATTACCATTTGTGGCCTCAAAACAAGCACAATGCTCAATATCAATCTGATGGAAAATGATCAGATCATTATCGGCTCTCTTTCTAAAATCCTTAGGTGAGAATTAAAAATTTCTGATCTCCAACATCAAGTCAAAAAATTATCTTTTTTCGTCATCACTATTTTAGGGTACAGAGGACAAAAAGTCTAAGATACCTGATCACATTAGAAGGACGTAAATTTTTCATATGTAATGTAGATACAGTGTAAGTATAGTCCTCCTCCCACATTGATAGGAAAAGATTTATGTTAATGTAACCGACGTACCCATCACCATCCGCGACGATTTTTGGTACCACTGACCTTCAAAACTAAATGAATGTGATAACACAATGTATAAAATCATTCAACTCAAAATTTAGGCATTTCCTTATCTAAAATTATATAAATGGCCAATATACATTTCACGAGGCATCATTTGTGGAGAAAACTTGTAATGAATCAGTTAGCACACAGAAAAAAGAAAATTAGGGGGTAAATGTATGAACCTCCGCATTCTTCAATTCCGGCGAGTTCAGCGTCTTCAGCACTTAAATTTAAAGCAGCGCTGCCTTGTAAAGGGAGACTTCCCTTTACAAGGCAGCACCACTTTAAATTTAAGCGCTGAAGACGCTGAACTCGCCGGAGTTGAAGAATCCAGGGGGTTCATACATTTACCCCTAGGTGTGCATTAGGTCAGAACTAACCTCATATAATATATATATATAGCAACTCATTGTAATCTAATATTTAGTTAAGGGCAGAGCCGGATTTAGACTTCATAGGGCCCTAGGCAGGATACTGTTTTTAGGCCCCCTCCCTGAAACAATCCATAGCACTATATTTTTGCAGTCTACCATATACCCCTATAGTTACGTAGAAGTGAAAGCATGTGCCGCCGCATGCCTACCATATACCCCTATAGTTAAGTAGATATGGAAGCATGTGCCGCCACCAAAGGAGGTGAGGGCGTGGCTTGCATCTTTGGGGGCGTACCTAACATGTGAAAAGAGCAAGGCCACCCTGCTGCAGAAAAAGGCGACCCTAAATAATTACCAAGCAGTCCCGTTTTTTTAAGTAGTTGGGTCAAAACAACTTAATAAATATTGAAGTCAGGGCAGAAATACTTACTTAAGTTGTTTGCAAAAATAATACGCATAAATCCAAGTATGTGCTCTTGTCACTTTTGTCTATCTATCATCACACTGTGCCCCTTTATTGTCACTTTTGCCCCTTCACAATATCACATGTGCCCTTTCACCATCACCTCTGTGCCCATCACCACCTCTGTGCCCATCACCATCACCACTTCTGTGCCCCTTCACCATCACCACCTCTGTCCCTCCGTTGTTTTCTTACCTTTCTATTGCCTTTCTTCTCCGGCGCGCTGCTCCTCCTCGGTCAGTCCAGATTAAAAAAAAAAAAAAAGAGTCACGTGATCGCTCGTCGGGTCCCGGCAGCTTCTCCTCCTCTCTCTATCACTGAGACACTGAGAGGAGAAGAGGCTGCTGGGATCCGATTCGCGGCACCCGACCCCCCCTCCCCCGACATGCGCCCCCCCGCGCAACTCGGGGGAGGGGCCGAATTTTTTAAAATTGCTCCTGTCCCCCCCAGCTGTGCCCCCCGAGAGCCGCTAGGCCCTAGGCAGGTGTCTAGGTTGCCTAGCGGTAAATCCGGCCCTGGTTAAGTGGGTACAAAATCTCATCAAGATTAAATTTGAAAGAGAAGATGGCCAATGTAGATTAATAATGACAGAGGGGGGTATACATTAAAAAACATTACTTCTGAGTTTCCTGTTTATTTAAGTAATAGTCATCTGCTTTCTTGCTTTGTACATTGAGACAAGAAAATGTTTAAAAAATATCTATCGCTATTTTATCAGTTAATGTTAGTTTAATGTAATTTGTATTTAGAGTAGTGATGCCTCTCTTGCTGTTTGTTAAGATGTTAATTCACACCTTTTAGATAGAAAAAGACCCAGAGATACCCTATAATAAGTATATGTAACAAGACAATCATGCTAAATTATATGGGATCCTCTCCAGACATTTGTGCTTAGAATTTATCAAGAAGCCTTCCTGGAACATGCCAGTTCACCTTCATTACTAATATAGTTCATTAATTTAATTGATGATTCTGTATTCACTAGAACAGGCAATGAAGAAGTAGAACTTGTATGAATTGTCCTTGTACACCCTGTCACTGATCCGCAAGTCACGTCTTGACTGGCACATCAAACATAGATCAAATATCATCATATCTATAATTTTGCTAATACATCTACAATTTTGTTTAATTCATTTGATAATTTGTCTCTCAATCAACAATTACTAATTAAAGGTAGTGGTGTCTTGGCGGCTAGTGTGAATTAAAAACTGACAATTAACTTAATAGCTGCATTGGATTAGAGATGGCTTGCTTCCTACTTTTTTAAAATCTATAACAGAATGTGCTCATGAATGTTGAAGCTTCTTCTCAAGATATTTGCGTTTACTTTTAATAGTTTTCTTTGCGTTGTCAAATTAATTCAGGGGTTTATATAATGTTTCACAGCGAGAAAAAATTGTTTTTTTTTTTAAAGCTAAGAGTGCTTACAGTGTTGAGATGAGCAAAATCGCAGTGAAGTTTTGCTGTGGTTTGTAAATTTGCATTTCGCTAAATGTATAGTCTATTAATATAGCTGAATAGATGATTATCACTAAGGGAAAACTCCACCATCAAAACAGGCAAAATTTCACAAGCAAATGCTTGACACAGCAAATACCTCAAGAACATTTATTTTCTCATCTATGTTTCAGAGTTTCTAGGTTGTAATGGCAGTGTCACTGCAAGAAGTTTCAAGTTAAAAATTGTTAAAATTGGAGCATCAGGCCCTGGTTGACACCAGTCAAAATGTCCAATAACCAAGTCCACAGGAAGAAAAAAAGTTATGGATAGTAGAATTGTGACTTTCTTCTTACTATAAGAGCAGGATCAGCTACAGACTAGGTACAGAAATTGCCAGTTTGTTTCTGAACAGCACAATCCAATAACTTATAAATATATAATAGTACATTTTCCCTTCTGTGTAATACTTACAGCAATCATGATAGGCAGTTATAGCTGTGGCTTCTATGGAATTTTCTGATGGAATTATTACAAAGATTATTAGGGCTATTCAATTATCTATTTTTTTTGCATGAGAAGCAGCTTTATGCATTCAAAAGTTAAAACTTTTTGTCAACTAACTTGTTTGACTTTTTGGAAAAAAAAAAGCCTGTTTGTGAGTCATACTTTCTCGCAACATGAGGGGGATATAATTCTCTAGAATCTGCTCGCCATCTGAGTCTAGACAGAAAATTCTGAAAAAGTTGTATTCAATCTCAAAATGTGAGAATTAATATTTCTGTATCTATATTCTGATTGTTTTAAAAAATTGCTATTGAAAAATAATTTTGGGGAAAAATCTAAGTGCATAGCCATATATATTTCAGTGAGAAAGGTTAATAATAAAGAAAGGAATACAGTATATAAAATAACATTAAACAAACATGATGAATAATACTAAGAAATGTATTAAAAAATTAGTTAGTAATAATACAGTGATCATGGTCAAATAAAAAGATGTACAATTTTAATAATAGCATTACAATATTAATTCGTTTTCACTTTATCATTTAAGTTTTATGAGTTCACACACTGTTCCTTTCTCCACCCCAAAGACATAAATAGAAGACAGCCAATTTTCTAGTCACATGACCTTCTGTCGCATTCAATGTTTTCAGCTTAAGCATCTTTATTTTCAGTGCACTGCATGGGCTTAATTCTCCAGGTGGTATACATTAATTGGTAGGCCAATATGCAAATTAATTTACTGAGCACTGAAATTCAGCCAATTTTCAGAAACTACCAAATTTGCTTGCCCATCTCTACTGTTTACTAAAAGTCAGGTATGTTATTTTTTTAAATACATACTGAGCAAATTAGGTACTCATAAAAAAATTATATAATTGAATGATAACATCACCCTTATTAAAATATATTAGAATATATAAAATATTTTATAAATGTAAGATTTTTATCCCAAAACAACCCCCTGAATGATTTATTTGCCTTTCATAACCCAAAGGGAGCTGTTATGTCTCTAGTTATTAAATGGCTTCCCCATAGTTGAGAATTGCTCTGTAAAGATATATTCTCCCTCTCACAAAGAAGAATATAGCTTTAGAGTATAAGTAAAGGACAATATTCACAGCTCTAAATGCACCATTTCATATCATATTGCTTTTCATTTTTATAGAGCACTACATAAATTGCTATTGCTTTATAAAAATATTGGATAATAATAACAATAATTAATAAGTATAATAATAATAGTGTCCAGTGCAGCTCAGGAACATTTTTTTCTCTCTTGCCAAATAGCAGCACAGATCTTCCCTAAAGAACTTCTTCACTAATCTAACAAGTTGGAATCTCTGAATCTTATTTACAGTCTTCCCTTTAAGATAGCTCAGGCTCTCCTGTCTTCCCACTCCTCTTTATAAAATGTGCACTGTGGACCTGGCATATACATATTACAAGGCTTACTTAACACAATTGTATAATTAGAATTAATATTAAAGGTCAGTAATTATATGTTTAATATAGTCATCACTCAACTAAAACAACCTTTCAATCAAAAATAAGACCAGTCTATGTCTATGTCTATGTCTAATTGGATGGTAATTCATGGCAATTTATAACTTTTAGCTGCATCTGTAAAAAACGAACAAACACAAACTACTTGTAAATAAATATATTTATATTTTTTTACATATCCTAACAGTAACCAAATGGAAGCTACGGATGTAAGTAAGAAATATTGGTAACATGGATGACATAATGGAATATAGATCATATTCTTGATTCATGACTCAATGGGCCTGATTCATCATGGCACAATCCGCAGACAAATCAGCCCATCATGAGCTGAAAGAAATATTACAAGCCACAGTGAGGGAGGATCCGCTCACACCAGTAACAGACTGCAGCTCCTACCGTCATAATGGTGTCACAGTGATGTCACACTTCCTGTGAGTAAGACAGAATGAGCCAAGTATCACATATCAGAGGCTCACGGAACAAAATTATGAACAGAATGTTGGTTGCTGCTTGTAAATACTGTTCAATATACTTTAGAAACTTCCAGGGGAGGGAACCTAGTCACCATGTTAATAATGAGTAGACGGGATTGGATGCGTTTCAAATAAATGTATTAAATAATTGATTATTAAGGAGTAAATTAAAAATGATATAATTAATAACTGTGTTGATCCTGAAGTTTGAAGCAGTGTGTTAATCCTGCTGTAATTATTCCAAGAGATAGTATTTAGGGCTAATATGTTGAAAATTTCACTTTTTACAACTGGTGGAGCATCTTTGTGCTATCACAAAAAGATAATAATAATAATAATAATCATTTTATAATAAGTGGTCGAAGTGGAAATTTAGAAGTGGTAGTATGGAAACTGTAAATGAATGGATATTCATGGCACACCACCATATACATGCCCACTTCAGAAACTCATTATAATGATACAAGAAGTCATAGAGACATTCAAGCAATAATACAGAGAAGTTATTTTGCACAAAAATTTATGAAGGATGCATACCATTGTATAATCATGTATGTAGAATGATTTAAATCACAAAAAGTTAACATTTATCTTTAAGGTAATGTTGGCCTACTTATCAAAATAAACACCACTACAGTACTATTTTAAGATGAAAAAATATGATTTGACATGTAGTAGAGGGTATATGTTTCTCCTTCAGTGTTAGAACAGTTGTAATAATTACTCAATAGATTGTATCCTATTTTTGATAAATCTATCCCTCAACCCTGGGTAATGATGTAACAGGAATAGGGAAATTAACTTGACCACTATGTGCCAGAATATATCGTGATTAAATATATTTAAATGCCATTAATAATTTTTCTTTTAATTTAAATTCAACTTGCCCCTACATGCTGGCCCTACCCCCTTCCCTGACACCCTTCAGTATAGGGGGTGCAGTAGCATGAGTTTGCTCAAGGTGCAATGGCTCTATGCTACCTAGTTACAGTAACATTTTATTACCAAAATAAGATTGTTCCAGATAAAAACATTTTAACAAGAGAAATTTTCAGCTTCAGTAGAACGATAAGAAGTCTATTTTTAGAAAATTGTTCTAATGCTACTGTCAAGGTGAGTAACTTTGTCTCTTCAATCTTAAAGTGATTGAGACTCTTGGATAAAGTTTGACTCTGATGTAGAACTAAAAGATTCGATTAAATAATGACCTTTTCATTCTATATAGAGTAAAATGAAATCATTGCAATTTTTAAAAAGTTATTGGTGGCTTTAAAACTTTTTGTGTCAATTTTTCTATGTCAAGTGCTCAAAGGAAATTATAGACACAAGAAATGTATTACAAATTAACACATTAGATATAATTATTTTAACTGTGCGATTAATAGTGTGTGAAATATAACTGTGGACATTGGAGAATACACCATAGGGAACAATGTGTTAGCCAACACTCAATTGCACATTTTAATTTCTAGATAATATATATTTAAGTGGTAAAAATACTTTTTAGAAAAACAACTTTTAAGTGTGAATGTTATTTTTATTTATAATATTATAGAAATTATATAAATTACTGTGAAAAGCAGTACTCTATAAGGGTTGGGTACGTTTTCACGATTGTGAAAACAGTGACAACGAACATACCTAAAAGAAAAGAAGCACTTTGACACAGACAGGGACAGGGATATAATAAAGACTTACCTAAAAAGCGACACCTGGCAGTTCCGAGGACAGCGCCATGCTGAAAGCTACTGATTCCGAAGCCGGCACTTGAGTTACACGTCAATTAACAGAGCGACCTGGACAAATCTGAATTTAAAGTGGCCATGTCTGGACCTCGCAAATACACACTTTAATGTCAAGTATTTGTCGGTGTCAAAGGTGTCCTCATTTTTATTTTGTAGGTATGTTCGTTGTTGTTGTTTTCAGAGTCGTGAAAACGACTACTACCGCTCTATAATAGAGGGTTATTTCAGCACATCACTGCCTACCATGTCTAGGTTGAGCCCTGGATTGACTCTGAATTGTCCACTTTCCTTCATGGACCATTCAGAGTCAGCGCATAAAACATTTTCATTCAACATCAGAATCTGGTGAAATTCTGACACTGCTGTTATTTGTTTTGGTTTTTTTTTGTTTTGTTTTTTAAAATTTGTTTATTTTCGACAACAACAGGAACATAAAGTGAAAAACAATTGGCATTAGATATTGGACTTTAAAAATTACATTATTGCATATAATTTATATAGCTAGAAAATATACATGTGCTACTAAATATATTTGTAGAGTAGGGAGCATTTTCCAAAATAACTTATTGCAATAGTGAAATATAGTAAACCTGTCTCTAACAGGTAATTCCTGGATCTGAATCTAATCCTGGAATCCAGGCTGGGAAAAGCACAATGTTGTTGGATTTTTCTGTATAAATGTATGAAAGGGGAAGGAACTAGGGAAGGGAAAGGGGGTGGTAAGGGAAGACAAAATATATGTCCATCTAGGGTCGGGTGATCGGCACCGCTACCGTCCCAGATGGTAAAAGATATAATACTTTGTGAGAAAGAAGAAAAGAGAAAAATACTAAAATGTCAAGAAGTGAGGAAGTGGCTCAACGAGTACCAGGTAATGGAGTGTGATAAAATGTGTACCATGAATCCCATGTCTTATGAAAGTTTAAAACCTTATCCTTTAAAAGGCTTGTAATGTACTCCATCGACACTACATACCACACCCCAGGGGCGCACGAAGGATTGTCGGGGGGGGGGGGGGTTCTCCCCGCCGACCCCAAAAAAAACAAAAAAAAAAACAACCCAGAGAGAGCTCCGTTTAGCCAGCCCTGTCCTAAACAGCAGCCACGGCGCTGTCTAAGAAGCGTCTGCGGCGGTGCTGTATACAATACAGCACCATCGCGGATGCTTCTTTGACAGCGCCGCATCTGCTGTTTAGGACAGTGGCCACTTAGTTAGTGCAGGGGGGGTTTCTAGAGACTCAGAAACCCCCCCTGCGTGCGCCACTGCACCCAAGAGATGACTGCCTGGAGACATGGAGGGGATGAGGATTTCCAATCTGCAGCAATTTGTAAGCGGGTAGCTGCACAGACGTGTTGTACAAGTTTGTCCCCATGTTTATCAAAGGTTTTCACAGGAGAACAAAGCAGCATGACCAGGGGGTCAAGGATTATCTCACTATCAAGGATCTGAGTAAGTAGAGCAGTCACCTGTCGCCACAAAGTTGAGATGTGAGAGCATTGCCACCAAATATGGTAAAAGGTCCCCACTCCCCCATACCCCCCCCCCAGCAGAGATCAGACGTGTCCAGATAAAGTCTGTGTAATCGTGTGGGAAGCAGGTACCAATGTGTGTAAACTTTGAATGTGTTTTCCCTGATTGAGGTGTTAATTGATACTTTAGATATCCTGAGCCTCAGCTTAGACAAACCCTTGTCCAAAGTCCTCTGAGTGTCACGCTCCCATGTTGTCTCAAACGGTTCCAAGGTCTCAGTGGTCGGTGATAAGATATCATGTTATATGAGGGACACCAATCCTGGGAAACCTACTCGGTGCATGCAATATTTCTCGAAGGAGGTAGGTTTACGCAATTTGGAGGATTTGCATTGGGCCTGGATAAACCCTCTAATTTGAATGTAGGAGAAATGCATGGAAAACGGGAGGCCTGCTCTTTTACTAAGATCTGAAAATGTACGTGTAGCATAATCCCCAGAGGTGTGTTCGAATTGGGTTATACCTGCTCTCTGCTAGAGTATGATATACAAGATTGAATTCCCTCGAGGGAATGCCGTATGGTGCCAAAGTGGAGTAATAGGTGAAGTGAATGTAGCGATGTCCGTCTTCTTCCTGATAAGTTTGTCCCATATGTTTAGCATGAATTGTATAGTGGGGTGAGAGTATACCGAGGCTGGTCTCTGGGTATGTGGGAGCCAAGGAACGTATTGTAGAATGTGGTCATGTTAGTTTGAAAAATTTTGTTATAATCCTTGGTGATGAATATCCCTAGGTATCGTAGAGATTTGGGGCGCCATTGAAATTTGAATTTAGTCTTGAGTATCAAGTTTATTGTATTCGATCCCTGGAGGGCAAGGGCATCCGACTTAGAGTTATTGATTTTAAAATTTGAGACTGAGCAATATTCCGCCAGCTCCTTAAGCAAGTTGGGAAGTGAGATTAAGGGATTGGAGAGCAATAACAAGACATGCGCCGCAAATAAGGACAGTTTAAAATGACAAGGTCCAATTTGAATCCCCAGTATATCTGGATTCCGGGGAAATGCAGCTGCTAGGGGTTCTATACAAAGGGCGTAGATTAAAGGCGATAGAGGGCATCCCTGTCTTGTATCGTTTCTTAAGGGGAAAACAGAAGACAGTAACCCATTGGTCAGTACAGATGAAGAGGGGTGATGATAGAGAGCGTGAATAGCGGTGAGAAAGGCTTCTTGGAAGCCATAGTGTCTAAGTGTGCGGAACATGAAGCACCACGAAAGCCTGTCAAATCCTTCTACGCGTCTAGAGCTAGGATGACAGAGGAATCTTTATTTTTATTGATGTGGCTATAGCTCTCCTTGTGTTGTCCAGGGCTTGTCTGGTCAGATCAAAGCCTACGTGGTCGGGAAAAATTAAAAATGTTAGGTGGAAGTTTAGATGAGTAGCTAATACCTTGGCAAATAGTTTTATATCCACATTGAGAAGTGAGATTGGGCGATAATTGGTGCAACATGTCAGGTCCTTGTTTGGTTTTGGAATTACAACTATAGTAGAATGTGCGGTTTCGTTATGGAATGTCCCTCCCTGCAGTATGTGGTTATATATCGAAGTTAGTTGAGGCATTAGTTCTTTGTAAAAGATCTTATAATATGAGATCATAAATTCATTAGGACCTGGGGCCTTAGAGCTCTTCTGGGATTTGAGGGCCAATGTTACTTCCTCTTCCGGGATCTCACAGTTGTGTGCGGTTATCTGTGATGGGTAAAGCGTGGGTAGGGAGCATTTATCCATATAGGTGTTTATCGTCTGGGTATCTGGGTCCGGGGTAGACTGTGCAGAGTGGAGGTTGTACAGCACCTCGTAATAGGATCGGAATGTGTTGTTGATAACTCTTGGGTCAAAAGACAAGGCTTCTGTCTGCCATGTCTCCCTGTTCATAAAATGTCTGCTTTAACCATCTAAATTGGTGTTCCATTCGCTCTGATTGTATCGTATGAATCTCTCCCCGGATTTTTTTTTATACTTTGTGATAGTGTGTGGCAATGAGTCTGCTTGTATAGAGTTTCGAGATCTCTGAGTTGGTCAGACAATTTATGGCGTGTCAGAGAGCGTTCTTTTTTCCTCCTGAAAGCAAATTGAACAATCTTTCCCCATATAACTGCCTTATGTGCCTCCCAAATTGTGGGCATAGGGACCTCCCTCCGAATCAGAATTTAACGTGAAGTACTGTATGCTGAAGGCCGAAACGGTCTCCTTGAAGTGGGGTAGTTTAAGGAGCATCTCATTCAGTTTCCACGAAACCGTCCCCGAGGGTTTTGAAGGAAGTTGATCATCAGTGATAGGATGGAGTGGTCAGACCACATATTTGGTATGATGTCCGCCAAAGTAATATGCCAAAACATTTGTGCGCAGCTCAGAAACATATCAATATGAGAGTAGGATTTATGTGGGAAGGAATAAAATGTGTAATCCCGGGAGGTTGGATGCAGTGCAAGCCAGATATCAAAGAGACCAGCCTTGGTCACATGTGTTTGAAGGGTTTTCGTATGGGGTGGTGTATTCTGGGTAGGTCTGGAAGCTGACTTTTCCAGGGAAGGTGACATAACCGTGTTAAAATCAACTCCCAGGAGAAGCAGACCTCTGCGTATGTGATGAAGTGTAGAAAAAAAGTGGAGCAAAAAGGCTAACTGACCTGTGTTGGGGGCATAGACATTGGCGAATGTGATGTCTAAGTGTCCGATCTTCCCTGTGAGTATGAGAAAGCGGCCCTCTGAGTCCTCCTTGGTTTCTGATAAGACGAAGGGAATAGAGCTACGAAACATAATTACCACTCCTTTTTTCTTAGAAGAGGGAGAGGCGTAATACACTGTGAAGAAACAACGTGAGGACAAGGAGGGCAGGGCCACCTTAACTACTTTATGGGCCCCCGGGCAATGCAGTGTACCGGGCCCCTAACAAAAAAAAAATTACATATATATATATATATATATATATATATGTATATATATATATAGTGTGTGTGTGTGTGTGTGTGTGTGTAAAATATATATGTATGTAAAAAAAAAGTGATTATATATATAATCACTTTTTTTTACATATATAGGGGCCCCCTTAACTTACCTTAAGTCCGATCCTCTTCTTTTTTCCGCGCCGCTGAGCAGGGCCGGACTGGCCATCTGGCACTTCTGGCAAATGCCAGAAGGGCCGATGGCAGTGTGGGCCGGTCCGGCTCCCTGTGATCCCCGTTTAAATTAAATACAATTAAATTAAATAATATTTATATTTTGAGCCGCCATGACATCACACGTCATGACGGCTCTGTGGGCCGGCCCTGCTGCAGCGCTTTTATAAAAAATACACTTACCTCAGCAGCCTCCGGGAATCCACTGTGCGCCCTCTACAGTCAGTCCTACGCGGCCGCGCGTGACGTCAGACGTCACAGGTGGGGGGGGAGAAGAGAGGACCCGAAAATGTGTGCAGGAAGGGGGGGGGGTTGAGAGGACTTGAAAATGTGTGTGGGGGGGGGGTGAGAGGACCCGAAAAAGTGAATTCTTTCTTTTCACAGGGAAAATGGTGCTCCCGGGGGGAGAGGACCCAAAAATGTTTGCAGGAAGGGGGGAGAGGGGACCCGAAAATGGGCGGGTGGGAAGAGAGGACCCGAAAATGTGTGCAGGAAAGGGGGGAAGAGAGGACCCAAAATTGTGTGCGGGGGGGGGGTGTGAGAGGACCCGAAAATGTGTGCAGGGGGGGGGGGAGAGGACCCGAAAATGTGCACAGGGGGGGAAAGAGAGGACCTGAAAATGTCCCCGAGGGAGGGAGAGAGGACCCCGAAAATGTACGCATGGGGGGAAGAGACGGGACACAAAAATGCGTGCGGGGAGGGAAGAGGGGCTGAGAATGTCTGCAGGGTTTATAAAATGTCCTGCGTGGTATTTAAAAAATAGAGCAGCTTTGGGGGGCATGATATCTGTTTTGTGTGGCAGTTACATGGCTGCTCTCTGGTCTCAGCTATCACTAGAATATTAGATGGGGCTGGTAGAGGTAAATATTTTATTGACCACAAATGTTCAGATATTGCTTATATATGCCTGTACAATGGAGTAGTGTTATCTGTCCATAATGGAGTGGTTTTTTTTAATTAAAGAGCCTAATCATTAAGGGTTTGTTAACATTTTGCAATATAGTAAAATTTTTGCATTTTCAATACAGGACTCCAAATTTCCAGGAGCCAGCGAGAAGACAACAAAGCAGCAAGAGAGAAGAGCAAGAACAGGTAAGAGACAACGGCACAATCAATCTAAATTTGAATGCTGAAGAATATTTCGGAATATTTATATTTAGGAGTATTTCTATACATTGGGTGGAACGGGGGTTGGGAGGCGCTGTTGGTGTATTTGCCTACGGTGACCGAAACCCTTACTCAGGCCCTGGGTTTACTGTAGTCGTTTTATTTTTCGCACACAGTCGGAACGGTATGCTTTTGTTATTCAAGCAAACTGATTTGCACAACAAGACATTTGATCAGGGTGGGCTGAAGACAAAGTGTGATACACAGCAACGCCACTTCAGTGTGCAACAATATCACGCATGGAGTCAACAGCAGGTGGGCCTGTGTGTTTTTTAAATGCCAGGGCTGCTTTTTAGTCCCAGTCCGGCCCTGCCGCTGAGTCTCTTCTGCCCTCTTCCGTGCTGTGGTTGCAGTAAATGCTGGGCATGACATCACGCCCAGCATTCACTGCGAGCACAGCATGGAAGAGGGGACCAGGGAGGGAGCCAGATCACCGCTGATGTGACCGCAAGGTAAGTATTTTTAAAAAAAAAAATGTTTTTTTTTTTGGTTTTTTTTAGGATTCGGACGGGCCCCCCTTGCCTGCAGGGCCCCCGGGCACCTGCTCATCATGCCCAATGGAAGAGACGGCCCTGAAGGAGGGGTGGCCTTCAGCTTTGAAGTGAGATTCCTGTAAGAAGATAACATCACCGTTAAGCGTGTGAATGGTGTTATATAACATAGATCGTTTTTGGGGGGTGTTAAGTCCCTTGATGATTAGTGATAAGACTGTAAATGTCATGACTTGTGTGTAAGAATGTCTTTCTGAAAATAAAGTGAATAGTGGAGAAGTGGAGTGTGATGACAGCTAAGTATGGAAAGGTGAAGAGAATGAGATAGCAGAGAGAATAATATAGGGAAATACAGAGGGATTTTGTCTTGGGAAGTGGATTGGAGAATATATGGGAGTACAGACAAATCATAATCATAGGAAAAGAAAAACAAAATATGCAAACTGTTGCTATTTAATAAATAAAACCTCGCACACTACCTTGCAACAAACCCCAAATGCAACAATAACAGAATATTACTGTAATTGTTAAAATTCTTGAACAATTTACATGATTATTCTGAGGAAGGGACTTGATGGCATGTAAGAGATGGAGACAGAGGAGCTAAGTTGCAGCAAATTATTTTTCATGGAAAGGATACTGATCAGTTGATGTGAACTGGAGACTGATCATATAGATCAAAGGCTAGAAATTTATAATAGAAGAAAAACAGTAATGAAAAAATGCAGCAAAATAGTGCTATACAACAGTCTCCAAACATTATTGTCTGATTGGCAATGTCACAAACAAACAGCCTGTCCCAGATACAGCAATCTGAACAGCTGGCCGTGACTAGTTTCACTGTAGTCACTTAACAATGAATACACCTTTTCTGCCACCACAAAGGATTTATTATGGTGTCCTTACGTTCACCAAAACCACTTATTAATATTTCACACTTAAATCACATACACATGTAGCATGACCCTCCCTGGGCTTCGTAAATTCACAAAGAATCATGGAGAAAATGCTAGATTAAATGTATTTTATTCAGAAAAATGATTCCAAGGCACAAATAAGTTTCAGTAATAAAATAGGAAATAAAACCAAAGTCACTAATTACTAGTTAAGACTTGGGGCTAGATTTACTAAGCTGCGGGTTTGAATAAGTGGGGATGTTGCCTGTAGCAACCAATCAGATTCTAGCTTTTATTTAGTACATTTTACAAAATGACAGCTAGAATCTGATTGGTTGCTATAGGCAACATCCCCACTTTTTCAAACCAGCAGCTTAGTTAATCTAGCTCCAGGTGTGTGAGGGAACACAATTGAGAAATATGACACATTTCAGTCTTGATAGACCCACTCATGAAAGTGCACATATTACTGTCTGAGACAGAAGATTTTAAACCCTTTTCCACATAGCTATCACCCCCCACCTTTGGAGTTTAGCTGTCAATAAGGACAGATTGATCTACCAAATATCACAGGGTTTTCGAAGTGAGCTAAGAATGTTTTGAGATAGGGAATGTTCATAGCACCTTCTCACTTCTGCACGTTTTGCTTGGCTAGATAGTTTACAACTTTGGAGTTTCAAATTCCTCAGAGATGCCTATCTCTCCCTGGCCTGGCTAATTTCAACAGATTATTGCCACTTGCAGTTCAGACTCATGTCAAATAGCAAAGCACACATTGAGATTACATTACTAGGTTACATACAATATACATTGTCATACATGAATTCAACAGAAAATAAAAATCAGTCATTAGATATACTACATAATCATTACGCCTCTCCCTAAACCTAGGGCACAGAGAACTATGACCTGTCACTGTCTTTCCTGCCCATTCACCACTTCTGCCCATTGGCGCGAGAGGCCATCTGCATTTCCATGTTCTGTGCCTTTCCGGTACTGAATGGTGAAGTTAAATTGCTGCAAAATTAAACTCCATCTTCAAAGTTTTCCATTATACCCAGAATTTATTCAGTTAGCTTAGAGGATTCTGGTCTGCAATAATGGTGAAATCCTGTCCATGCAGGTAGGGCTATAGCATTTACAGCTTTTACAATGACTAGGCACTCTCGTTCAATGGTACCATAAGCCACCTTTCAGAGGAGTTATTTTCTATTTAGGTAAAATGATAGGGTGCTCATCTCCCTGTGCTGTCACCTGGCTAAGGACAGCTCCTAGTCCATAGTTAGATTCATTATCTGTACTATAAATCTCTGTTTCAAATCTGGAGCCTATAGCACAGGGGACAGGGCCAGACAAGATTTCAGAGCTGTAAATGTATTTTCACATTCCTCTGTCCAATTAACCACCTGTGGTAACTTCCTTTTTGTTAAGTCAGTCAGAGGTTTGCCTAGGGTGCTATAATGGGGCACAAGCTTTCGATAATACCAAGCTTTAACTAAGAAAGACATGATATGCTTTTTCGTGGTAGTGTCGGCCACGCCGTGAAAGCCTCTACCTTGCCTGGCTTTGGGCGGCGGGTACCTCCCCCTACACAGTGCCCCAAGTACTGCACTTCACGCATGCCAAGCTGGCTTTTCTCTGGCTTGATAATCAGACCTGCCTCAGTAATTTGGCCTAACACACTTTTCAGATGGATCAGGTGCTCCTCCCAGGTCTGGACGAACACTGCAATGTCATCCAGGTAGGCAACTGCATGCCCCTCCTGGCCCTCTAGCAGGTCATTGAACAGGGGCATTTTTCATTCCAAAGGGCATGACCAAAAACTCAAATAGCCCAAATGGGTTGATAAATGCAGAGCGCTCACGTGCCTCGGTGCTACCTCTCCTAATGTGATATAAACTGCAGTGTGTTGGTGTCATTGCTCTGTCGCTTAACATCCAGCCAGCTCGCTGCAGTATTTGGCTGAAATTGTATGAAAAGCATATTGTGACCTGTGAGATGGTAAAAATTGAATGCAAATCACTAGAATTTAGTATTAGTAAGGTTATTAATAATGTAGGTACAAAATAATACCGAAACTATGTGATTTTACCCCCAAAAATTGAATTATTTTAAAAAATAGCTAAACAAAACCAAAACCAAAACACGCAAGGGCAGTTTTGGCAAAACCAAAACCAAAACCCGAAGGTAATCCAGATCCAAAACCAAAACCAAAACACGGGGGTCAGTGAGCATCTCTAATTTAAAAACACATATATGTATGGCCCAAATATATGGCACTCTCACTGTTTTGAGTTAGGACCATCCTATTAGCAAAAGCTCTGTGGAGTGGTGGGTGGCTTAAACAAACATTTGCAAATGTGTGCAACTGAGACTTTTGTAACTTTATGTACAAGTAGAAATGGCAACTACTTTGCTTGCTATAGCGGTTTGCTGGGGATTTTCTCTCTGTTTGTTCCTTTTAGGTTATCTAGCACTGATGTGCCCCACTTCATATTATATAAAAAGCCAAAACAGGTTTTTCCTCCACCCCCCCCGTAAAAGATGCAGCAACAGCTGGTTTGGTTGACGGGGAACTCAGAGGTTATCTTTCAGGTTTCCTCTCTTTCCACGTAGTTTTCCCAGGCACTCCCCAACTCTTCTGCGTTACAGGAGCTCTGGTAATGATGTACTAATCGGCCAGGCTAGCATCCACTTGTGCTGTTTTAGGGTCACAATCCACAGCTCATTCTCTCAACTCAGCTGGGCACAGTGTGAGGAACTGCTGCTGGAGAGTAAGATCCTTTAGCTTATCATAGTCCAGTACCTGCAATACCTAAATCTAATGATGCATCATGGATGATAATTGCGCTTACAGTATGGCATAGATATCAGAGGGACTGCGTCTTGAGTCTCGGAGTTTCCGCTGGTAAGCCTCACTAGTTATGTTGAAACAAAGTAATAAAGCTTTATTAATTGTGCCATAATCGCTGTCCAGTTCCTGGGGAAGGTCTGCATATGCTTCCAAAGCTTTCCTTATCAGTCCAGGGGTTACATAGTTGGCCACTCACTGGGGTCCAGTTCAAATTGTTGGCAAGTCCTTTCAAATCCCCTCAGGAACGTATCAAGGTCGCTGTCTTTTTCCTACACAGGAAAGTGGTCATGCCAAGGTTTTTTCCTACCCGGACCTCGGTCCTCCTACTGGCTGTTGACCCTGGCAAGTTCCAGCTGGTGTTCACGTTCGACTTGATGCTCTGCAGCCTCTCTGTCTGCAGCAGCATGGCGTTCGGTAGCCTCCCTGTTTGCACGGCAATCAGCAGCCTCCCTGTCTGCACGGCGTTCAGCAGCCTCTTGGAGTTGCTGTATCAGCTGCAGCGAGGCTACAGGATCAGCATTCTTCAGCTGTTTGAGAGCAGTATGATGGTAACTGTCCAGGGTAGACTACTCACTTTATTGAACAGAGGTATTTGTGGTAATGTCCATTGCTGACTGCTCTCCTGAAGCAGAGAGGTTTCCTCCATTGCCTCTTCTGACTTTTGGTTTATGATCAGCCTCCACCAGCGCTTGAATCAGTTGCTCTCAGCTCATCCGTTTTCATTTGCTTATAGTCAGGGTCATACTGGAGCACACACTTCCACCAAGTAAAAAATAGAAAAGAAAACAATAAAAGGGGGGAACAGAAACTATATATACAGTCTGTCCATTAAAATTTTGTAAGCCTTGAGCGCAATCTCCGGTCAATTAGGATGCTGACTCCCTCTAGAATCACACACCACTAATTCCCTTAAGTTCTTATGATGAAAAGAAAAATATTATCAATCCCACCAAGTAGTCAACCAGTTTGTCACGAACACCCAGCCTATCCCAGATACAGCAATTTGAACAGCTGGCCGTGACTGGCGTTACCTTAGTCACTGAGCAATGAATACACTTTTTCTGCCACCACAAAGGATTTATTATGTTGTCCTTACATTCACCAAAACCACTTATTAATGTTTCATACTTAAATCACATACACATGTAGCATGAGCCTCCTTGGGCTTCGTAAATTCAGAAAGAATCATGGAGAAAATGCTAGATTAAATGTATTTTAATCCGAAAAATGTTTCCAAGGCTTAGTTACAAAAAAGTTAATGACAAGACATACAATAAATTGCACAAATTGGAAATAAAACCAGTCACTACTTATTAGTTAAGACTTGGTTTGTGAGGGAACACAATTGAGAGAAATCAGACATTTCAGTCTTTATAGACCCCCTCATGAAAATGCACATGTCATTGTCTAACGCAGAATATTTTAAACCCTTTTCCACATTGCTCTCACCCCCCACCTTTGAAGAGTAGCTGTTAATAAGCACAGATTGATCTCTCAAATGTCACAGGGCTTTCGAAGTGAGCTAGGGATATCTTGAAATCGGGAATGTTCAAAGCACCTTGATTTCTTACCTCTGCTCGTTATGCTTGGCTAGATGGTTTACAATTTTGGGGCTTCAAACTCCTCAGAGATGCCTCTCTCCCTGGTCTGGCTAATTTTCAACAGATTATTGACCCTTGCAGTTCAGACTCATGTCATCTAGCAAAGCACACGTTGAGATTACATTACAAGGTTACATACAATGTACATTGTCATACATGAATTCAACAAAAAATAACAATCAGATAGATATACAACATAATCATCACAGGCAGTACAAGCCAAATATTTCTGAGTGCCATCAAATATTATAAAGAAAAGTATTCTTCCTTAGAATTCTAACAAGTAACAATAAGCAGAGCATTAAGTAGTACTAACAGTTCAGCAAATAGCTGAAGTCTGTAACAGAGGTAGACATTAAGATTTATAAGTGGAATCTGGTACTTACTATTGGAAAAATTCTGTATCCTTGCACAATTGTTTGCAAGTGCATTTTTCTGTTATTTAGTGAGCAGACAACTATACAATATGTGAAACAATTACTTGTCTCTTAAAAGGAGAAAAATTGCAAATGGTGATATAAAAAGAAATAAGAATCAGTATAGTACTGCATAAGTAAATTCAACCACAGCCAGAGAATATAAGCTATTAAAAATATAGAATAATATTAAATAATAACTTTATTTCTAAAACTAATTCCAGAGTGCCACTTTTGGCATGGTTGTTTTAAATCTCATAAATTTTAAATAAAAAAAAAATGTATTTAGGTATGCTGTTCAGTTCCCTAATGCTACCATATAAGCAAGCAGCCCCCTCTTCTTTCTCAAGAATGTTATAAAGCTACTGTGCCACCTAGACACACTTCTTTTACAAGGCAGTACCTGTTCGCTTCCACTGTTCTACAAACTCAGCTAATATATTTAATTAGACATGACCCTTCAGCAGGGCTGGGAAATTTTATCAGGGAGATGTTGGATATGTTACCTTAATCCAGGATATGTTTCCTTAATCCAGCACATTGGAAAATGGGAAAAAATGCAGGTGACCCAGCCCAAGGTAGCCCACTATGGGACTGACCCAGAGGCAGATGCCCCCTCAATTCTGAAGTCCTTACTTCCCCTACATCATTGTGCATTTACATTGTTTATTTAACAGGATCATCTAAGCATTATTACTGGTGGCAGTACTTCAACTAATAAAAATGATCTTATAAGATCAACAGAAATTTTAGACAGATACTTACAAAAAAACTTGATTTCGCTTTGTAATGTTAAAAAAAACATACCTGTGAAGTCCAAAAAAACCCTGAAAAACAATCAGCATCTCATAAACCACCTACAGTGGCAAGATGAAGCTTAGTCCACTTTTAACAATCGCTGGTACTGCTACTGCTCATACCCAACATCATACATCCTAACTCTACTAATAGTTCTGCCACCTCCAAAATAAGAACATCTAAGAAACAGGAGAACATAAACAAAGAAGCTGAAGAACCAATTGGTATTTCACGCAATCCTGAGAATCTATGAGTAGTACATCTGACACCTCTGATTCTATTACTGTAGAGTAGCTTACACTACATTCCTCAATTCCCCTACATACCCCAATTTCTCAAGGAGATATAAGAATGGCAAATGATTTATAAATTGAAGATAGAAGTTGAGCTTTGAAAGTTTCTGGCGCTTGATGGAAATGGTGTGATGATGATGCATGTGTTGAACAAGTTGATGTAAATGATGCTAATGATATTGAGGCAATAAAGCAGCTACCCACCTGTGAGACAATACTTTGCAAGAGGATTATGAAAGCCACCATCCAATTTCATAGCGGATCAGTAGAGCTGCTATTTTAGCATTTGATCTGTATATAGAATGTGCTATCAATACTTAAGGTTTTACACAGATTAGTTTAGGTGATGTGCAAACACTGCCAATTTCCATCTCAATTCTATTTCTCTCAAACAGCAATTACTCTGCTGTGCAAGGAGGTTAACATTGTGAAATTCATTAAAAATGCTACTGTATCATCTATCGACTCCACTACCTATGGAGAGAAGTGGTAGTTGTCAACCTAAGGTCTACATGACTGCCACAGCCCAGTGGGTAAGTATGCCATACTCAGAAATGGTAGAAGCACTCTGAGAATTGTCCTCATCCTCCTTCTATTTTAGTTCTAGCCCACAACAGGTCATTCACCGACAAGATATGTAATGTATTGCTGGCTTCATGACAAAGCATAATGGTGTATACCTGTTACAAAAACTTAGGGTAGTCATTGAAAAATGGCTCACCCCTCTTTGATGTTACCCAGGTTTCTTAATTTATGATAACAGATAGCATTGTGTGTCTCTCATGACTGGGTGAGTTTCAACACATACCACAAGTATCACACAACTGTATGGAATTTCATAAAATCAAGAGGTCCGTGCAGGGGATGCTGGCAGAGTGTCATGGTTGGTTTACAGGAAATTGATCCCTAGGCTCTGCTTAACATGGCTAAGCAAAACCCACAGGTGTGGAGTCTAACAGACAAGTGTTTTTTTTACCAGGAACCCCCACAAGGAGGTATGGTTTTAGCTGCACCAACTCTGCAGGTCGCGGTCCTGTGAGTGAGTGTACAGCAGAACGATGTGGGGGAGCCAGGTGAAGTAGATGAAGACGATGGAGTCCACAAAATGAGTGGTATAAATACAGGCACAACAATAATATAGGCTGATGGTCAGCAGCCAATGAGTCACTAGGAGAATAGGTGCTCTGTGGTATACAGTGAGAGGACAGAGGCTGTCACTATGAAGTACTCTGGAGATGGTAATGGAAGTACTGGAGCGGCAATAGTTCAACACAGCCAGAGGCTGAAGGCTGACTGGAGTGATGGAGGTAACTCGTAGTAACAGCTGATGAGTCCCAGATGAAATAGCAGCTCTGAACGGAAGTGATGAGAGAACTGGAGCTGTTACAATAGAGTACACTAGAGATGGTAATAGAGCTACTGGAACAGCGTTAGTTCAACACGGCCAGAGACTGAGAGCAGGCTGGAGTAACGGAGGTAACCCGTGGTAACAGCTGATGAGTCACATATGTAGTAGCACCTCTGAGTGGTAGTGATGTGAGGACTGAAGCTGTCACAATGAAGTACACTGGAGATGGTAATGGAGGTACTGGAGCAGCGATAGTTCAACACAGCCAGAAACTGAGAGCAGGCTGGAGTAGCGGAGGTAACCCGTGGTAACAGCTGATGAGTCATAGATGTAGTAGCGGCTCTGAGTGGTAGCGATGAAAGAACCGGAGCTGTCACAATGAAGTACACTGGAGATGGTAAGTGAGGTACTGGAGCAACGAAGGTTCAACACAGCCAGAGACTGAGAGCAGGCTGGAGTAGCGGAGGTAACTCGTGATAGCAGCTGAGGAGTCACAGGTGTAATAGCAGCTCTGAGTGGTAGCGATGAGAGAACCGGAGCTGTCACAATGAAGTACACTGGAGATGGTAAGAAAGGTACTGGAACAGCAATGGTTTAACACAGACCACAAACTGAGAGCAGGCTGGAGTAGCGGAGGTAACCCATGGTAACAGCTGATGAGTCACAGATGTAGTAGCGGCTCTGAGTGGTAGCGATGAGAGAACTGCAGCTGTCACAATGATGTACACTGGAGATGGTAAGTGAGGTACTGGAGCAGCGAAGGTTCAACACGACCAGAGACTGAGGGCAGGCTGGAGTAGCGGAGGTAACTCGTGATAGCAGCTAAGGAGTCACAGGTGTAATAGCAGCTCTGAGTGGTAGCAATGAGAGAACCGGAGCTGTCACGATGAAGTACACTGGAGATGGTAAGAGAGGTACTGGAACAGCGATGGTTTAGCACAGACCACGAACTGAGAGCAGACTGGAACACAGGCAAACCACAAGGAGAACAGGAACTAAAACCACAGCCTGCAGGAAGTGACCTTGAAGAACAGGCATCAGACAGGTGAATCCAGGAGGTTTAAATAGTGCTCCAGCCAATGAAAAAGAGGGAGAGGTCCTGAAGTGCAATAGGCTTGCAACTGCACAGATCTGAATATAGCTGAATGAATGAACTGGAGAATGTCTGATGCTGGGACATGGCAGTTTCCAGATGAATGGACTGCAGGTAACGAGACAGGTACTATCTGTGGGACCGGAGCGTTACACAGTGGCCAGTAAAATTATTGGTGATTTTAGGCATTCAACAACCGCAGGCAGAAAACTGCAATATAAACATAATCTGCTTTGCATTCAAATGAAGCAAGAATAACAAGGTGGAATTCGAACCCTATATGTTTCAGCATCTTGACAGCAACAACCCATGAAATAGGGAGATGTTGGATATGTTACCTTAATCCGGGATATATTCCCTTAATCCAGCATATTGGAGAATGTACAGTAGAACACTTTCCAATACTACTCACAATGTTGTCAATTTTGAGGTCATTATAAATATACTATAAATGAGTGTAAATTATATACTGTAAATGTAGGAAAACGTAAACCATAATTATGTGAATTAAAACAAAATCACATGATTTTCAGCGTTTTACCATGTGTCATCAACTTTAATATTTAAGTTTAATCCACAACCAAAACACCAGTTTGGTTTTGCCAAGCCAAATCACTAGAATTATTTTAGAACCAAATCCAAAATTCAGGTCTAACTATCATCTCTACTCTTTATTAGTTACTTTGGGCAATTATTGGTCCTCGACATAAAAATTAAAAGACCAATTATATCACTTTCAGGTTGTTAATTTTTCCATTTTAATTTATAAGTTCGATCTATTTTATATGTTAATAAGATTAAAGTAGCCATTTCCACTGTTGAAGCTAATTTAATTTTGATTAATTTATTCCTGCAAGTTTTCAGCAGAAGTTAAATCCAGAAAGATGCTGCAAGGTTGCTGAAGAATTCCATATGTAGTGTAATGCATGAAAATGTTTTTGTTTTGTTCTGATTTGTAGAGGATCTAGCCACTTATGCAGTTCCCAACTATATCCAATCAGACAGTCCCCTGCATTAACATCTTTAAAATGATCTCTGAAAACCTATATACTACCCACACTAGTACACACAATTGTCCCTTTCGACACTCTGAGCCTCACTAGATCCTCTTATCTCAGCTTTGACCTCTACCAATTAGATTAAAGTGCTCCCAAGTGCAGGGCCCTCTTAATCTTTGTTTTCTGCATTTATTTTGTCTAAATTATATGTCCTTGCCTTTTGTATGATTTGTTTCACCCACAGTCTGGCGCTGCATAGTACTATGGCATGTTACAAAACAATAATAATAATGTTATAATAGGGATGGACATGTATGTTTCTTGTGCTATGCAGTTTGAGATTCATAGGAGCTGTAGACTAGAAATAGTTGATGCACTAAAGTTTGTTTTCTGCTAGTCCTAATGTAATCTTTTTATTCTTTTAATAGCTTTGGATATTTAAGACACTGTGTCACAACAGATACTTTCAAGTTAAAAAATAATAAAAATAGTTAATATTTTCAATGTTGACTTATGGACCTTAAGGTCACTGAAAACTTTTGCAAAAATCTCTAGTGTCTTAAGATACTCCAAAAACTATAATACAATATTGTCAAATGTCAGCAAAGACTGATCTCCGTTATAAACTCTTTCACTCTCTACTAAAAAAATGTGTTTTTACTTGAGAGCTTAAAATGTTTGTCATCTGCAAGTAACATTAAACAGCAGTCCATTTTGTTTTTTCAAATGCTGGCAAACTGCATCTACTGCACTTCAGTAGAAGAACTAGATAAAATGTAAATAGCTTTGCATTTAATATGTTAATTGAATATTTAAGGTTTGAGGCTTATCCCTCAAATTGTCTTAGCATTGACAATTGTTTCTTTTTATTTACTATTTACATAGAACGCTCAACACAGATCAAATGTTCCTGTTATTTTAACATATTATTTGAACATACACTAATTTAAATATGTATGTCTCTTTTCAGCATTAGAAATAATCCAGTTTAGGTGATCACACAAAATAAAATCTTGTGGAATTAATTGGTTAGGCATTGTACAGTGTGTGGCACATCCTAAAAATAATTGATTTCTAAATCTAATCCCATTGGATTGCATTTGTTCATATTGTATATATATCCAGGTTGACCAATAAACAACATTATTACTTTGCTGCCCAGTGCTTGAAAATTGTTCACAGATCTCATTGTTCTGAGATCAGGCTAAATAGCTAGAACCTAATGCTATTTGGGTGGGCACCATTAAATTTCCAACATTTAATTCACTTATATTTAACATATTTTATGCAACAAAACTTGGATATTTTTATAATTCTACAATTTTAAATTTATTTATAAAATATTAATTGTATTACCATTGTCAGTGTGGCCACATATGGTAGACAATTACGACACTAAATACAGCATTTAATCATAATTAGCCAGCCAAACATAAAATATATTTGTACATATAACCTCCTATTTAACTTGTCACTTCATATAGGGCTCATATACCACCGTAAACCATCCATAAAGAAAATTCATAGAGGGCTGATTGTCCACTCAATACTCCAATATCAAAACATCTTAACAATAAAGTCAATTGAGCACATAATTACTACCATTTTTCTAATTAAGCTCTAGAGAGAGATATCATCATAATCAGCTATTTTATATAACGCCACTAATTCCCTGCCCCATTGGAGCTTACAGTCTAAATTCCCTTACAAGATATTTTTATTCATCCAGGCCTCTGTTAAGAGCAAGAAAATGGGAGTTCAGAAACTACAGTCATACCACTCTGGTAAATGCCCAACTACATTCGATCTTGGAAGCCAAGCAGGATAGGAGACTACCCGAGAACACCTGGTATGGTTAGGGAGAGTGCCCTCATATGTGTGCCAAGAGGTCCTGCCGTTGGATTAAATCTAAGTTCCAGAGATTTATATAGACATCACACTGGGTGATTCACTGGAATTCGAGCTCCATATACATGTCATGCTCAAGGAAGTCCCTCAGTCAATATTTACTCCAGCTTAGCCGGGCGCGGAGTCTAACAGCCTCTCAGGCCTCCACCAAGAACCTCCGCAAGGAGGGATGGGCTTGGCTGCAGAGAAACTGCAGATCGCATCCCCTGGTTAAGCCTAATAACATGGGAGACAGATAGAAGAAGCGGTAATATAATACAGGAACGGTACCTGTGGGTTGTTCAGGAGGTGGTGGGGTATGGTTTTTTGGTATTGAAAAACCTGACACCCACTTGCCCTACAAAAGAAAGTTGAAAGTGTTTTAAAACTATGTGACTATTGATAGACTCACTTACCTTTACAGCGACTCCGCATCTAAGCGATGCACCACGATGCTGACCGCAAGTCATTTCTAATGAAGAGGTGTCCGGCAGTACAGATTCTTGTCATCGCGACTTGGATTCCTTTAAATTTAAAGTGGCAATGTTGGGTTAAGTGTTTAAACACTTAACCTGCAGTGGCTTGACATTGCCACTTTAAATTTAAAGGAATCCAAGTCGCGATGACAAGAGACTGTATTGCTTGACACCTCTTCATTAGAAATGACTAACATGAAATGGCGGTCAACATTGTGGTGCATCGCTTAGATGCGGAGTCACTTTTTCCCTTTTCTATGTATGCTATTGCTGAAGTCTATCTCAGATTCTTTATTCCTGCTCAGGTTAAGCATTATGTCATACAGGACATCATATATAATTAATGATCAATACCAGGTCTCATATGAGTTATTTGCTCTGCTACTATAAGCACAAATTGTCTGATATTTGGGAAACTATTTTGTGAAATTATATAAAATATTCGTTTGGAAAGGGAATAATTGTATTCTCTATTCACGACACATCAAGAAGACTACCTTTAATTTACAGGCTGATCTTAACAAAAGATGTGAAAGGTAGAAGGACAATTTAGGGTCCATATTTCCAGATGAAGGAGATCATGACATTTGTGATATCAACAATGTATGGATGGATGATCTTAATAAATTGAAGACACTCCTCCAGAAACAATCTAGAACTTGGTGGAATATGACAACCACACAGAAATATTTGAAACAATCAATTACTCCTAGATGTTTGAGACCTAAACTACACCCTACATATGACCTAGCTACACCAGAATTACAATTGGAATGGGAGACTACTCTCCTTAAATGTTTAACGGAACTAATGCGAATTATATTAAAACATGATTTGATCACTCTTGGAATCACAATTGGAATCTTACTCTAAACATATAGATGAGTTGAGTACAAAACTCAAGGACTATGAGACTTCAGAGTCCTTTCAGAGAATGTATGAGAAACACAAAAAAAGATCTAGAGAATTTTGATACATTTATTGTTGAGAGGAAGAAATCTAAATTTATAGGTGACAAAAAAGATTATGTCACTGGCAATATCTTCAGATGGAAAAGAGCTACTTACTCTAAAGATAGACAAGAGAGAATGAAAAGTTATGAATCCTCTGAGATTGAATCTTCAGAGAATGAAGGTGGGAATAGGCCATATAACAAGGGAAGAGGGTCTCATAGAATCTCTTCATCTCCTTTTTTGGGGGAAGTTTCAAGACCCCAGGGAGAAGGAGGGTCAAATCTAAGCGGACTAGGAGAAGTAGGCAGAAATATACGGGAAAGACAACCAAGAATTTGGAAAGACAATTAGTACACCAGCAGGAAACAACGGAGGGGCAGATAGATGGAGTATTACTCCATCAGCAGGACCCAATGGAGGTGCAGATATGTGAGGAACAAACCTTACAAATAATTAATTTATCTGGTCAAATACTGACTATATCACATACTAAATTGTTGAGTAGAAATTTGTCTTTTTCCCCTACCACTGATTTCAATCGTTTCACTTGGGAGAGAGATGCATCTCTTAACAAGGAAACTTAAGCTCACCAAGTTCTTTGAAAACAATGAAGTATTACCTTCTACAAATGACATAAATCCAAATAGCCAGAATAGTTTGAATGTGGAATTATGTGCTGAAGATCTAGACACTTTGAATATTCTGGAAGAATTACATTTGGAGCAAGAATATATGGATTCTGAAGATTCACAAGGGAGACCAATTTGTCGAAAGAAATCATCATTTTTTCCCCAAAGATTCTATATGTCCACAAATTAAAGTTTTTGAAAATATGGTGTCACAAGAATTGCACAAATTAAAACTTAAATCCAATTATAATAAATTTGACAATCTGACAAGGGATGAGAGGAATGCACTCAAAGACATACGCTCATGGAAGGAAGTAGTTATCAAAAGTTCTGACAAAGGGGGAAATGTGGTAATTTTGCCCATATCAATGTATAAAACAGAGATGTATAAACAACTGAAAGACAGTAACTGCTACAAACCCCTCTTTCAGAATCCAATGGAGGACTTTAAATCTTTATATGACAAACTTATCCAGAAAGCCTTTGATAAAGGAGCGATTACTAAAACAGAACTTAATTTTCTATGATAGATCACCCTAAAGTGACAACCATTTATTTGTTACCCAAAATCCACAAAAATGCACGAATACCACCGGGAAGACCAATAGTCTCAGGGATAGGCAGCCTCTTTGAGCAGGCTAGCATTTAGACTGTAAGCTCAGATCCCGAAGGGGTATGTGAGGTATTCAAAGGATGTGGATCTGAGACCTGGGGGTAAATGTATTAATGTCCGGATTCTTCAACTCCGGCGTGTTCAGCGTCTTCGGAGATTAAATTTAAACCGGCGCTGCATTGTAAAGGGAAGTTTCCCTTTACAATGCAGCGCCGCTTTAAATTTAATCGCCGAAGACGCTGAACACGCCGGAGTTGAAGAATCCGGACATTAATACATTTACCCCCTGGGCTTTTTATACTGTTGTGAATCAGACTATTGGATTTGTATGGACATACGATCATTTGGACTGTTTCCTTTTTGTTTATGAATGCATATGGTTTTACTTTTAATGGCTAAGTGGCTAGCCCTTATGCAATTCTATCTTATATCTTAATTACTGTTATGGTTATGTGAATTCACATTTTTACTCAATGTGCTGCATGTTATGATTATTTTATTACTATAGTGTATAGATATACCCAATAATAAACACCAGATAAAATTCACCATAGGTTTCATTTCTGCTTAACATTCATCCCATATTTTTTTCTTATTATAGTTAATAATCCCTATAGGCGAGTGAGCACATAATTTTCATGATAACATGTAAGACATAAGTTTGTGACATCATTTGCTCCAACTACATCAGACCAATGTTAACATAGATTGAATTGTTTCTACAATGATATACACGTGTCAATTATGTATGGTGCATATATTTATATCTGGACTGCTAATTATTGACTAAGCATTAGCGTTAGAAGCAACGACTGCCTATTAGCCAAACAATTGTCTTAGGTTTAACTTATCATAAATGTGAAGCATATGTCATCTTATGCCGCATACTGTTCATCATATTAATCATATGTATGGCCTATTCCACCTTTTTATTAATTTAGAATTATTCACAGATGAAACCTTGATTACCGTTATTGGTTATATAGTTATTAATATTCAGAAGATTTTAATCTTATAATTTTATTTATGACTATACTTAAATGAAAGCTATTAAAATGTGAATATAAATTTGGCTATTAATTTATTTATTCATCTCCATTCTTTATTTAGTGGAAGCCCACTAAGAATGAAGGTAAAAATTCAATACATTTAGTTTCCTGATTTATACACTAGGTAATCATGGAGTAACGATTGGATCTGATGTTTAAAACCCCTATGGTGTTAATGTAATCGCCACACCTCCAGAACACACAGATGGGTTAAGAAACCTAATTACATGCGCCGATGAAAAATGAGGACGAAACGCATTGGTTAATGTTTCTTACTGACGTCATAACAGGAAACAGGAGACAACAAGTGTGTTCCACTGTGAAACACACGTGATACCTCATTTCACCATACAATTGTTGCAATAGCTGCACAGAACCACGATAGATACAAGAAAGCTGCCAAAACAGGATTAACAGAAAGTATTTGCAAACCCTTTTTTTGAACTATATTTACTTTATACTGGATTGCTGCGCAGAATCTGGACTGTATTAAGATACATCCCAGCTTGATCAATGCATTGAACTAGATCTTATGAATTGTTGGTTTTAATAATGAGAAATTGATGTCATGCTAATATGTATAATAGGGATTGGAGAATTTATGATTGCATTAAACTTTATGTAGTTTCTATGGACCTCTGAACTGTGTTAGTATTGGTGAACCAAAGCATGAGTTTATAAATTAGGAGTTTTGGAATCTTATTTGTTATTTTAAATGGTTAACTATATTTTGCTGTTGTAAGCGTTTAAACTTTTATATTTTTATAATTCTACAATTTTACATTAATTCATATAAATATTATCAATTTTATTACCATTGTCAGTGGGGCCACATATGGTAGACAATTATGACACTAAATACACATTGTTAATACAGCATCAATTTAATCAGAATTAGCTAGCCAAACATAAAATATATTTATAAACATAAATATATATTATTATATATCAATATATAAAGAAATGTATATATTGACAGTCTCATGTATTGTCCATTTGGATCACATATTCTTGCATTTATCAACACATGTTTTACTTCTATGGCCTTTTTCTTACGAAAAACTTCACATTGCCTACCAACATTCAGAAGCTCTGCTCTGACAGCTTATGCTGACAGACCACCTCAGAGCTGTATAATCAATCACATGTGATCCTCGTGCAAATTAACCTTGTAATATTCTCCTCCATAGAGGGGAGCAACTTTTCTTGCAATGGTGAGTGACTGATTTTCACACTTTCAATCCTACCTTGTAATATTCTGTTGATTTACTATGGATAACCTTTTTTGATACTGTTTGTACTGACTTTTATATTTAAACATATTTACTTTCTTCTTGGTGTGCTTTGCACCTTGGTTAGCCAATCTGCACAGCTGGTGTTTATTTGATTGGTTCACTCCCACTGTATAGAGTAATTAAGGGTGTTTGGTTCATTGTGGTGTTTGTCTTGATAAAGGGCTGTGTGAAGCATGAAACGTCAACGTCTTCTTTTATGGAACAAAGAATTTATAATTTGGAAAAGTCCTGTGAGTGCCTCCTAAGTATACTAATTCATACATGCATGTTTTTGGAGTGCATGCACCCAGGCTTGAGAAATATCTACAAATGTGAGTGCCTTTTTTGTAATGTGATCCTTTTTTTTTTTTTTTCATTTCTCTCTCTCCTTATATATTTGTATGTATGTGTATATATACATATGTATAGATATCTCTTGCTATCTATCGAGATATATATACATATATAATTAGTGGCAACACATTGTCACCTTATAATAAAGGAGAGAGTGATGGTTTCCTTGGGAAACTACAGCCTAAAGGTGCAGAGAGGAGGACACAGACACAGACACACACGCCTGACAGGAAGTTTAAAAAGCTGGGATTGAGCTGTGTGTGGGTGACTGTGATAGCCAGCATTTAGGGCTATGGGACTGTTTATTTCTGTGAATGTTTGGTTTGATTGTTGAAGACACTGCCAAGACTGTTTATCCATCCTGAAAAGTAAATAAATGTCAAAGTAGTTCAGCAGAAACCTGTGTGAGGAGTTATCTGTTTGCACACTTTTCACAAGTGGGCAGTACAGTGGCCTAGTGGTTAGCACTTCTGCCTCACAGCACTGGGGTCATGAGTTCGAGTCCTGACCATGGCCTTATCTGTGTGGAGTTTGTATGTTCTCCCTGTGTTTGCGTGGGTTTCCTACAGGTGCTCCGGTTTCCTCCCACACTCCAAAAACATACTGGTAGGTTAATTGGCTGCTATCAAAATTGACCCCTGTCTGTTTGAGTGTGTGTCTATATTAGGTAATTTAGACTGTAAGCTCCAATGGGGTAGGGACTGATGTGAATGAGTTCTCTGTACAACGCTGAAGAATTAGTGGCGCTATATAAATAAATGATGATGATGGTGTCATTGTGGGATGTGCAAAAGACAGCTAGATCATTGCTGTCCCCCAAGCCAACAAATCCAGGGTGTTGAGTTATGCAAAACCTCCTAACTACAATGTTTGATTACTGCATGCAAAAAGTGTTGCAATCTCTGAACACAAAGGCAAGTGCATAATTTTTTTTTATTGTTGCTTGCATGTACTGCAAAACCTACTTATTTCAAATGTTTGTTTGCAAATGTGTAAAACTGTTTACTACAAAATGTTTGCTGCAAATGTGTGGAGTTTATAAGCGACTCAAACCTTAAACACAAAGCAGGTGTATGAAATTGATTGTTGTTTGTTGTGAACTACAAGTGACATACAGCCTTTCCCACAAATAAGTCTGTTTAATTTATGCTTAGGGAAGCAAAGTTTCATTTTTCTTCACACCAAAATAGCAATATGGAGGAACTCTTGAGGGCTCTGGTGAATGTGACCACTAGGCAGCAGGAACAGCAGGGGGCATTACTAGCTGTAGCTGCTGCACAACAAGCACAACAAGCTCAAATGCTGCAGGTTGCAAAGGCCCAGATAGAGATTAACAAGCTTTTGCATAAAGAGCTAGCACAATTGAGGCAAGTGCATGATGTGTTTGAGGTGCCTGTCTTGCAGAAAATTATTGCTTCCGATGATGTGGAGGCATATCTTTTAGCCTTTGAAAAAGTCGCCATGGGACTAAAATGGCCACCACGAACCTGGGCGGAGAAGCTGACGCCATATTTGAGCGGTGAAGCTCAGCGTGCATTTCTTGATTTATCTAATGAGCATGCTGCTGTCTATCAGAAAGTAAAGGCTGAAATCGTGGCCCGAATAGGTGTGACTGGAGCTGGGAGACTTCAGTGCTACCATGACTGGCGTATCTCCAAGGAAAATAGGTTCACTCACAGATGGCTACTCTCTCTAAAGTGATAAAGAGTTGGTTGCAGCCAAATACCAATACAGCTGGCCGCATGGTGGAGATACTGGCAACTGACCATTGTGTATGTGGGCTGGAAAGGAGCTTTCAGAGATGGATGCTACAAGTGGATCCAGACTTTTATGAGGAACTTGCTATGGCGATAGACCATTGCTCAGCACTGCAACGCATGCTATGGCTCCAGAGGAGAATCCAAAACTATTGCTCAAGCCAAGGTGGACGCCATGGCTGGTGGAGCCAATAAGAAAAGTTTCTCCATATGTTTGTTTTGAATGTAATGAACCTGGGCACTTCTGTGCTGAATGTCCAAAGCAACAGCAACCAATGGACTGTACTATGGCTCCGCGGAGGTCAGCCTTTCTTAGTTGCTATGATATGTTTCACTTCATGGGGAGTCCTTCATCATTACAAGTGACTGTCCTGGTGAATAGGTTTGCTGTTTCGGCCCTGGTGGATTCGGGAAGCGAGTTGACATTAGTCTCCAGGTTCCAAAAGAGGTGTCGGCAAGGTTACTTAAAGTGAAGGTGCTGTGCTTTCATGGAGCTACTGCGGAGTACAAGAAGACTCTACTTCCAAGTACCCTAAAAGACCTAATGGTTGAGGTAGTGCCTACTATAGCCCCAAAACTAATGTACCCCCCTTATCCTGGGGCATGTTCCAGGAGGTTCTTAGTGACCGGATCCGGCTGGACATATCGGTAACTGACACACCGGCCGTAAGTCCAATTTTAAAGGAACCTCTCCAACTCTTACTGGGCCCGGGAAAAGAGACAACAGAACTGTCGCCTATGCATGCTAAATACAGCTCCACGACCGCAACTCGTCCGAAGTCTCACACACGTAAACAAAAGGGGAAATTGAGTCAATCATTTACCAGTGACACTGCCATGGAGACTTTGGGGTCAGCAGAGGAAGCTGAGAACTGGTTCCCAGTTCCAAGACTCATTTCATTGCAGAACTTTGCTAGGGATCAACATAATGATGTTAACCTAGAAACTGCATTTAGATCTGTGGTAAAAGTTAATGATGTGGTAAAAGCTGAGAGGCCGTCAGAATGTGTACCGTATTTCTTTATTAAAGGGAATTTGTTGTATAGGACAGGGGTTGTTCAGGGAAGGAAAGTTGAATAACTTAATACCGCAGGTATACGTGCCTTTAATATTGGAAACCACAACCACACATTTTTGTGGGGGTCATTTAGGAGAAGATAAATCTCGGGATAGAGTTTTACTACGTTGTTACTGGCCAGGAATACATAGAGCTGTATTGCTTATCCTGCCCAGAGTATAAAAATACCTCTCCAAAACCTGACTACAGGGCCCCATTCCTGTATAGAAAGAAGAGATATAGAGTCCGCCAGTTGGATAAAAGTCTGAAATGACAAGTTAAATGTGTTGCTTTACTAAAATCCTGGCATGAGGAAACCCCGCTAAGAGGGCATAGACTAGGACCTAAACTTAAAACTGCAGATGCCCACTTCCATATAATGCAACTTCCACAGTATCCACTTCACTGGGGTTGATGAAGCCAAAGGGACGGGTGTATGACAAAGAGGGCAGTTTTACGCTTCCCGCGTAGTCCGCTTCGTGTAGCTACCGGAAAGGGGAATACAATTGGGACACTTTACCACGTTCTAATAGAGGAGAGAGTGGTGGTTTCCCTGGGAAACCACAGCCTAAAGGTGCAGAGGGTTAAATCTACACACACACACACACACACACACACACACACACACACACACACACACACACACACACACACACACACACCAGGAGACCAGGTGGAGCCACTGTGGGAGACTGTTGCCAAAAAGTAGCCATTGACCATTTAGGGACCTAAGTGCGATAGCCAGTGTTTAGGGCTATAGGATTATGTTTATTTCTGTGAATGTTCTCATTTGATTGCTGATGACAGTGTTTATCCATCCTGACAAGTAAATAAACGTCAACGAGGTTCAGCAGAAACCTGTGTGTGGAGCCATCTGTTTGCACGCTTTCAAAATATATATATATATATATTTATTTGTGGTAAGAGCCCACTACTGCTGAAGCACACGCGAAGAACTTCTTCTTTTTATGCAGCTTTATTGTCTGGCTGGTTAAAAATGTATTTGACACGTATGAATTTCACAGCAATTCTGGAGACCCTAAATGCTAGCTAGACATAGACCAGCTCTCAAGACCAGCCAGCTTCCCCAGCGTTGGTCTCAGGGAACAAATGACACAATCAAGCTTTTATACATGATACTCCTCCCCCAGCCTTAGCTTGATGGGCAGGTGACACACCCACCTTCTCTTTAAGAGGAAACTCCCATCACTGGCTCTGCTTGCACTAACAGACATGCCCTGTCTGTTTGCTGAGAGGAAGGAGCTTTCAGATCATGTAAGTTAACCAAACTTTAAGCTACACATAAGTCTTTACCTGGTTTAACCTCAATCTAGGTGCATAACTGCGCCAACGTTTTATTCTGCTTGTATGCTGTCTCTGCATCTTGTCAGATAAATGCCTCTCTTTGTTACTATATATATATATATATATATATATATATATATATATATATATATATATATATTATATTAGTGATGTTCACTGTCCCAAGTGTTTTGGTTTTGAATCTGGATTAACTTCATGTTTTTGTTTTGGCAAAACCTGCATTTGCCTGTTTTGGTTTTGGATCCCAATTGTTTTCTAAAATCCCTTTTTTCTAAAGACATCTATTTATTTATTTATTTTTTGTGTCCCTACATTATTATTGACCTCAATAACACTAATTTCAAGTCATTTGCAGTCGATTTTGACCACCTCACAATATTAAAATATAATTTTTATAAACTTTCTAACAAAGGCTGCAGATTTAGAAGACCAAGCCTGCCATACCTATTATCTGTATTTCAGCAATGACAATTAGCAATGGAACATTGGACCTCTCCTGAATGTCACTGGAGACTTTGAAGAACACTGCTACCTCTCCTCTTTCTTTTCTACCTATGACGCTGCCCAACTGCACTAGAGAATGCCAAGAGCTGTGCTACCCCTTCTGTGTCCTTCTGTGAAATGGCCCTGGATCGCGTGGAGGGTGGTACTTATAGAATCCAAAGCTCGTGAGATCTGACGATGTAACAATGAAATTTTGCCTCGTTTTCAATTCCAAGGGCGGGCAAAAGCACCAAGCCGGCTCGGTTCTCGGATCTGCTAAGTTCGGGTGTGTTTGGTTCTCAGGGAACCGAGCCTGAGCATTATATATATATATATATATATCTATCTATCTATCTATCTCTGCCCATTGTTTTATTATGGTAATCCTAAACCTTATTTGATCCCTTATTCTTTATGAGGATATTCTTATGTCTATCCCAAGCATGTTTAAACTGTTCTACTGTATTAGCCTCTACCACATCTGATGGGAGGCTATTCCATTTATCCACTACCCTTTCTGTAAAGTAGTTTTTCCTCAAATTTCCTCTGAAGCTACGTCCCTCCAGTGTCAGTGCATGTCCTCGTGTTCTAGTACTTCTCTTCCTTTGAAGAATGTTTCTATCATGTACCTTGTTCAAACCCTTGATATATTTGAAAGTTCTATCATGTCCCCACTTTCACTTCTCTGCTCCAAACTATACATATTAAGTTCTTTTAGTCTTTCCCGATAGGTTTTATGCTGTAGGCCATGCACCATTTTAGTTGCTTTCTTTGTACAGCTTCTAATGTATTTCTATCCTTCTGGAGAAATGGCCTCCAGAATTGAACATGGTATTCTAGATGAGGCTTTACCAATGACCTACTGTATACAGTTATACAGTGACCTAGAATATAGGGTTATTAGGCTAAGTCCAGATTGACCTTTTAGACCTTTATTCCTTCTAAACAAAATAGGTCATGGAAATTTTATAGTCTTCTATCCATGGCCACCAAGCCAGATGATGGGGGAAGGTGACTTTGTGGACCAATAGCTTCTTATTGGTCCACTTGTTCGCACCTCTCATTTGCTGTTTGTGCAGCACCAACTTTTGCAGAAGCTGCCCAGCCTAGATGGGACTGTGCAGACAAACACCACTTACACTGAACGAACATCCTGGAGTGAGTGCTAAGAAGGGGCTACAACAGAGCCCCAGATTACTAGAAAAATTATTTTATATGACATTTTTTTTTATAATTCCATTCAAGTGAATGGAGAGGCTTTATATGAGCATATATGAATATTAAAATTATTTAAAATATGTCCAAAGCAAAAATATCTGTGTTGACATAGAGTAGCCTATAAAGATCAGAAAATTGCACCACACACAATATTAGACCTCTTTTAGGGGCAGTTTTTTATTATATAGCATTTTTTTCATATATAATCATTTATCTAAGAATAGAGACACAAACATTAGATATTTATAATTTATTGTAGGATTGTAGTGGATAACTGTATTAAACATTTATAGCATGCTGATAAAGTGTATTAAACTACTTTATCTTTCTGTAGATCCTTTTAGAAGTTGTTAATGAAAAGTTATTATTTCAGTTTGGCCTGATATCCCTGCAAACACCTCATAAATTGCTTAGAGTGCACATTCCTGAAGTATCTTGTCTGTAGTTCAATGTAAAGAGTATTTGGGGCAAGTTTTCTAAATTCCAACATTAATTTTAAGATTTGCCAATCATGTGAGATCATATACCACACAAATCCTATCAGTATGTAAAGAAAATGAGTACATTTATAGAACTGTGTGTAACATAAAATTGTAATTGGTGTTACACCCTATTAGCAACAAATAGTTATTTGTTTAAAATGCACTTATGTGGCAGAACTGAAAGAGGCATATTGAATATAAAAAAATGAATAGCTTGCTACATTAAGATGCTACCTTTGGACCAATATACCTGCAGGGCATGGGAGAAACAAGGCCAGGGAAGGCAATAAATCAATCTTTCAGGCTCCAGCACTTTCACACACTGGGAAGAAAATCTAAGGTCAGGAATACTTTCCACACAACTGAACAACATCATTGAGAAACATTGCCTCAAATTAACCCACCTACAGGGGGCAGATGTTTGAATAAAATAATTCTAAGAAAATTCAAAATAAATAAATATGCTGCATAATGTATATAATTTAATTTCATACATTCAAACCCTCATCAGATATTTGTATAGTTCAAGACTCATTTCATTTAGACACTATAGGGTAAATGTATCAAGCTCTGATTTTGAAAATCCAGCAATTTTTTTTCTCGCGGTTGTTTCATATCGCAGATGTATTAAAGTGAGATTTGCTGTTAAATCACCAGAGATGTTTCTGTCAAAATCGCTGTTTACAAAATCGATAGAGATCAAAGTCCCGACTGTTTGCCACTCTAGCTATACAAGTCTCAATTGCATGAAGCTGCGATTAAGCAAACTCTCCTGAGTTGGTTTTAAAAATCGCTAAATACAAGACGCTGCATCCTAGCAGAGTGATTAGTAAACAAATCACTGTTACACTGTCTGCCTATAGAGCCGGAGGTCCTGCAGCTGTCAAAAGTTTAAAAATAGATAAAAGTAAAAAAAAAAAAAAAAAGCCCGACCACTATTAACCCTAGTGCTGCCAGTCTACTGCTGGTTGCGTGAAAATCTGTGAAAAAATTGCGTGGGGTCCCCCTGATTTTTGGGCATCTAGCACTAGGCAAACCAGCCGGGGTGGGTGGCACTATAGCAGAGGGACAGGTGGCAGGGGTCCACCTGCCATAGTGACAACCAACCCCAGACTGTTCACCTCTGGACTGGATTCCCTAGGGAGTGGGTTCAGCCATAAAATAAATGAGTGGGGCCCCCTTCTAGGGACACCGAGCCCAGTGCTGAAAGCACTAGGGCTCTTTCTACATCCCTGGGCAGTGGGTGTAGGTTAAAAACGTAATTAGTAGTTAAATAAACAGATGCCATTTTGTGTTGTGGAACTACAAGTCCCAGCCATCCCAGGCTGCCATAAACAGTGTAGGCATGCTGATACTTGTATAACTGCAAGCACCAACATACCCATGGCAGCCATGGCATGCTGGCACTTGGAGAACCACATGTGCCAACATACCCTGACACACCTGGCTGGCTGCGACCTATTGTACCACAAAACAAAATGTTTACAAAACCACAACACCCTCATTAAAACACATACTTTTATTAAAAATAATAAAAAAACAATAAATACAGTAAACACCCTCATTCATACCAATATACTTACCAATCAGATTTCTTCTTTTTTTTTTTTTCGTCAGCAGATTTTAATCCAAAAATGCTTGTAAACCATGTCCCAATTTTTAATTCCAATAGAAATCCCTGCTTGAAAAGACCAAAATAAATTGCAAATCCAAATGTCCTGCTTCTAAATATCTTCTGTTCTTCTTGGCCAGAAGAGCCTCCTTATTGCTTGCAGTCATCTTATCTTCAGCCCAGGAGAGGCCTCCATACTTGTAATCCAATCCAAAACATGCTTTATTAAAAAAAAAAAAAAAAGAGAACACATGACGCAGGAACAACTTGTATTTAGATTTATGATATAAGGGGTTTTCCCACGCTGCCATGGGGAAACCCCTTATACTATAAATAGACCTTGCGGCTTTGTTAACCAACCCCACCCCCCCCCCCCCGCCCGGTGACTAAATGCTTGACCCCGACACTAGGACCCAGATGAGAGACACAAATTAGTGCTGCATAGCAAGAGAAGGCTTGGATGAGTTTATCACAACAGAAGCAGTTGAGTGGCAGTCTATAGATTCAGTTGGAAGAAAAGGAAATTGAGGTGGTCAGGAGAGGATGGGCTATTATTATTATTATTATTATTATTATTATTATTATTATTATTATTATAATAGGGAAAAAGTTGGGGAAAATGAGTGAAAATAATAGAAAGCAAAGAATAAGGAGCGGTCTGAGAAACAGAATAAACAGCAGGTGTCAGACAGGTACATGGGACACTGACACAGGAGTTTAAAGGTACGGATTGGAAGAAAAATAACAGAAGTAACACGAAGAGAGGTGAAACCTGTCAGGAAATACAAATCCTTAAAATAGAAGCAAAAATGATTCCTAAACAAGTGTACTATAACAGCTTCATCCTTGCCACCTTGACACCAGCAATCACCACCTAAACAGGTTGAAAAAAATTCCACAAGGCTAATTCATTAAATTTAGAAGAAACTTGGGAGATATTCACTATTCACTCAACAAGTAGAATGTCTCAAATTTCAACTTGAAGAGAAAAATAATATATAAAAAAGCCAAGGTGTGAAAAGACATTATCAAGATCAAAACCACTAACAGAAATGTATTACTCCAATACAACAATATGGATAAAATATACCCAGATATATTTCACACTATTCTCTGAAACCATTTAAGTCCACTAAAATGATACTCATCTTTCCAAAAAGTAAGAGAGACCTTTTTACACTTGAAGCTGACATACACTGTTCCAGTAAAATTAATTATCTATAAAATGTTAAGTAGCAGAATACAGTGTGACATGGGCATATTCTACAATGGGCTGGCTCTGTTGCAGTGAAAGTGCCAAGGATAGTAGGAGTTATTTTTGCATTAAAATTTGCACATGCTAAAATGTGTTTTTCTTTTCTTTTTTTTTGCTGGGTAAATTTAGAACTCTGTAAACAAAAAAAATTGTCATTGGTATTTTTTTTTCCTGTATTGTGATTTTAAATTTGCCTCAGGAGGATAGTGGTGTCATTAGCTCTGGTGTCAATCCTGCCCACCCCCTGCACCAACTGATTGTTTATACAGAACAATTCCATGATTTCCAGGGAACTTGTAGACCACCTCCTGTCCCCCTAGCATGCGTGCCTGAGGTGGTTTGAAGTTTGTCTTAACTTGAAAGATAAGAATGTTGCAATGTAGCCAATCCAAAATATTTTAAAATACTTGGGCAAACATAAATATAACAAAGAAATGTATTGTCCTAGAAGTCAAAGACTTATAACAAAGGTACCCAGTGCTAATACTTAATTTGAAGACTTAAAATATTTAAAGTTAGCAAAGTCATTGGTCCGTCATACCTGTCTGATTAAGATTTATCAAATTTATAAGCATGTGTTCTAGGTACACGAAGTGCAATATATTAGTTTTGTTTGCCGGAAAAAAAAAAAAAAATCACAATCAGGGCTGGCAAATTTTAGCCCGGGGGCAAGACTTGACTCAACAGGCGATTTTCATGGGGAAAAAATGCAGGTGACCCAGCCATGGGTCCAGCCCAGCCTGCCCCTGATGACCATTCATCTAATTGGAGCCACATTGACCTACACATAATGATCTCCTCCCAGATTCTGTATTTCACTGGGGCAAACAGTTACGGGTTGATAGAGTGCAGCCTCTTTACAATTAGCTGGATCAGCACTTCAAACTCCCATGGTGTAAAACTTGGTTGTCTTTGCTTCTAGGCTGCAGAAATGGAGCCATAGCTCTGACTTGGGCCATTAAGCTAAACAGTAGGAAAAAGACATTCATTAGTAAAAAGACTTAAATGCCCTGTAAACTGTTTCACATATGGCCTAATACTCCCAGTATGACCAAAGTTGAAACCCAAGATATGTATGTAAACTCCAGCAAAACAATTGATCAACTCATGAAATGAGATCACAAATCACAAAATGCCAGAGCTTAAGGATTGTCTCTCCAGCTGTTATATAGGATATGCAGGTGCATTCTCCTGTGATTGCCAGTGTATGAATGGCTATGAATTGTCATGCCACTAATCGCCTGGATACAGTTTATTATTGAGATTGATAGGTGAAAGTCAACCATTTTAGATTTGGTATAGAAGGGGTCCGCTACTGATTAAGAACTACTCCATGACGAGAATGTTGAAAAGTCTCATTCTCTTGCAAACATGAGCGCTACCTCATTCTCCAGGGCCGAGCTTCAAGTACTGACTGTAACTATGGATCATTGATCTGGACATGCAGCTCAGTACATTAGTAATGAGGCCAAAACTAATACCTACAGGTGTCACGCTCGACCAGTGATGCACATTCGTCCAGCTCCAGAGGTGCTGGAATGACTTGTGGAGGAGGCAGCCAGAACTTCTAGAAAGTATCAGGAGTGAAATTGCTAGGTGTAAGTTCACAATTGGTACTTTTTTCTTCAAGCTATTGTTATAACCTTCATTGGACAAAGTACAAGGCCTTCTTTGTAATAGTGATGTTTATGAATCAGTATGTGATTAACATAAACCTCCCAGGTTTATGTTTCAAAATTAAAATGGCATAGAGGTGTGTTAATTTGGCCAATGATGGTCCATGTGTGGCCTTGGATATTTCACATTGCAATCTAACATTATCTGGATGTCTCTATGAAGCGGTGTGTGTGTGTGTGTGTGTGTGTGTGTGAGAGAGAGAGAGGGATAACATTTATAAAGAATCTACTGTGTCATATTTATTGCAACATAACGCTTCAGCCCCCTACGCCTCCAGAAAAAGACATCAGGGGGTTAGGAGGAGGCCAAAACTGTAGCATTTTTCCCAGTTTCCCTTTTCCAACATACCACCAATCGGAGAAGGAGGAGGCAAGGAACCACACATGCGACTGCAAAATAATCTCAGTGGAAACCACATATCAATAGTGGAGAAACGCGTCAATGTAAATCCTTTGAACTATGATCACAGGACTTACTTAAGGAGAGATTGCAATCCCAGTTGGATTCCACCATCAATATTGCACATTCAACATTTCACGAAGCCTGGAGTGGGTTAAGCAGTGCCGTAACTAGAAATTTTGGTGCCCTGGGCGAGACAGGGCACCGGCACCCCCCATCTAAGTGGGAGTGGCATGTGACAAGTGGGTGTGGCCAACCTAATGTGGGTGTGGCTAGCACTATACTGAAATAATTCTATATCTATCTATATATATATATATATGCACACACACACGGAGAGAGAGAGAGAAACACACACAGGATATGAAGCACTCAAGACCTGAATAATGTACAGAGTATATAAAAATCAGTTTTTACAATATTCATGTAAACTCCAGGTGTTCACCACTAATTCAGAGTGTAATAGGTAAACAAGAAATGTTGGCAAATACTGAGCCCCACACATTTCAATTTAATGGAACCTCAACATACAGCATCTACATAATATGGCTAGGAACAACTTAAATCTATGACCATTTTTGATCAATTATTACATATTTTAATGTATCTGTATTAATATTGTGTCCATTTCCCTTTTTGTAACCCTTCCTATACTTCCTCATTGATGTACTAGTCCCCCTCTATTTTTTGAAAAATAAGTCTAGACCTCTTGTGCCACTGCTTAGCTCATTAATAATTGACAGAATAAAGAACAGTTGTGTGCAAAAAAAAAAAAAATGTACTGACCTGACTGCTCCAAGCACAGTACAGATTGCAGAGTAGACTCTAGTTGGGGTTGAGCATGCAGTGAAGTATTCTGAACTGGGCCATGCTTACTGCGCAGCTTGCACCTCTGACAGCTTGTGGCATATTTGATAACGTCAAGAGAGAGAGAGATACTTACAACCAGAGCTGGATTAAGGCTTTGGGGGGCCCGGGGCACTTAAGACAGGGGGGGCCCCTAAGATCTCAAATTAAGAGCATAGTGTCTTCATTGGGTATAAGGCTGTAAGCATTGACATATCCTGCATTACAACACCTATAGCCAGCAGTACAACATTTACAGATCTCACCAGAGGGCTCGTCTAGGTTGTCTACACAAGAAAGTCATTACTTCCACAAACTAAAATACTTTACATTAAAACAATCATCAAAACCCCACATTAAAATGGGCTTTGACACCACACATTAAAACCAGAAATGATACCACTGATAACGCACATTAAAACTAGCAATGATACTGCGCAATAATACTAGCAATGATACTGCACATTAAAAATGCCATTGATAACACACGCTATCTATCTATTTATATAGTGCCACTAATTCCGCAGTGATGTAGAGAGAATCCCCATTGGAGCTTACAGTCTAAATTCCCTAACACACACAGACAGACACACAAACAGAGAGACTAGGGTCAATTTAATAGCAGCCAATTAACCTACCAGTATGTTTTTGGCGCGTGGGAGGAAACCCACGCAAACACAGGGAGAACATACAAACTCCGCACAGATAAGGCCTTGGTAGGGAATCTAAATCATGACCCCAGTGCTGTGAGACAAAAGTGCTAACCACTAAGCCACCATGCTGCCCATAAAACCAAGCTGTTTTTTTGTTTCCATTTACATAAGGCAGTGTAAATAAATCCTTCACTGCTATGGAGAGTAGCACTGAATAAAAAAGGAAAAGACAAAACTCTGCATACGCCACCATCTTTGAAAATACCACAAAAAACCCTGCTTCTTATTCCTGTCAAATATATATATATATTTGTGCACTGTTGTAACAATAATATCAAAACTAGGCTCTCTGAATTCTAAGTGATATTAAAGGTTGGATGGAACTGACTATTCTCACTGACAAGGCAGGAATGGTTAGGTAAGCAAATGACAACAGACAAATCCTTGTTCCAGCTTAGGCCTGTTAACCAATGGTGTAAAAAAATGCAGGTTTAAAACGCATATAAACGATATGCATCATCATTCAGTTCACATTTTACATATTAAGGGTTTTCTTTATCTATTTATATATGATTTATTTGTTTTTCCACAGTTTAAATATGTGCCCACTGCCCAGTGAAACTATGACGACTCACCTGCTCACTTTCTTGGTGCCTAGGAGGAGCTGCTGCACATGCGCAGCAGCTCAATTTCAGACATTTTTGACAGTACAGCAGCTGCGGTGCTGCTGTACTACTGGCAAATGTTTAGAGATGATCCAAGGGTTAAGGAGTGCTCGCATTTGTCAGGGGGGCCCCGCAGTCGTATTTCACAGCAACTGGCAGGTGAGGTGATGCGGGGGGCCCTCGGAGAGAGGGGGGCCCGGGCACGTGCCCCCTGTGCCCCCCCTTAATCCGGCTATGCTTACAACAGTTGGACGCTTCAGCCCTTAAGTCTGTCTCGCAGGGGAACGCATGTGCGTTCCACTGACAGGAAGTTCGGCATTTGGAACGCATATGCGTTCCAAATGCCGAACTTCCTGTCTGTGGAACGCGTTCCACTGCGGGACAGACTTAAGGGCTGAAGCATCCAACTGTTGTAAGTATCTCTCTCTCTCTCTCTCTCTTAGGGCTGAAGCTATGGAGGCAGGTAGCGGGCAACGGCACCGCCCGCACCGCCCTCGTTACGGCACTGGGGTTAAGAGCAATATAAAGGAGAGAGAACAAGTTTAAATTGCAGAAGAGTGATTCAGTAGCTCTAGCATTCAGAGCTTAAAGTCGCTTGCAGGACTTCATGAGTCAGATGTACTGAGTATGATCTGCATCTCCAGGTTGTTACAATGACGGTTGTATCATATGAATGATCGTGACTGAAAAAGGAATTGTGATCCACATAATAGTGTGGTGGAGATCAAGCAACGAATGTGCAAAATTTAAAATATACAATCGTGTCTTGTACTGTGGGCTAATCCAGTGATCTTTTATTATCAAATTCTGGATTATGCAATGAATTATTGTCTGAGACTTCTTTTTTTTTTTTTTTTTCTCCCCCTATATGTGCACTATAGGTGATTTAAACAAAATTTAAGACCAGAATTAGTCTGTATTAATGGTTTGGTGGAGTATATTTTGTTCTTTTTAATTTTTTGCTTTATATATGTATTAACGGTTGTAGAAATACATTTTATTATATATTTTAAATGTGGTATTTATTAGCTAGGATCTATTTGCGATTGCTTTTGATTTTTTTGTTGACTGCCAAAAAATGTAAGTATCTTGATGTTATAATGTAGTCTAATATTAATTATTTTGTTTTTCAGCTTGAAAGTGTAGTCCTCAAAAAACCTTTCTTTTCAAATGTACCTGTGCCTTTGCCTAGGAAAAGTTTTGCCATTCCACAGGTGTCTGACATCATAGGCCTAATAAGTGTTTGTTGTCAAGCAATTTGACCCCACCCTCCTTATATATCTGCATTTGCTTCCAAAAAGTGGTAGTCCTCTGGCTACTACTGTGTTCAGCATAACATAAACCTTTGCAGAAATGTTAACTTAATGTACCACCTATAAACTCGGCTGAACTTGGAAAATGTGTGAACAAAGTACACCTAACATATGTTTAAACATGTCTTGTTTTGTTTTTGTTGTTTTTACTGCTGAAGAAGACATTCAAGTTACCAGCCCCAGTTTCCAGCCTCCAGACCCCCCTGTTCTAGTTTCTAGCCATAATTACCATTCCCCCTGCCCATTTGTTGTTTACATTTTTTTTTTTTTTACAAATAATAATTTATTCGGAAAATTATATTTTAGTTAAATTGATTATTTTTGTCCAAATATTTCCTTTATAAAAAAAAAACTTATTTTAATTAAAACATATTTGTGTGTTTTTTGGGGTCAGGAAAATGTGTAGTAATGTACATTTGTGCAATAATGAAAGCACATTTTGAAAATAACTGAATATCTGAAATTTGTCCCTTTTGACTGGTTATTAACTACAACACATTTTAAATCACAATGAAGTATGTGATGGGTGAGCAGTGATATTAGTATGAGAAGCGAGGTACAGCTTGGATTATAATCTTTTCCTTTCCTCACACTATATATCGCAGCACAACAATTATAATCACACAGTATTCAGCAGCACAGCCAATATTGCATAATCCCCACACAGTATATAGCAGCACAGCCATTCTCCAACTATCATCATATAAGTTTTTATTTCATATCCTGCAATATCATACAAACAGCATCATAGAAAAGTTTAATGAGTAGGTTTACTATAAAATTATATTGACTCATAAAAAAATTTGAGTGTAAAAATTACTACTTTATTTATAAGTTAATGTAATTGTACACCTGTGCATTCCACTGCATTCAAATATACATTTGCATAGGCAAACCGAGGAGAGGGGGGTTTCTAGTACCTGGAAACCCCCCTCCAACCCTGGGGTACTGTATAATTGAGGTGGCTGGACCCTCTTCACACAGCTCTGCTTGAAAAGGGAGAGCTGTGTGCACCTAACAGTAGTGCACACAGCATTGCCCATGTGTATTATGGGGATAGGAAGAGTTGGAGAGTAGCCAAGCACTGTCTAAAATTACAGCCACGCCCCCATGTATGCTGATCATGCCCACTAGCGGCGTGGTGTGGGAACCCCAGTCTACAAATCCTGCGTTTGCCCCTGATTTGTCAGTAAATAATCTTGAGGGCCAAAGAAAAACACAGTGCTACGTGTGTCAGTTTTTACGAAACATAAGTGATCAGTATTCAGTGTTCAGTATTCCTCAGGCAATATTTCGTTAGATCTGCTCTATGTTGAATTTAGACGTATGTATACCGGATTTATGTGTGTTTTGTTTAAAAAATGCACATTGCGTTCTATAATGTATTAGGCCTTTAGAGTACATGGAAGCGAATGTAGAATTCAGCAGTATGGGCGCATATATCCTATATCCTTATAGAGTTTTAATGTAATGTTTTGGGTTTTGTTCAATTTTATATATAAAGAACAAATTGATCACTATTTAACTTTATTCTGTTATCCAATTTTGTGTAATTAATTGGAAAAATATCAATGGATGTGAATTCTTTTTAAATACTGGAACTGTATCCAAAATACATTACTGACAAATATAAGCCAAAGCTTCAGTTTGCATTATAGATTTTATGCCTTCTGTCTATTGCCAATTAATACTAGGGCATTCTGTTAGACGTAAAGTGACTTACAAAAATTACATTTTATACTTAGCATATTATCATTGCTTATAGCATATGTAATGATTTAAACCTTACACATATACTCCTGTCATTCTCTAATTTTTAAGGTAATGATGATAAAGATGGGTCTTGTCTGAGCTCATATATAATTGCTGACAATTTGGGAGGGATGCAAAGGGAATTCCTGTCCATTCAAAGTAATAGTAAAATCCAAAATAGACCCCAAGGCGCAAGTCGGTATGAAAGACAAGGTGGTCTAACGCATAAGTGTTTATTAATCTGCTTATTTCTGGTATGTTTAACGGCACATATTATCAAAATAAGGAAACACAAATATTTAAAAGTCTTTTACAGGAATTATATTTCTAGGAATTTTAGCAGAATTCATTCTCTACCTGGTCCTGAAAACATGCATAATCTTTAAATAACTCCTATGAAGACAAAGCATTATTACCAGGCTGCGGTTACTTTTCTGATAAAATAATGTATGATACATATGTTTACCCTTCAAGGGTGGAACAGTGCATCACCGGATCCATTGCAAAACTTGGTTAGGGGCCTTGCAATTATTAAAGTCATTTAATCTCTTACAAATAAAACATTATCCGATGCGATTCTTGTGGTTCCAATGCACAAATATAATTAATTGCAAAATATAGCAGAATTTATAGCAACCCATTATTACACATTAAAGATGATACAATAAAGCAGGAAAGTATAAAACGCCAAAAAATTTACATTTTCCTTAAAGTGCTTCACCCAGGTCCATGCATGTTGTCTGTAGTCATGCTAAGAGAGAGAAAGCCTTAGCTGATAAAACAGCTTGATATTATCCAGTTTTAGTATAGAAAACACTACTGATGTTGTCATGGCATGTTTCCATTATTTTAGGATTCAGGACAGTCCAGTGTAATGCAGGTGTCACCCACCGGACCGTGAGTGCCTCTGCACTGGTGCGTGGTTCTCTAGCCTTCCTGCTCAGTGGAGCACGCAGGGGGGGTTTCTGAGTCTCTAGAAACCCCCCCCTGCGCTAAGTGGCCACTGTCCTATACAGCAGCCGCGGCGCTGTCAAAGAAGCGTCCGCGGCGGTGCTGTATTGTATACAGCGAAACGGAGCAGCTCTCTCTCGTGGGTTTTTTTTTTTTTCCGGTAGGCGGGGAGAACCCCCCCCCCCCACCCCGACAATACTCCGTGCGCCCCTGCTGCCTGGCGCCTGTCCTGAGCAGCGGCCGTCCGCCATCTTGATGCACTGCGCATGCGCAGCATCCAAGAACTTATGACCTTTGCTTTTAATCTAATTGGTGGATCAGGCACCTCTCTCTATTTAAGGCACCTGTGCTCATTACCTCATTGCCTGATCTTGAGTCTCATTCCCTGTGAGTCTCTTAAGGTGTCTCCTGTGTTCTGCTAGTGTCCTCAGCTTCCTGATGATTACCTGCTCTACTCATCGAGGGTTCCCATACCCGCTACAGATTCCTGTATCTTGCACGTGTCCTCAGCTGTCTGCTGGATTACCTGCTCTGCTCACCTGGGGTTCCCATACCCGCTACAGACTCCTGTATCCTGCTCGTGTCCTCAGCTGTCTGCTGGATTACCTGCTCTGCTCACCTGCGGTTCCCATATCCGCTACAGCCGTTCAGCGCTCCCGCTGTACCTGCCTATCCTCGTGGACAAGCTTCTCTACTCATCAGCGGTATGCTTACTTGTTATTGACTATCAACTGTTACTTTGCATTTCCGCCTAGAACAAGCTTCTCTACTCAGCAGCGGTATCCATACCCGCTATAGACTATTTGTTGTTACGCTGCATATCAGTTTGGAACAAGCTTCTCTACTCAGCAGAGATATGCATACTTGTGATTGACTATCAGTTATTATCCCGCATATCCGCTTTGTGCAAGCCTCTCTACTCGGCAGCGGTATACATACCGTTATAGACTATTAGCTTTAAGCGCTGCATATCTGTTTGGAACAAGTTCCCCTGTGCTCTCAGTGTCTTTATACCATTATTAACTCTTTTCATGCCTCCACTCATCCGCACCTGAACTACTTCTCACTTACTAGCAGTGGTACAACTTGCTATACGCAGACCACTGACTTCCCCGCTACCTATCTGCACATGGACAAGTCTTCCCTTCACAGCAGTGGTACAACTTGCTATCCGCAGACCACTGACTCTCCTGTTAACTTCCTTCACCTGCTCACGTCCACCCTGGTCTCCGTGGTTCAAACCTGCCTTTCACTATAGATGCAAGTCGCTGACTCATCTACTAATATAGCTGCAAGTCGCTGACTCATTTACCAGTATAGCTGCAAGTCATTGACTATCATCAATTCCATTGGCATCCTCTCTCCATCTGCTGTTATATACGTTCCACTATTCACCCTGCTCCCAGAGGACCGCTGTGCAAACTCGCCTCTCTGGTAAGCATAGTCAACTGGTGAAATCCTGGGCAAGAATCCTAGTGCCCGTGACAGCAGGTCACAGGTCAGTTCAAAGGATTTCTCTAGGAAGAGGTGATCACCTTCCCCCAACAGCTGAAAACATGTGCTTCTCAAGGAAACTGACCAAAACCAGTCTAAACAACTTAAAACAATGCCATTTTGATTATTCAATCTTTTATCTTCCATAACTATTGATTGCAGGAAGAGATCACAAAGCCGATATTAGCGGATGAGAGATGGTAATGTGCAGATCAAAATGACACTAAACATTAGATACTTTTAAAGTGCTTTTAACAATATTATATTTAACTGTAAACTCTATTGCATTTGATTATAAACAACTGTGTGTTGGAACTATTTTAAGGTGAACTATTTACAAGTGAATGTGTAAGTGTATGTGTGTGTTATTTATCATGCGATTGCGTCATAACAATATCAATCAATATAGTTTATTTCATCCAATTATTCAACTTTGACACAATGCAGCTGTACCCTCCTGGGCCCCCCCTCTGTTTTGAGTAAATGCATTCCATAACCTGCACCCTGTGTATGGACTCTTTTCTCTTTTGAGATCAGAGACATGACCTTAGGGAGTGGTGTGGGAGCTTCTGAGGAAGGAACATAACATTGCCAGGGACCCCTATCCCGCAATGGAGACTGCAACCCCTGCCTGCCCTACGGTATTTCCTCTACTCAAGAAACGTCTCAACCAAAGAAAAAAAAAAATATTGCTCCAAAGGGCATCTTTAACCTTTCATACAGAACTTTGGATTCCAAGGATTTGTCAGTCCTGTGGAGAGGTTTGAATTTTGCTCCAAACACAGAACCTAATTTGTTCGATCTATACGTAGTACTGGATCATCATCATCATCATCATCATCATTATTTATTTATATAGCACCACTAATTCCGCAGCGCTGTACAGAGAACTCATTCACAACACAAATTTTGATAGCAGCCAAATAACCTACCAGTATGTTTTTGGAGTGTGGGAGGAAACCGGAGCACCTGGAGGAAACCCACGCAAACACAGGGAGAACATACAAACTCCACACAGATGGTCGGGATTTGAACTCATGACCTTAATGCTGTGAGGCAGAAGTGCTAACCACTAGGCCACGTTGCTGCCCATTGTAGGGATATTATTGTAAGGGATTTATACAGATAATGGTGTTTTCTAATGAAAGATTATAAAAAGAAATAAATGGATTATTATAATCCTTTACTATTGGATGAAATGGGCCACCAGAGTCTATTCATTTTAGAGGAATTATGGGCATCTAAAAATACTGTTGAAGAAGGGACCATCCCAGTGTTCAATATTAAGAACATACAGGATAAGATAATTGAATATGATTGTACAGAAGATGGAAAAAACTCACAAATTTGAATTAAAATATAATTTATATCCTGAGCACCAAAAAAAGTTCCACTATTCAATACTTCTATAAGACCACTTTCACAGATTTTAGCAATCTCTGCCATGTAAATCAGTTGAAAAGGAAATATCAATGCTGTTAAAGGACCTGTGGTAGCGCCTTACATGTGAACGCTGTCCTCTTATCCTGTTCTTAGATACAACTGCTATAAAACTCGCACTTTTATACACTTTTCCTTACACAGTGTTGCCTTACTCAGTCTTTTGACCACACTAAATACCACAAGTTTTACAGAACTATTTGTCCAATAATCACTGTATCTCAGCAGTACTTCACAATATATATTCGTTAGAAATAACTTATAATCACAACATATGTATGTATTTAAATCAAAGTATTTTACTGTTAACACAGAAAAGCTTGTATTTTCAGGTCACACATATATTATAACGTTGTTCAATATAACATTAACCCTAGGTTCACCACCGTTATTCCTTACACTCTCCTAGCTTTACATATGTATCCTTGATAAGAATCCGTATTTATAATATTGCTTAAACTATTACAGATATCAGACAATAGCTACACACACATATATATATATATATATATATATATATATATATATATATATATATATATATATATATATATATATATATATGAATAGTTAAATCCACATTACAAATACACATATAGCTCTATGGATATATATTAATGATACTTATCAAGTCCTTGTATCCTGAATCCGATTCTTTATCTGAAGTGTAGGGAACATTCCTGTAGCGTAGAATCCTTTCTTGTAGCTTAGTATAGGTTTTCTGTAGTATAATGTATCTTTTCTGTAGTGTAGTGTAATCCTACAGAATACTATAGTGTAATATATATATATATATATATATATATATATATATATATATATATATATATATATATATATATATATATATATATATATAATATATATATTTTCTTTAGTGTAGTGTGTCCCTATTAGTGTAGTGTTCCTAGTGTATTTTGCCAGCAGCAGCGTGTGTGGGGATTCACCACACACACGTGGAGCTTCTTGTGTCCAGGGGTGATGATGTCATCACCCAGCATTTTTATAATATATATATATATATATATATATATATATATATATATATTTTCTGTGGTGTAGTGTGTCCCTATTCGTGTAGTGTTCCTAGTGTATTTTCTGTAGTGTAGTGTAGAGCTCGTTGTCAAGGGGCAGCAGGCAGCAAAAGAAGGGGGGAATCCCGAGTCTGGACTTTTATAGTCCATACCTGGAAGCTCCCAGCAGCAGCGTGTGTGGGGATTCACCACACACACGTGGAGCTTCTTGTGTCCAGGGATGATGATGTCATCACCCCTGTCGGTTCTCCCCACTGTGTGTGTCCAGCAGTAAAAGCAAGTGACCCTCCCATGTCCTAACACCCTCCTTTGTCTATGGTCAGTTTCAGATAACAGCTTTGAATCCTGAGTTGTGTGGGGTTTTACAAACACATGCAAAATAGCTAATGTTGCCATGTGGCTGGGAGGAAGAGAGATACTTTGAATAATGCATGAAATGTCTTTATAATCATATCATAGGAGAAGATTCTTCAACAGTCCTCCTGTTGTCAGAAACCCGCCACTACAAGTTAGAAGTTACCTGTCCCTAGATTTGGTGGTGAACTAAAAAAAAAATAAAGAGAAAGGGAGAGAGAGAGACCCCGATATTTTCAACTCTCTCTTCCTCTCCCTACCAACTATGGAGGAGATATAAAAAAAACCTCTTATGTTATTGGCGCACAACAGCAAAAAAACTCCTAGAGGGGGAACCATAGTGTAAAAAAAAACACCCTTACCCTGAGGGTGTGAAGAGCAGGAGAGAAGAAAGTAAAAAAAGACATGAGAAAAGGCACAAAGGAATAAAAAAAAAGAAAGACATTCATGTAAAGCAGATCCAATGCCCGCAAAGTCCATATGCCTAATGTCCATACCCCCTTTCCTTAATAGTTCATCATTTGTTGTCCTTTAGTCTTCATGTGTTATTAATATCAATATAATGAGAACTATATGGGATGAATAAGAAGATGATACTTTGGCATCATGTTCCAGCTTGATTGTAGCTTGATTCCCAGAAAGTTTCTGCAGTATGTCTTCTTCCTTCCCGAAGTTGAGCAGCCAATTCTTGAGTTCTGAACCAAAACCAAGCGGAATTTTCTGAAGCATCGCAGTAGTATCTGGATGGGTACTTAGTCGCTTCTCTGGGGTCACTGATGTTCTTCCCATCTCCTCCGCTACACCAACACCTACAGTGGGAGAAAGAGTACAATATGCTCCTCGGTGGAGCGCTGTTAGTTGCATATACAGTACAGGATGTAATCACTGTAGGGCTCCAGGATTTTCCTTTCCTTACATTTTGGTTCTAAATGATCAGTTAAAACCCTTTTTTTTTTTTATTTGGAAGGGGTATGATTTCTCAATCTACCCATCTAAATGAGCACAGAAGCACTCTATTGAGTTAAGAAGGCTTGTGTGGTTTTCACTTGATCAACGTGGACCCAGAGAACTTCACGTCTTCTCTGAGAGTCTTTCTTTGTAGTCGTTGGCCTTTGTACTTTTAGCATTGTATCACCCAGGATTTCAAGGACCTGATATGGTCCCTCCCAGTTTGCATCCCAGAGACCTGCCTTTCGAAATGTCTTGATCATTACCAGACTATCTACTGGAGGCATGGGAGTCTCCCTCTGTAGATAGGGTTTGTTCTGCCGGATGGCTGCGTATGGCAGCAGTTCTTTCAGGTTATTTTGCACCTGTTGTAAGAACACATCTCTGTCAATCACCTCTTTGATGGGGTTTGACAACTGTGGTTCATTGGGGAAACAAAGTGGCATTTTGCAATCAGTCATAAACTCAAATGGAGTGGTCCCTGTTATAGTTGCCTCAGTTGCCCGAATACCCACAAGTATTGCGGGCAGAGCTGTCGCCTAAGAGGAGACCTTCTATAACAGTGTCTTGAGATTTGATTGTTCAATTCATTCATTCTACTATTCCTGCTGAATGGGGATGATAAAGTACATGATATCGCTGTTTTATGTCCAGTAGTTCACAAAGCGCTTTCATGACCTTGCCAGTAAAGTGTGTTCCCCGAACAGATTCAATGATCCTGGGAACTCCCCAATGTGACAGAATCTATTCCCATAAGACCCTTGCTGTGGTAGTAGCAGAGTCATTTACAGTTGGAATGGCCTCAACTCCTTTTGAAAATACATCCACCACTACCAAGGAATACCAACAATTGCGACTGCCAGCTGGTAGTGGTCCTATAAAATCTATCTGTAGGGCAGTCCATGGTCCTTCTGCAGGGGGCACACGCTGTAGAACTGGCTTGAGAGCTGGAGCTCTGGGATTCACTTCTGCACACACAAGACACTGTTGTGTGACAATTTCCACTGTCTTTGACATCCCTGACCAGTATAATTTGTCCTTTAAGAGGGACATGAGTTTATCTCAGCCAGGGTGTCCGAGGAGCTGATGGTTGAGTCTTGTCAGCTCTACCTGAAGATGTGCAGGAACAACTGGCAGGGGTTCTGAACCCTCATTGTTTGTATGACACAGGATGCCCTCTCTGATTGACCAGGGATCTTGTGGCATGGTAATGTGGGGAATAAGAAGAGGATCCTTTGCTTGTAACTCTTCAAATGACACTGGGCTTTCATCCAGAGTCTTGTTTCGTATCATCACTTTATAAGATGATACTTCCTTGTAATCTGGGTCTCGAAAAATCCCAGATAAAGCAGCCAGTTTGGGTGCTTCGTCTGCAGAGTTCTTACCCAGGACAAGGGGATCATTCCCTTTCTGGTGAGCAGGAACTTTAATGATCGCAGCCTCTTCAGGATGCATCATTCCCCATTCCCATAACTCTTTGAGCACTGAAACATGCACCAGGGGTTTATTCTGGCTGTCCACAAATCCGCGCCTGTGCTAGGTATCCAAGTGTAATGTCAGGGACCGAACTACATATGAGCTGTCGCTATATATAGTACATGGTCCTGAAGGTTGGAGTAGTAAGGCTTCCTTTACTGCCTCCAATTCTGCCCTTTGTGCTGACAGGTGACCAGGTAATTTATCAAGACTCTGAAGCCCTGTAGTCTTATCCAAGACTGCATAACCTGTTACATATTTCCCATCCGTGTGAGACCGAGACCCATCAACAAAGATGACTCTGTCATCCGGATGTGTTGTTTGTCTAAACAAAGTCATCATATGACATTTGTCCACAGTCGTGTTCCGTCCCTGCTGTGTTTAGTAGTTGGGACAATACATATTTGACCTTGTGACTTACTTGGAGATTGTGTCCACTCAAATCCATTATCCATCTCCCAAACCTCTGTTGAGAGACACCAGGCAGCATGTCCCGGATGTAGAAGGGTTAATGGAGAGTGTGGGGTCTGTATAGTAAGGGGTCTAAAGCCCACAATATGTTCTGTCACTTTGACAGCATAATGTATTGTAGCCATGTCACGGGCACTAGGAGTCTTTACCCAGGGATCACCAGGTGATAGGCTTACCAGAGCAATATAGGTGGTATTATGGTACTCTGGTAGCAGAGTGATCACGGAACAGGAAATAGCAGATGATGAGATACTCAGGAAAGTCTATGACTAGCAGCACTGGTAATATGGAGGTAATAATACACGAGGAACTGTATGGACAAAGGACACGTGAAGGTAGTCAGTGGTCTGTGGTAGCAAGTTGTACCACTGCTATAGTGAGGAGGAATGTCCAACAGAAACGAGGAGGTGATGAGAGTCAGCGGTCTGCGGATAGCAAGTTGTACCGCTGTCTTGAGTGAAGGAATGGAATCCAAGTGGAGGTATCCGGGGAGTCAGTGGTCTGCGTTAGCAAGTTGTACCACTGCTATGTGAAAGGATACTGGAACAAGTGACACAGGGAACAGGGATCAGTGGTCTGCCTCTAGCAAGTTGTACCACTGAATATATATGTGAGGAGGAGCACGGGGAGAGACTGCAACACAGGAGATACACGGGCACCTTAAACTTGATCCACAATAATATGCACAATATATAAATGACTGAACAGCACTGTAATAATAGAAAGTCTCTTGAGGTAATCCGGCACAAGATAACACAGTCAATGATGGCAGTAGACTCAGCGGATAGCAAACTCCAGAGAAGAACCAACACAGTCCAGCAAGATATGCAATACACCAGCACAGTCAATGAGAAGTATGCATACCGTGGTTCAGAAGCAGGCTGTCAGACAGGAGTGCAGAGATACCTGAACGGCAGGAGGCCGGCAGGATGCGAAGTCCCTGGATGGGTGAAGCGGTAGTCAAGTAGGTGCAGCGCACAGGTAGGTAGACCAGCAGGGAAACGAATACACAGGAATCAGTAGAGTGTGGAACTGGACTCCTGGAGGACCCTGAAGAATAGCGATGGTCTAGCTGGGAGGTAAGTAGTGAGACACGAATCCAATGCTGACAGGCGGGTAGAGACCAGCGGGAACACAGGAAAGCATGGAGAGTGGATCAGCAGTTGAAGGACGAGTAGAGGTGAGGAGAAGCGGCAGCAGGACTCTGCGGACACACGGAGGTAGCCAATAGCAACCAGCAGGTGCAGTAACGATGGCACACGGGAGAGCAGAGTTGAGCTGGAACTGATGATCACGGAGAGTAGCGGATAGCAATAGTAGTAGCAGTCTCAAGGAAACACGGGAGAGTTGAGATGAGCTGAAGACTGAAGCGCACAGAGGCAGCGGATAGGAATCAGCCAAACAGTCACGATGATGGAACACAGATGAGTTGCAGGTTGAAGACTGTAGTGCACGGAGGCAGCGGATAGGAATCAGCTAACAGTCACGATGATGGAACACAGATGAGTTGCAGGTTGAAGACTGTAGTGCACGGAGGCAGCGGATAGGAATCAGCTAACAGTCACGATGATGCACAGGTGAGTAGATGTAGATTTGAAGACTGTAGTGCACGGAGGCAGCGGATAGGAATCAGCTAACAGTCACGATGATACACAGGAAGGTAGAAGTGGTATGGGAACCACAGTAGTAGAAGTGGTTTGGAAACCACAGAGGTAGAAGTGGTTTGGAAACCACAGGAATCAGCAGCGCTGAATACACGAGGAAACACAGGAACACCTTCAGAGGCTCATGGGGAATGAGACTCCAAGATCAGGCAACGTGGTATTGACCACAGGTGCTTAATATAGGGAGTGTTGCCTGATCTGCCAATTAAGTTAAAGGAACATACACTGAAGGGTTAGAAAGGGCTGCGCATGCGCAGACCCTCAGGATGGAGGACGACCACGGTTCCTAAATGTCCGGGAAGAAGCACTCACAGTCCGGTGAGTGACAGTACCCCCCCTTTTAAAGGTGGGCACAGAACGCCTGGAACCGGGCTTGTCCGGATTTTTGGAATAAAACTTCTTCAGAAGAGCTGGAGCATTAAGATCTTCAGCTTTGATCCATGAACGCTCTTCAGGACCAAAGCCCTTCCAATGAACGAGGAAACGGAGAACTCCTCGCAAAATTTTTGCATCCAATACCTCAGTAATCTCGAAATCTTCCTCCTGATGAACTTGAACTGGCTGAGGTGCTGAAGGAGGAGTCGAGAAACGGTTGATGATGAGAGGTTTGAGCAAGGACACATGGAAGGCATTGGAAATCCGAAGATTCTTAGGAAGAAGAAGTTTAACACACACTGGATTGATTACTTGAATGATCCTATATGGACCAATAAAACGAGGAGCGAATTTCATAGATGGAACCTTCAAACGAATATTTTTGGTAGATAACCAGACACGATCTCCAATTTTTAGTGGTGGAATAGCCCGCCTCTTCTTATCTGCGAAAGACTTTTATATTTGTTAGATGTCTTCTTTAAACAGGTTTTGACCTGAGACCAGATATTTTTGAAGGTCTGACAAGCAGTCACCACAGCAGGAACTTGGGTGGGAGGGCAGGAAATTCCGGAAAAGACGGATGGTGACCGTAGACCACAAAGAATGGAGTTTTGGATGATGACTCATGGTACATGTTGTTATGGGCGAATTCAGCCCAAGGAAGCAATTCTACCCAGTTGTCTTGATTGGCTGATGAGAACATCCTTATAAAGGTCTCGAGATCTTGATTGACCCGTTCAGTTTGTCCGTTGGATTGCGGATGGTAAGAAGATGAGAGTGCTAATCGTATGCCCAAGGTTTTACAAAGGGCCTGCCAGAATCTGGAAACGAATTGTACTCCTCTATCTGACACAATCTCAGACGGACATCCATGGATACGAAAGATTTCTTTAATGAAATGTTCAGCCAGAGTAGACGAGGAAGGCAAACCAGACAAAGGGACAAAATGAGCCATCTCTGAAAATCTGTCTACCACTACCCAAATAGTATTATAATTCTTACTAGGTGGCAAATCAGTAACGAAATCCATACTAATATGGGTCCAAGGCTTGGACGGAATGGTTAGTGGTCGCAGCAACCCTGCTGGAGTTCTGCGGGAGGATTTGAACTGAGAACATAAATCACAGGAAGCAATAAACTCTTTGACGTCTCTCCTCATTGAAGGCCACCAGTAACTTCGAGAGAGAATCTCAAGGGTCTTGTGTTCACCGGCGTGTCCAGAAAAACGAGAGGCATGGAACCACGAAAGGATTTTCCTCCTCCGAGTAGGAGGCACAAGGGTCTTCCCAAATGGTAGCATTTTGGTGGACGAAGCAGCCAGCGAGATACATTTGGGGTCTAGAATAGCATGGTTGGGAACCTCTTCAACGTCAGAGGACGTCACAAAAGCTCGAGATAGAGCGTCAGCTTTTTTGTTCTTAGCAGCTGGTTTGAAGGTTATAATTAATTCAAAACGGGAAAAGAAAAGAGACCATCTTGCTTGACGAGGGTTCAAGCATTGAGCAGACTGTAGATATGACAGGTTCTTATGATCCGTGAAAATCGTCACCGGATGGCGAGTTCCTTCCAATAAGTATCTCCACTCCTCTAATGCAGCTTTGATAGCCAGCAACTCCTTGTCCCCGATTGTATAATTTTTCTCTGCAGGCAGGAGACCCCGAGAGTAAAAGGCACAAGGATGGAATTTTTGTTGCTCCGAGCGTTGGGAGAGAATGGCTCCTAAGCCCACATTAGAGGCATCTACTTCTAGGAAGAAGGGAAGTGTCACATCAGGCTGTCGAAGAATGGGAGCAGAGGAGAAGGACTCTTTGAGAATTTGAAAGGCTTGGAGAGCCTCAGATGACCATTGCTTAGTATTAGCCCCTTTACGAGTCAGGGCCACAATAGGAGATGCAATGGATGAAAAGTCTTGAATGAAGCGTCTATAGTAATTGGCAAAACCTAAAAAACGCTGGATAGCACAAAGAGTAGTTGGCTGGGGCCAATGTAATACAGCATTCACCTTGTCCGGATCCATCTTCAGGCCAACTCCGGAAACTATATACCCCAAGAATGGAATCTGGGGCAACTCGAATGAACATTTTTCTAATTTACAGAACAATGAATTTTTCCGTAGTCTGGAGAGGACCTCTGCCACATGTTGGTGATGAGAAGGCAGGTCCTGTGAAAAGATCAATATGTCGTCCAGGTAGACAACGACACATACATATAATAAGTCCCGAAAGATCTCATTGATGAAGCCTTGGAAAACAGCGGGGGCATTGCACAACCCGAAAGGCATTACTAGATACTCGTAATGCCCATCTCTGGTGTTGAACGCTGTCTTCCATTCGTCACCGGAACGGATTCTAATTAAATTGTAGGCACCACGAAGATCCAACTTAGTAAAGATCCGAGCTCCCTTGATGCGATCGAATAGCTCAGTGATCAGCGGAATGGGATACCGATTCTTGATAGTAATGGCGTTGAGTCCACGAAAATCTATGCAGGGGCGTAGTGATCCATCCTTTTTAAGGAAGAAGAACCCGGCTCCAGCGGGAGAGGTGGAAGGTCGAATAAACCCTCGCTGGAGATTCGACTGTATGTACTCAGATGTGGCTTGAGTTTCAGGTAAAGAAAGTGGATAGACCCGACCCCTGGGAGGAGTCTTGCCAGGTAGAAGGTCGATCGGACAATCCCAAGAACGATGAGGAGGAAGACGTTCAGACTGAGCTTTATCAAACACATCGGCAAATGAAGCATACTGAGGAGGGAGTCCCGGTGAGGAAGATTAGATGGAAGATTGCTGTACTCTAAGAGGAATAACTTGGGAAAGGCAACGATGATGACATTCAGCTCCCCAAGACGTAACTTGAGGAGTGCGCCAGTCAATCTGGGGAGAGTGACACTGAAGCCATGGAAGGCCTAAGACAATCGGACTTGTCGTAACTGGAAGAATTAAAAACGAAATTTCTTCATGGTGCAGCACACCAATCTGAAGTGTTACTGGAGACGTACTCTGGGTGATGAGACCATTGATGAGACGTGATCCATCTATAGCAGTCACAGTAATCTGTGTTTTTAAAGTAATCACTGGTAGAGACCATTGATTCACTAGGGATTTAGAAATGAAATTTCCTGCTGCTCCAGAATCAATCAATGCCTGTGACTCAAAGGATTTGGTAGCAAAGGAAATCGTAACATCAAAAGCGCAGACTTTTAATTTCCTAGAAGATGGAGAGGACTCCAGGGACCCTAACTTCACCTCTCCAGAACTAGTTAGGGCCTGGCATTTCCCGATTTCTTAGGGCAAGAGCTGAGCATATGTGTGGAATCAGCACAATAGATACAGAGTCTATTCTTGACTCTTCGTTTCCTCTCTTCTAAAGATAATTTGGAACGTCCCATCTCCATGGGAATCACAGAAGGTGAAGCTGGACGAAATTGAGGGGTTAAACGAAGAGGTGCTTTAACAGAAGTTGTTTTCTCAGATTCTCTTTCACAAAATCTCATGTCTACACGATGGCAAAGAGAGATCAAATCTTCTAGTGACGAAGGAAGCTCTTGGGTAGTCAGAGCATCTTTAATTTTATCGGAGAGCCCCTGCCAGAAGGCGGCAATTAATGCTTCAGTGTTCCACTGAAGTTCAGAGGCTAAGATCCTAAATTGAATGACGTACTGGCCTACTGTATGAGGACCTTGTCGTAAACGAAGAATGCTGGAAGCAGCGGAGGTCACATGACCTGGTTCATCGAACACACTTCGGAACGTAGAAATGAATTTGGCACTATCTTGTAGTATTGGATCATTTCTCTCCCACAGAGGGGAGGCCCAAGCCAGAGCTTGTCTAGAAAACAATGAGATAAGATAGGCCACTCTGGAACGATGGGTAGAAAAATTTTGAGGTTGGAGCTCAAAATGAACTGAGCATTGGTTAAGGAAACCCCTACAAGTTTTGGGGTCTCCATCGTACTTTGACGGAGTAGGCAGGTGAAGTGTGGAAGCTGTAGACACCTGGGATGGCACTGGGGAAACGGAGGAAAGCACAGGAGCTTCAATATTAGATGTAACAGTCTCTCCAGATGTTCCTTGGGAGGTTAACGATTTGTAACATTGAAGTAACAGCTGTTGGCGAGCATCCTGTTGCTCCACACGGCTGACCAGATGCTGCAGCATCTCCTTGGCTGTAGGTTCCGTATCTGGGTCTGTCATGGCCTGATCTTACTGTCACGGGCACTAGGAGTCTTTACCCAGGGATCACCAGGTGATAGGCTTACCAGAGCAATATAGGTGGTATTATGGTACTCTGGTAGCAGAGTGATCACGGAACAGGAAATAGCAGATGATGAGATACTCAGGAAAGTCTATGACTAGCAGCACTGGTAATATGGAGGTAATAATACACGAGGAACTGTATGGACAAAGGACACGTGAAGGTAGTCAGCGGTCTGCGGATAGCAAGTTGTACCGCTGTCTTGAGTGAAGGAATGGAATCCAAGTGGAGGTATCCGGGGAGTCAGTGGTCTGCGTTAGCAAGTTGTACCACTGCTATGTGAAAGGATACTGGAACAAGTGACACAGGGAACAGGGATCAGTGGTCTGCCTCTAGCAAGTTGTACCACTGAATATATATGTGAGGAGGAGCACGGGGAGAGACTGCAACACAGGAGATACACGGGCACCTTAAACTTGATCCACAATAATATGCACAATATATAAATGACTGAACAGCACTGTAATAATAGAAAGTCTCTTGAGGTAATCCGGCACAAGATAACACAGTCAATGATGGCAGTAGACTCAGTGGATAGCAAACTCCAGAGAAGAACCAACACAGTCCAGCAAGATATGCAATACACCAGCACAGTCAATGAGAAGTATGCATACCGTGGTTCAGAAGCAGGCTGTCAGACAGGAGTGCAGAGATACCTGAACGGCAGGAGGCTGGCAGGATGCGAAGTCCCTGGATGGGTGAAGCGGTAGTCAAGTAGGTGCAGCGCACAGGTAGGTAGACCAGCAGGGAAACGAATACACAGGAATCAGTAGAGTGTGGAACTGGACTCCTGGAGGACCCTGAAGAATAGCGATGGTCTAGCTGGGAGGTAAGTAGTGAGACACAAATCCAATGCTGACAGGCGGGTAGAGACCAGCGGGAACACAGGAAAGCATGGAGAGTGGATCAGCAGTTGAAGGACGAGTAGAGGTGAGGAGAAGCGGCAGCAGGACTCTGCGGACACACGGAGGTAGCCAATAGCAACCAGCAGGTGCAGTAACGATGGCACACGGGAGAGCAGAGTTGAGCTGGAACTGATGATCACGGAGTGTAGCGGATAGCAATAGTAGTAGCAGTCTCGAGGAAACACGGGAGAGTTGAGATGAGCTGAAGACTGAAGCGCACAGAGGCAGCGGATAGGAATCAGCCAAACAGTCACGATGAAACACAGACGAGTTGCAGGTTGCAGACTGTAGTGCACGGAGGCAGCGGATAGGAATCAGCTAACAGTCACGATGATGGAACACAGATGAGTTGCAGGTTGAAGACTGTAGTGCACGGAGGCAGCGGATAGGAATCAGCTAACAGTCATGATGATGCACAGGTGAGTAGATGTAGATTTGAAGACTGTAGTGCACGGAGGCAGCGGATAGGAATCAGCTAACAGTCACAATGATACACAGGAAGGTAGAAGTGGTATGGGAACCACAGTAGTAGAAGTGGTTTGGAAACCACAGAGGTAGAAGTGGTTTGGAAACCACAGGAATCAGCAGCGCTGAATACACGAGGAAACACAGGAACACCTTCAGAGGCTCATAGGGAATGAGACTCCAAGATCAGGCAACGTGGTATTGACCACAGGTGCTTAATATAGGGAGTGTTGCCTGATCTGCCAATTAAGTTAAAGGAACATACACTGAAGGGTTAGAAAGGGCTGCGCATGCGCAGACCCTCAGGATGGAGGACGACCACGGTTCCTAAATGTCCGGGAAGAAGCACTCACAGTCCGGTGAGTGACAAGCCAGTTGTTTTGCATATTCATCAAAACCTCTTTCCACAGGAGAAAGAAGTCTTGAGAAATAGCCAAGTGGCCTAGTCACAGATCCTACTTCTTGTAGTAAGACTGTTGATATGGACTCTAGGCCGGCGTGAGCCTAAATTGCCAGCTCACCCTCTGGGTGTGGAGTGGCCAAAACTGAGGCAGAAGAGAGCTCTCTTTTCAGAGTGGAAAATGCCTCTTCCTGTGCTTCTGCCCATCCTTTCAATGAAGGTACCTCACCTCTGAGCAATTCATGCAGAGGTTTCGCTTTTGTAGCAAAATGCTCTATGAACTCCCTCATGAAAATTATAACCCCAAGAAATTTTTGCAAATCTTGAAGGGTATTTGGTCTAGGTAATTTGACCATTGCTTCAACTTGGTCGGCCATTATACATTTTGTCCCATAAGTGATCTTGATGCCCAGAAATATGACCTCTGACCTAGGCAGGTTTGCTTCGTGAGGACTCTGTTTGAGCCCTGCACGTACAAGGAGGACTAACAATTCCTGTAGGAGTGTCAAATGTTCCTCCATAGTCTCTGTATGGAGTAGTAGATCATCCACATATTGTAGCAGGCATTCTGGGTGTAAAAATACACTCAGTACTTCTGCTAATGCCTGATGGAAGTATGTGGGCTACTGTGAAATCCTTGGGGTAATACGCAAAACCTGTATTGCATATCTTGCACAGTGAATGCAAATTTGTAACGGCAGCTTTCTGTCAATGGAATCGAAAAGAAACCACTGGCTACATCAATGGTAGGGAATACCTTACTTTTGCCGTTTATTCTTGCCAATATGTCTGTCGTCTCTGCTACCACCTGTGCTGACATGGTGGTATATTTATTCAAAACCCTGAGATCAATTGTGAGTCTCCAGGTGTTAGTCTCTTTCTTCTTGACAGGCCATAAGGGATTATTTCACTTGGAATTTCCCTGTATGACTACCCCCCTTGCTTGTCAGTCACAGCTTCTATCACTGGTTCCATAGCTTCAGTGGGGAAACTATATTGGTGTTGAAGTGGTGGATCTGGTCCTTGTATGTCCACCTTAACATCAATCATTTTTCCACAATCATTCTTCCCTTGAGCCCACAGGTCTGGGAATTTGTAAACAATAGGTTCAAGGTCTGTTATGCGAGACCTCTGGCCATTTGTGTACAACCATGTTAACTGTTCCACCAATTTCATGTATGGGTGGTCCTAAGTGATGTTTCTTTATCACACAGACCTTTGAGTTTCGTGGTCCCTTCCATAGCAAACAGTTTGCTAGATCTAAGATCCAGCCATTCTGTGTCATTACATCAGTTCCTATAATGTTATCAGAACCTGAATAATACTACATAGGAATTTTTAAGGTGAAATCGTTGTTGATTTCCACAGTGACTTCCTCAATTCTTTGGGCTTTTACCCCCCCCCCTCTTGTTGGTGATCAAATCCAGTCACCACACACTGAGGTCTGTCTAGTAGTAAGTCATGTTCTACATTAGTGATTGAAATTTCTGCCTCCATATCAATCAGAATTTTCATAAATTCATATTTTATTTTGGCCATTATATGGGGTCTCCCTGAGGAATCCAATCTGATATTGCATATTGTTGCCAGATCCTTAGGGGTCCCCAACCTTCAATCTAGTTGCACCAGATTGCACCAGTAGGGACATCTGCTGTGCGAACTGCTAATTGTGCTTTCTGTACGTCACAATTGTTTACCTGTTCTAAAGAGTTCTGTGTCTGTGGAGTCACTGAGTTATGTGACTGTACATGAGACTGTCCTGTTTGGCCAGTATGTGTACTTACAAGCGACACACATTTTTGCATCTGATTCAAGTGCTGCAGTTTTGACTGGGTATGTGTTTGCTCATCTACCTCTCTAACGTGAGGCTTGTTTTTAAAGCCATTGTTATTGCCCAGGTGTTCAGAGTGCCTTATATACTCTTTGCGAAGACCTTGTGGACAGTTACATCTTATGTGGCCAAACTTTAGGCATGCATAACATTCAGCCATTTCTCCTGTGGAGGAGCTGTAGGGGTAATATGTGTCTGTCTGCTCACATTGCCATATGTTGTGTAACGGTTATGTTGTGATCTGCCATTTACCACAACATATTCCCTGATCTTCAGTGACTTCCTATTTTTCATCAAATCTTGTCTATATGGTTCTATAACCATTGCTGCGTCTGCAAGCGTTGGTTCTTTAGCCGCACTTAAGCGATTTGCTGTGTCAACGTAAGGGAACTTTTTCACAAACATGCGTATCATGCCTTGTGGAACATCTGTACCTTGATCTTTGGTTACTTTTCTATACATTGCTTCAAACCTACCACATAGAGATGATGGCTCATCGTGAATGGTTGGTTTAAAGTTAGATAGGATCTCTGGGGTAACTTCCCAATGGCCAGTTGCCAATTTCATGAGGACAGGAAGTCTCTCTTACTCAGCGTGAAATTGACCATTTTTGGGAGCAGTTTTTCCAGTTGTATACCTGGGTAACGACAAGTTAAACAAGTCCATGCAATGTTCTGGGACGACACAATGTCCCTCAAAAATATTGCAGGAGGTAAAAGGGTCTATAATGGGATCATATTTTGGAATTTCCTTAAGGATTTTCAACAGAAATTGAGTCTTCTCCATACTATAATTTCGATGAGGAACATGCAATCCTGTGCCATTACCGTGACTTGTTTGTGGTGTAGGAGTGGTATGTACAGTTTCCCAACTGCTGGCTAAGCCAAAAACTGGATCATCCACAAATTATGCACAACCATTAGATCCATTCCCCATGGGGGTTGGGGAATAAGTTAATGTGCATGCCACAGGGTCAGCCACTGAGGCTATTGGATTTCTCTGATCTATAACAGGGGTAAGTATGGGCATATTATGTCCTATACTTCCTGTTTCACTGCTTCTCTTATCTGTTATACATACCTGCTTTCTAGCCATGGATGTATTATGTGTTGTGGAGAAGGGTGATAACTCATTGATTATTTTTTGCATATTGGTTATCATCTGTGCTTTATTGATTAAATCACTTTGTAATGTCTGAACTTCATTAGATGCTAACTTATTCCTGAATACATTGATCTTTGTATACAGTTCTGCCAATTCCTTATCAACATCTGTGTAATATTTTTCTTTCTCTAATATTTGGGAATTGAGCATAAAAATCTGCCTTCCCCTATCTATATTGGCCATGTCTTTGTCTTCCAATTGTGCTTCAAGTATGGAAACACTTTTAACCTTTTCAATGCAGCACTGGCAATGAGAATTTGCATCAGTGCCCTTTTTGTTTTTAAGTACCATCTCAGCGTGTTCAGATGTCCAGATCCTATCTTCATAAGCATGTACCAATTTAGCTAACATTTGGAGACGTTTAGTTTTTTTTTGTTGAACACTGTTCTCCTGTTAATACACAGCGTATCATGTGTATAAGCCTGTTCTAAAAGTGTTGCCCACAATGTTTCAGCAGATGTCTAATTATTAGGAATCACTGGGTTAAACATACTATTTGCTGACAACTTCTCAATGGTAATAAAATTCATACTCGCCTGTCCAGATACAGAAGTTATTTTTGTTCTGTGTTGAGTGTTACTTCTCACTGTAGTAATACTGGTCCCCTTAAGCCTCTGAGAATTAAAAATCCTGCTTCCAGAAAGATCCTCTTCAGTTCAGGAACATCTTTCTCCTCTCAGCAGGACCCTTCCAAAGGACTGTTTCAACCTTGAAAAGTGAATCCACGTTTCTCACAAACGCTCACAGTGCAACAAACCGTTCCTTCTTAAGGAAAGAAATAAAACAACGAGTATCCAAGAAACTTTACATTTTAAACTAGATTTGCTGTAATTAATTGTATTTCTTCTAGGCCTCAAGTAAAACAATGTTATCTGTCCAAACCTCTTTCCAGAAAAAGCATACGCCAATAACATAAGTATCACCTCCTTTGTGTACCTATGCTATTTGTCCCCGCCCCTCTACCGAATTAAATTAAAAATATAACAATTTTCACAACTATATCCTAGTATATTACAATTAAAACAGTCGTGCTAAGGCTCGCCAATGTTAAAGGACCTGTGGTAGCACCTTACATGCGCACACTGTCCTCTTATTCTGTTCTTAGATACACTCGCTATAAAACTCACACTTTTATACACTTTTCCTTACACAGTGTTGCCTTACTCAGTCTTTTGACCACACTAAATAACACAAGTTTTACAAGAACTATTTATCCAATAATCTCAGCAGTACTTCACAATATATATTCGTTAGAAATAACCAATACTCACAACATATGTATGTATTTAAATCAAAGTATTTTATTGTTAACACAGAAAAGCTTGTATTCACAGGTCACACATATATTATAATGTTGTTCAACATAACCTAGTATATCAATATAACATTAACTCTAGGTTCACCACCGTTATTCCTTACACTATCCTAGCTTTACATATGTATCCTTGATAAGAATCAGTATTTATAATATTGATTTAACTATCACATAGACAATAGCTACACAGTTATATGTATATACATAGTTAAATCCACATTACAAATACACATATAGCTCAATGGATATATATATTAATGATACTTATCAAGTCCTTGTATCCTGGATCCGATTCTTTATCTGCAGTGTAGGGAACGATCCTGTTGTAACAACCTGCCTCCTGGACTTTTGGACTCTATTATTTGTATTTCTATTTTGTGTTCCAGCAGTACCTCTTTTCACCAGAGGTGCTGCTATTGTGCATTATTCTTGTGCTTAAGGAGTTAACCTGTATGTTCACTAATTATCTCATGCACCTGGGTGTGTCTCATTCCCCTTATATATACCTGTTCCTCCCAGCAGTCATTGCTGGTTATTGTTGTCCACCCTGTGATGTCCTTTCCTGTTGTCCAATCCTGATGTAATTTCCTGTTGTCCTTACCTGATTGTTTCTGGACATTCATGCTACTTTCTGCATCAGCTGGAACCTGGTATTTTTCACTGCTCCTTATTACCTGTTGTTAATACCTACTCTCTGCTACCCTGCATTACCGTTTACCTGGTTGTTTCTGGACATTCATGCTACTTTCTGCATCAGCTGGAACCTGATATTTATCACTGCTCCTTATTACCTGTTGTTAATACCTCTCTGCAAATAAACACAGAGTGTTTTCACCAAATTCGTGACTCCTAGCTGTACTTCTGTTTGTGATCTGTGACAGTATAACCAGCCCAAAAAACAGCTTTGGAGTCAGGTGAAAGTTTTGTTTTATTTTGGGACTTTTTTTGCTGCAATCAAGTTTTCTTTTCTCTTTTGCAACATGTCTGTTTTACCAATCATGGAATTACCATTGCTACAAACCTTACAAATGGACATTATATTGTTACGCTCCCAGCTGGCCAAATCTTCCACTTTGCTTTTGGACCCACTCAGGAGACTATCAGAGACTGTTTCACTGAAATCTAATACTGTTGATTTGACCCAGCCAACTCTGTCTGCTGCTGAATCCGTGCCGCCAACACCTTGCAATAATACCATGTCAAATTTGCATTTAACTAACAACTGCAGTTTAACTAATGCCCGGTTCACAAGTGGGCCACGCCCCCATCTGACCGAAGTGGAGCGACAGCGCAGAATAACCAACAAACTGTGTCTCTACTGTGCCAGCAATGCACATTTCTTGCAGGACTGTCCTGTCCGTAGACCACGTCAGCTTACTGAACCATCACCTGTTGTTTCCTCTCGGCACTCCAAATCTGTTTATGCTCCAGCATTCCTGTTCTCTGCGAAGAGACCCAATCTGCCAGCTCCAGCCGCCTGTCCTGAGGCACCCACTCCCTCTGTCTCCTGTGCCGAGGTGCCAGCCTCTGTCTCCTGTGCCGAGGTGCCAGCCTCTGTCTCCTGTGCCGAGGTGCCAGCCTCTGTCTCCTGTGCCGAGGTGCCAGCCTCTGTCTCCTGTGCCGAGGTGCCAGCCTCTGTCTCCTGTGCCGAGGTGCCAGCCTCTGTCTCCTGTGCCGAGGTGCCAGCCTCTGTCTCCTGTGCCGAGGTGCCAGCCTCTGTCTCCTGTGCCGAGGTGCCAGCATCTGTCTCCTGTGCCGAGGTGCCAGCCTCTGTCTCCTGTGCCGAGGTGCCAGCCTCCAGCTCTGAGGTCACATCATCTGCCTCCAGCTCTGAGGTCACATCATCTGCCTCCAGCTCTGAGGTCACATCATCTGCCTCCAGCTCTGAGGTCACATCATCTGCCTCCAGCTCTGAGGTCACATCATCTGCCTCCAGCTCTGAGGTCACATCATCTGCCTCCAGCTCTGAGGTCACATCATCTGCCTCCAGCTCTGAGGTCACATCATCTGCCTCCAGCTTGGAGCCTGCTGCCACTGTGTCCGGTCCCGAGCCTGCTGCCACTGTGTCCGGTCCCGAGCCTGCTGCCACTGTGTCCGGTCCCGAGCCTGCTGCCACTGTGTCCGGTCCCGAGCCTGCTGCCACTGTGTCCGGTCCCGAGCCTGCTGCCACTGTGTCCGGTCCCGAGCCTTCAGCCGCTTTCTCTGTTCCTGAGCTCCAGTCTACTCCAGAGGGGGCGCTGCCCTTCCAGTCTGCTCCAGAGGGGGCGCTGCCCTTCCAGTCTGCTCCAGAGGGGGCGCTGCCCTTCCAGTCTGCTCCAGAGGGGGCGCTGCCCTTCCAGTCTGCTCCAGAGGGGGCGCTGCCCTTCCAGTCTGCTCCAGAGGGGGCGCTGCCCTTCCAGTCTGCTCCAGAGGGGGCGCTGCCCTTCCAGTCTGCTCCAGAGGGGGCGCTGCCCTTCCATGCGGTTCAGCCCTAGTTGCCAGTCCCTGCGGTTCAGCCCGAGTTGCCAGTCCCTGCGGTTCAGCCCGAGTTGCCAGTCCCTGCGGTTCAGCCCGAGTTGCCAGTCCATGCGGTTCAGCCCGAGTTGCCAGTCCATGCGGTTCAGCCCGAGTTGCCAGTCCATGCGGTTCAGCCCGAGTTACCACTTGTGAGGCAGTGTTCAAAGAATTTGTTCCAGCACTTGTCAGTTTTACTCCTTGCATGTCTGTTGTGCCAACTTCGTTGTGTCCAGTTGCCCAACCTTTGAGGCTACCTGCATGTTCTATTCAGTTTGAGCAATCCTGTGTCCCTAAAAAGAAAGCAAAGAAAAAGAAATGTAAAAAGAAGAGAGGTGAGACTTCGGGAATTCCGCATTCCTTGGACATGGTTTCCGTACCTTCTCTGTCCATGGATGAGGATTTCTCCACCACATGCCCGATAGTGGACTATGATTCGGACACTTTCAAACATTTTTGGTGATATGGGCGTCTGGAATCCGCCCTTTAGGGAGGGGGTACTGTAACAACCTGCCTCCTGGACTTTTGGACTCTATTATTTGTATTTCTATTTTGTGTTCCAGCAGTACCTCTTTTCACCAGAGGTGCTGCTATTGTGCATTATTCTTGTGCTTAAGGAGTTAACCTGTATGTTCACTAATTATCTCATGCACCTGGGTGTGTCTCATTCCCCTTATATATACCTGTTCCTCCCAGCAGTCATTGCTGGTTATTGTTGTCCCATCCTGTGATGTCCTTTCCTGTTGTCCAATCCTGATGTAATTTCCTGTTGTCCTTACCTGATTGTTTCTGGACATTCATGCTACTTTCTGCATCAGCTGGAACCTGGTATTTATCACTGCTCCTTATTACCTGTTGTTAATACCTCTCTGCAAATAAACAGAGTGTTTTCACCAAATTCGTGACTCCTAGCTCTACTTCTGTTTGTGATCTGTGACACCTGTAGCATAGAATCCTTTCTTGTAGCTTAGTGTAGGTTTTCTGTAATATAATGTATATATATTTTCTGTAGTATAATGTATCTTCTCTGTAGTGTAGTGTAATCCTATAGAATAGTATAGTGTAATATATATATATATATATATATATATATATATATATATATATATATATATATATATATATATATATATATATATATATATATATATATATATATATATATATAATGTTAACCCGTGCATGATACTCATGCATTCTAGTCAAATCAAGATACTTAAGGTCTTAAAAAGGTTCTTGTCATGCATTTGGGCCTAGCCCAGGCCTCCTCAGGGGAAGATCGTTACTTCCCGACTCAAGCGCCCTTTTTAATGTGTGTTCATGAGGTAAAATTACCTCACGAAAATGAGTTTGACCCCTCAACTCGTAAATTTAGCCTTTACTACCCCTCCCACGGAGGGAAGGGGGGATGATGGAAGTTAACTGACTTGACTATTCTAATTTTTTTGTCAAATAATGTCAGTATACCAAATTTCAGGTCAATTGGATGAGCCCTCACGAAAATGGGTTTGAGCCCTACCAAATTTCAGCCCTTTTTGAATTTTTTTTCCCACACACACTAAGAATTTAGTAGGTCAGTGTATAACTCTGCCCAGCAGGTTGTGCTGCAACTTGTTTTTTTTTTCCACACACAGATGCCACTTAGCATTTTTATATTATATATATATATATATATATATATATATATATATATATATATATATATATATTTTCTGTAGTGTAGTGTGTCCCTATTCGTGTAGTGTTCCTAGTATATTTTCTATAGTGTAGAGCTCGTTGTCAAGGGGCAGCAGGCAGCAAAAGAAGGGGGGAATCCCGAGTCTGGACTTTTATAGTCCATACCTGGAAGCTCCCAGCAGCAGCGTGTGTGGGGATTCACCACACACACGTGGAGCTTCTTGTGTCCAGGGATGATGATGTCATCACCCCTGTCGGTTCTCCCCACTGTTTAAGTGTCCAACAGTAAAAAGCAAGTGACCCTCCCATGTCCTAACACCCTCCTTTGTCTATGGTCAGTTTCAGATAACAGCTTTGAATCCTGAGTTGTGTGGGGTTTTACAAACACATGCAAAATAGCTAATGTTGTCATGAGGATGGGAGATACTTTGAACAATACATGAAATGTCTTGAGAATCATATCATAGGAGAAGATTCTTCAACAAATGTCAAATTAAAAATCTTTCTAAAGATGAATGATTATCCATAAAAAGGTTACAGGTTGATAAATACATTATGATAAAACCGGCAGATAAAGGAGGGGGGTAGTTATACTTAATACTAGGGACTCTATCAAATAGGCATGGAGACAGTTGGAGGACGACCATTTCTATAGCTTGTCAGATAGAGATCAAACAGTTTTATTCGAAAAATAATCAAGCGTCATCTTGAATGAGTCCTTGGGCAAGGAGATCATCTTTTTAAGAATTCCTGGCATTATCTGCATATACCACACCCGGTTCCACCATTTATTTTTTTTACCACCGACCCAATATTCATACATCCTTCACTTCACCCATGGGTGTCTGATAGATTCTGGTATTGGATCTTTGAGCGCCAATGACTCTCACTATGTTAATTATTATTTACAGGATCTCATTGTCTTGCTGAGATCCCATTTTAAGGATACCACTCACATCCTAAAATTACTAAGGAATGTGATTTGTTACTTTTCAACATTAAATGTGGCAGCTTTGTTTACCAATATTCCCCATGCCTATGGTGTGTAGATTATTGGAAATATTCTCTCCAGATTTTTGGAAAAAGATGGGATCTGAATGGGACAGTAAAATTACATTATTAAATACATCACTTACATGCTCAAGTACAATTATTTTTTGTTTAATTCATAATATTTACAGGTTCTCGAGATGACCACTGGTGCCAGGTTGTCCCCAAGTTTTTTATGGGCCACTTCGAACAATGTTACATCCGGGATGGCCCATTTGGGGCAAACCTGATACTTCTATGGCTGATACATAGACAACCTTTTTATTATTGGGGATGGAGATGTTGACTCCATCCATAGTTTTGCATCACACCTTAATTGCAATTCATATCATTTAACCTTCACTTACATATTTAGTCAAGAGTCAGTGAATTTTCTTGACTTGACCCTCTTGGCCAAGGATGCCCATATAAGTGTTGCAAATTATCAAAAACTGTGTACTCTAACAATTAAATTAACTTAAACAGTAACCATTATAAACTATGCTTAAAAAATATTTCAAAAAGTTAATTAAACCATCTAAGGAGAAATTGTTCCTCTGACAGGATTTTTAGTAAACAAGCCTTGGAAATTATTACTGTATTCGAAGAAAGGGGATGAAAATCTTGAATATGCTGATAAATTAGAACATGATGCCCTTTTAATTTCAAAGGTAAAGAAACCTTTGAGCCCACATGGTAAAGTGAAAGGTCTAATGTTTTTTTAATAATTTAATATAAAATCAAGGAAAATTAAGCAATTTATAAATAAGAATCATCATTTATTGCAACAGGATCACATTTTAAAGAGTGCCATCCCTGAGAAACCTAAAGTTATATTTAAAAAGAATAGATTTTGAAAAATATGTTAGCTCCTAGTTTTCTAAAAGAGGTTAAGGAAAAAAAAGTGCTATTGAGTCCAACAATAACTTCCTTGAAAAAACAAATGCAATAAAGCAAGATGTATATCATGTAGACATATGAAGAATAGATATAAGGAATTTTTTCCCATGTGTCAGGAGAGAGCCTTACTGTTTTTTTAATTGTAATACAGAATACATTATATATGTATTACAATGTTCTTGCGGACATGTTGGCAGGACCACTAGATTGTTAAGAATAGGATTTATGGAATACAGAAGAAATGTCATATATGTAGCTGTCATAGTGTTTCTAGGCATTTGGAGATTTATAATGTGGATGCAGAGGATCTTAATGTTACTATTATAGAGCAGATCAGAAGGGGGGGCAGATATTGTGTTTTATGTGAGAGAGATATTTAAGAATTCTAAATTACAGACTGCAATCAGAAGGGCTGAATTTTAGATGATTTTAAACTTTTTTGTCTGAATATTCAGTTAGATGTTTTTTTAAATTATTATTATAAACAGTCTATATACAGTTTATAAATATATGTATGCTTGAATATGCATATAAAGAAATGTAGAAATATTGTTGTTTAAACTCTATGTATGATTAAGTATGCACATGAAGAGATATAGGAAGTTTGTTACTTAGACTTTCAAAGGCTGAGGTGGCTCACTGAGTTTAACCAAGGTGTAGGAGATAGGACAGTTAGGGCTAAATTTTCTAAGCTGCGGGTTTGAAAAAGTGGGGAAGTTGCCTATAGCAACCAATCAGATTCTAGCTGTCATTTTGTAGAAAATACTAAATAAATGAAAGATAGAATCTGTAACCTACCAGGAGGCCGACTGGTGTCTTTTTAGTTTTTTTTTTTTTTTTTTTTTTTTTAAATTATGGGTAGCGCCCCCTCCCCTGGACCGGCAGGGGGGGGGGGGGGGGGCAGCGTGGTACTAGGTGGCTGGCCCCTCCTCCGGGAGACTGATCAAATAGGATTCTGCCAACATGTTTCGTAATAGTTAAACTTATTAAACAAAGTCAGATATGTTTCTATGAAGGATGTGTTAGTAGGCAACTAAAGAAGTTAGCGCACAGAGACATAAACCAGTCGCAGATAATGTAAAAGGATTCATGTATTTTTATAGCACAGGACTGGCAGCTTTTCCCTGCTTTGCATTTAGAAATGACCCACTGTGTCTTAAGTCATCACATCTAGGTTTCCCTAAATGTTACTACAACCGAATTCCAGTAGGTCTAAATCCCGCCTACTTTTGTGTTAGCCCCACCCACAGTTGATTTGGACCCGCCCACATGAGGCCACTTCAAGAATTTTTTCCAGGGACACTTTAAATTCCCAATCTGCCCCTGGCTGGAACCATATATAATATGGGATATACAGAGCACAGGCTTATTTCTTCTCTGGTTTTGTTTCAAAATATGCCTTATGCTGTCTTAGCAGCTGTCTTTCAAAGCCTATTTAAGGCTCGCTTGGGTACAATTATGTAGAGTGTATGCCCATCTTCCCCTTCACAAGATATATATTGTAAACCACATGGACAACTTGAAAGGTAAATGACATTCTTAGTTTCACACGTGATTTTATGTTTTATTTCATACTCTCGTTTGTTCGTTATTATTTTCATTATGGAACAAATTCTTCTTTTCTTTTTCTTTCATGTAACTTGAAACCAATTTTTATTTCAAATTGTGGGCCTTCTTGTATACTATTACTGGTTTAGCAGATAGAACTTCTCTCAATGTCTCATCTTTTAGCAAAACTTGGCAATGTTTTGACAAAATACATTTTAATTTGTTTGCTGAACTGTTATATTGTTATGAATTTAATTCCTGATTTAAAATCCTTCCTACTCATCAGGATCTTTTTTCTTCTAGATGAGCAATTTTGATCGATCCATATCTTTAGCTTCTTCAATGTCTTTATTGATCTTATCATTTATATATTCCTTCTCCTCTAACCCTTTCATTAAAACTGCACCTTGTTCCATGTAATTTTACACATCTGAGCAATTCTTCCACATTCTTTTAAATAGGCCCTTCGGTATATTGTCTAACCAACTTTTAAAATGGTTGCTTGATGCTGCAATAAAACCATTACAATCAAAAAGCTCTCATGAATAAAATGCCTTTTGGTCTGTCCTTTGGCTATCCTGCTCGCTACTGACCCAAGACCTTTGAAATTCTGGAGGCACGTACCAGAGACAGTCCAGTTACTGTCCACCTTGCACTATGGTTAGCACTAATAAACTTTTACTACTGTAGAGTTAAGTCCCGGGGGCATTCGAGTGCGTCTGAACATAATCAGTTCTACTTGAAAGGTGGCTGCTGTAGGTGAAGACCTCTACCCTGTCTAGTTCTAAAATTTTATCTAGCCCTAACGTCCTGAACACTTTTTGCTATGTGGCAGAGCACGTTATCATGCTGAAAGAAACCAGTGCCATCAGGGAATACTGTTGCCATGAATGCCAAGACCCAAGTTTTCCCAGCAAAACATTGCCCAGAGAAACACACTGCCTCATTTGGCTTGCATTCTTCCCGTAGTGCATCCTGGTGCCATCTATGCCCCCAGGTAAATGATGCACACGCATCCAGACAGCCATATGATGTAAAAGAAAACGTAATTCATCAGAACAGGCCACCTTATTCCATTGCTGTATAGTCCAGCTCTGGCACTCACATGTTCACTCTAGGAGCTTTGGATGGTGGACAGGGGTCAGCATGGGCACACTGGCCAGTCTGCAGCTACGCAGCACATATGCTGCAAGCTGTGATGCACTTTGTGTCCTGACAACTTTCTATCATTGCCAGCATTAACTTTTTTCAGCAATTTGTGCTACATTAGCTCTTCTGTGGGATTGGACCAAATGGCTATCCATTCTTAGACCATTTTTGGTAGGTACTAATCACTGCATACCTGGAACACCCCACAAGATCTGCAGTCTTGATCTGTGATCTACAGATCACAATTTAGCCCTTGTCAAAGTCGCTCAGATCCTTACGCTTGTCCATTTTTGCTGCTTCCAACACATCAACTTCAACTGATTGTTCACTTGCTGCCTAATATATCCCACCCCTTGACAGGTATCATTGTAACGAGATTATCAATGTTATTCACTTTACTTGCCAGTGGTGTTAATGTTGTGACTGATTGGTGTATATATGTATGTGTGTGTGCGTAATAAATATATATATATATAGGATTTACTTGCTCTTTGGGGCATATTCAATTGGCCGCGTTACTGTCAAAAGTAATTGATTACCGTTCTCACAGTAATAGTGCGCGTAATTACTGTAATTACGGTACCTTTAACGCCGTCAGGGAGCTGCGAGCTGAAATTCTGGTTAGCATTACCGTAATACCGGTAATACTTTTAACGCTTTCGCGAGTAACGTGGCTAATTGTATATAGCTATTTAAGTCTTAAGACTTAAATTTTATTTAAGACAAAACATTGTGCTAATTGTTCACAGCAATATGAGTTAAACCAATAAAAACAATGACTCATTTTCAAAAGAACAATGTGGTGTTTTTAGGTGGAACTGCGTACCGATGGAAGAACATAAATTAATGTTTTTCTGTGAAGAGCTAATAATATGTCTGCACCCAGTGCTTTATTTTCAGTTCTTTATTTTATTATGTACTTTGCAAACATCAGTCAACATAACATCAGCATTTTTATTCTAGCAAAACATGTAATTTTAAAAGTAAAGCCCTGCAAGGAGGTTAATGTAATATTAATATCCTAATAATGAAGGCCTATTTTTTAACACCCCTTCAGCTCTCAGTGGGGTTGACTTAAATGGTATTGTTTTAATCAGTGCTCTGCTATATTATCCCATAAACTGCTTACTTAATTGTCTTGAAGTGTAGGTCACTGCACTTGAGGGCTCCACAATAGCCTGAGAACCAAAATGGAAGCAATTGTGTAGTGCTTTCTAGAGCCCTGGGGTAGAATAAGTATAAAGCAAGCTGTGTTTTTAAAAGTAAAACCGTCCCTATAATCAGAATTATTTTCCCTTTGCTACCCACTAGTGTTTGGTAATGACTTAGGCTAGGTACACACTGAAGCATTTTCGTCCAATAATTGGGCAAATCAGCTGACATACGACCATTCGGTCGGAAATAAAAAAATAAAATGTTTCAACACATTTATATTATTACTATTAACATTTTACTTTTTAATGGTTAAAGTGGATAGTGCTTTGTGGCATAAGCTTCTGAAAAAACTGAGACATCTCCATGTAGTTTTTTTCTACTTTTTGGATTTTTTATTTTACATCACTGATGTTTGCCCTTCTTTCAAATATTTGTCAAGCTTTTCCATCTTCTCTACTACCAACATTCTTTTCCTCCTCAGAACTTTCATCCAATATGACGATGGTATTTATGAGAAAAGGAAAAAAAGAAATTTAGCATTTAACTTCTACATCTGTAATACAGTTTAGTTCTTTTCAAGTAAAGTCCCAATGTGCTCACCTTCAACACTGCTCATAATAACTGTATGTTGTGGTCCATCTTGTTGCATCTCTGCAAAGGTGCCCTTTACCTCCATAAGTTCTGTAAAACAGCTGCCATTATAGTTATTATAACGGTATACATTTCTCCCCAAACATTTTACAATTTCCACATGTGACTTTGTTACGAGCCACGGCGGTACTCACAGCCGCCGCAGCTCGCTTCTGGTGCCCTCTGGCATCCCGGCAGTCACCTTGAAAACCGGGATGTCAATTCTGCCGAGGTCCCGACCTGTGCCATGGCAACGATCGGACGCTTCCCTCTGTAGCGCAGCGTCCCGGCAACTGAGGACAGCCGGGCGCATGCGCAAATGCAGGTAATGACCTGCAGGCTATTGGGGCTTGGTGCATTGATTGGTGAACTCCTGTGGGTGTTTTCAGAGCTAGGCTCTGATTGGTGGCCACCAGTATTTAAGGCAGTGAGGTCTGCAGCCTCACTGCCGGTTATAGCTTTACTGTCACAGTTCTGCTGACCTGCTTGCTCCTTGTTCCTGTCCTGTGGATACTCTGTCGAATTTCTCGTGTATGACCCCTTGCTTGGATTAGGACCCTGCCTGTTTTGCTCGTGACCCTGACCTTTCTTGCCTGTATCTTGGAACTTGCACCGTGCCTGTGACCTCTGACCTTGGCTTGTTTGTTGGATACTCTGTCTGCTGCCGGCCCTCGACCCTTGCCTGGACTTCACTCTGCTTTCCTGGGTTCTCCCCAGCCGGTACACATTTCACCACCCTCTGTTAGTCTGCGGCCAAGTCTGTCCCCACCACTAGAGGCAACAGTGAACACCAGACTTTCAGAGCAGACTCCGGGTTTTGCTGTACTGGTTGGAGGGGTTCCTAACATTATAACCGGCCATACAGACATTCTGGAGACGAAATTGGGATGGAGGAAAGAGGAACCAAATTGTCTCCATTTCAAGCCCTGGCGGGTCAAGTATCAAATGGTCCGGGAATTGTCCCAGCGTTTGTCCGCTCAAGAGGAGGACTCCTGGACTACACTAGCCAGTTCCGGTCCCGCCAATGAACCCAAGTTAAATTTGCCAGACCGGTTCTCCAGAAATAGAGCCCTGTTACGGAACTTTAGGGAAAGCTGCAAGCTCTACTTTCGGCTGAAACCTCGGTCTTCTGGTTCAGAACAGCAGAGATTTGGGATTGTCATCTCCCTCCTGCAGGGTGACCCCCAGTCTTGGGTCTTGGGCCTTCACCCTGCCACAGTCTAGTCCTATCATGCAATCTTTGGAAGCTTTCTTTAATGCATTGGGTCTCCTCTACGATGACCCAGATAGAGTTGCCCCCGCTGAGGCTCATCTAAGGGGGCCATAAAGCAAGGCCGGCGTTCGGCAGAAGAATACTGCGCTGAATTCCGCAGATGGTCGCCGGACAGTGAATGGAATGATCCAGCGTTACTAAGCCAGTTTCGCCTAGGACTGTCAGAGCAGATTAAAGATTCACTTGTGTAGTATCCTTTCCCAACCTCGTTGGAGAGCCTTATGCAACTCGCTATTAAAATTGACAGGAGAATCAAGGAGAGGAGGACAGAGAAAGAGGCATCTTCCTTTTCGTCTGCATTTATTCCAGTTCCCACGGATGTTGAGGAGCCTATGTAGTCAGGGTCGTATCGCCTCTCTCCTTAGGTAAGAGACAAAAGACGGTCACAAGGCCTATGTCTTTATTGTGGTAATAAAGGCCACTTCTCCTGCTCCTGTCCTTACAAACCTGAAAAAGGAGCATGTCTGGGAACGGTCCATCTAGGTCTGCAAATTGTTTCCCAAAAGAATGCTGTCCTGATTCCCGCACAAGTCTCTTTCGGTGCCAGTTCCGTGGCCCTGTCGGCCTTCATTGATAGTGGAGCTGCAGGCAACTTCCTCGACATCAGGTTTGCTTGTTCTGCTGGGATTCTGATGGTGAAGCTCCATTCTGCAGTTACAGTCTGTGGCCTAGATGGGAGTCCTTTGACTGGAGGCAAAATTGTTTGGGAGACTCCATCACTACAATTGAACATAGGAGCTCTCCATTCAGAGTCCATAACCTTCCTCCTTATCGACTGTCAGTCGGTTCCGTTGATTCTGGGTCACCCGTGGCTTTCCCATCATAACCCTGTTGTGGATTGGGTGAAAGGAGAGATTATCCAGTGGAGCTCTTTTTGTGCACAGTAATGTTTAACTATGCCTCTGCGAATCATTTAGTCTATTCCGGAGCAACTTCCCTCACAATATCATGAGTTCTGGGATGTGTTCTTCAAAAAGACTGCTGACACTTTACCACCTCACCGTGACTTTGACTGTGCTATCGAGCTTATTCCTGGTTCCAAATTACCCAAGGGACGCTTGTACTCTCTCTCTGGTCCAGAGTCCAAATCCATGCAGCAATACATTGATGAAAACTTGGAGAAAGGTTTCATCAGGCCATCTAAATCTCCAGTAGGAGCTGGATGCGTTTGGTCTTAGTAACGCACCTGCAGTATTCCAAGATCTGATTAATGAAGTTCTACGGGAGTTCCTTGATTGTTTTGTGGTTGTCTATTTAGACGACATCCTCATCTATACCAAGTCGTTAACTATACATCGTGTTCACGTCAAACAGGTTCTACAGAAATTGCGAGAACACCACCTTTACGCCAAATTAGAAAAGTGAGAGTTTGAGGTGCAGAAGGTATCCTTCCTGGATTATGTAATTTCTTCTGAGGGATTCTCCATGGATCCAGCCAAGGTGCAAGCTATCCTGGATTGGGTGCAACCAAATAATCTCAAAGCGGTGCAGAGGTTCCTGGGCTTCGCCAATTATTATAGAAGATTAATTCGTGGCTTTGCTGACATTGTGGCTCCTATTGTCGCCCTGACCCGCAAAGGAATGGATCCAACTTATTGGTCACCCCAAGCAATAGCTGCATTTGAAGGCTTGAAGAAAGCCTTTGTATTCGCTCAGGTCCTTAGACACCCGTATTCTAAGAAACCATTTGTTCTTGAGGTTGATGCCTCTGATGTCGGTGCTGGTGCTATATTGTCTCAGAAGGACTCTCATACTCACCGTCTGCACCCATGTGCCTACTTCTCCCGTAAGTTCTCTTCAGCTGAAGCCAACTACAATGTGGGCAATAGGGAACCATTGGCAATTAAATGGGCCTTTGAGGAGTGGAGACATTGGCTGGAGGGTGCTACGCATCAAATCTCCGTTATTACAGACCACAAGAACTTACAATATATACAATCGGCCAAACGCCTGAACCCCAGAGAGGCCCGTTGGTCATTGTTCTTTACTCGCTTCAATTTCTTGATCACCTACCGACCAGGTTCTAAAAAAGTCCGGGCAGATGCCCTATCTCGGAGCTTCTTGACACATCATGTTCCAGTTACAAATCCTGAACCTATCATTCCTTCTTCCATAATCCATGCTGGGTTAACTCAAGACTTGAGCACCACACTTCAAAGGTTCCAAAGACTAGCACCTGATAATACTCCAGAAGGATGTTTATTTGTTCCGGTTCATTTTAAGAAGGCGGTGCTTGCAGAGGCACATAATAGTAAGACTGCTGGACATCCTGGAATTCAGAAAACATTGGAAATTCTCTCCCGAACTGTCTGGTGGCCGTCATTGTCCACTGACGTCAAAAGTTATGTCTTCACTTGTGAGAATTGTGCCAGGAATAAAGTCCCCAGGAGTCGTCCTGTAGGCCAATTGGTTCCATTGCCCTGCAAAACCTTGGACACACTTGTCAATGGACTTTATAGTCGATCTACCACTCTCTGCGGGACATAACACCATATAGGTGGTAGTTGACCGCTTCAGCAAAATGTCACACTTCATACCATTACCCAGGCTCCCTAGTGCTCGAGATTTGGCTATCCTGTTCATCCAGCATATATTCCGTCTCCATGGACTTCCTACCGATATCGTGTCGGATCGTGGTTCTCAATTTATAGCACAATTTTGGAAATCCTTTTGTACCCTGCTTAGAATCAAGATTAGCCTGTCGTCTGCATACCACCCTCAGTCTAATGGGCAAACTGAAAGGGTTAATCAGTCCTTGGAGTAGTTCTTATGATGTTACACTTCCGAATGTTTACGACAACTGGTCCTCCTTGTTACCCTGGGCAGAATTTGCCTATAATAATTCATATCATTCATCTACGCAAATCTCTCCATTCAACTGCAATTTTGGTTTTCATCCCAGGTCCAATTCCTTGTATTCCCTCAGATCCGCTGGTATTCCGGAGATTCGTTTCACAGCTGCTGACCTCAAGGTCATCTGGAAAAAAGTGCAATCCTCTTTAAGACGGGCCTCATTCTTTGCCAAAAAAAATTCGGATCGCCACCGTACCACCTGCACCTTCAAAGTGGGCCAGAAAGTGTGGCTTTCCACATGAAATATTAGGCTCAGACAGCCTTGCAGGAAACTGGGGCCTAAATTCATCGGTCCCTTCCTCATTGTCAAACAAGTTTATTCTGTAGCATTTAGGTTGGGAATTCCTGGGTCGTTGAGAATCCCCAACACATTCCATTGCTCCCTGCTTAAACCTGTGCTTTACCCAAGTCAATTCTAGCTTTCAAGTTCGCATGGACAGAATCGGAACAGACCTCTAAAATTTATTATCCAGAAGATTCTTGATTCTAAGAAGGTGCAGGGTCAGGTGCACTTCCTGGTACAATGGAAGAATCGAGGTTTGGAAGAGCCGTCTTGGGTTCCGCAAAGACAGCTCCATGCTACCAAACATCTGAGGGAGTTCTTCAAGAAATTTCCTAAGAAACCTGGGTGTCGGGGTTCCTTAATCCCTCCTCAAGGGGTGTTACGAGCCGTGGCGGTACTCACTGTTGCCCCACCACTAGGGGCAACAGTGAACACCAGACTTTCATAGCAGACTCCGGGTTTTGCTGTACTGGTTGGAGGGGTTCCTAACAGACTTCAAATACCTTCCGTTAATACATCTTTTTTTTCTTCTAATTCGGTATCCATTTTTTGTGCTTTAATAAGTATGTGTTCAGCTTTAAAATTTTCGGTACCTATGCATGTCATTGTGAATTCTTCTTTCTGGAGATAATACAACATTTTTAATATACTATATGCTATTGTCAGTCGTTTATCTACAAATCTACTTACAAGTCCTTTAAACAGCCATTTGTTCTTTGTAAACTACAAATAACCAGATATTAGTTGTTATTCATTAGTTGAACATTGCTTATAGAAGAATTTATACATGGCCTTGCATATAGCTGACAAGCAACACTCCTTTTTTTGCAGAGTAAATATGCGGCTAGACAGTTAAACATTTCTAGGCCTAGCTTAATAATAAGTGCAATCTTGCATTTCCAGAGTGCTATAAATATGTGAACTTTGTAAAAAATAAACCAGAGAATAACTGACACTCAGAACCTACAGTGTGCTTCTTTCTCTCCAGCTGTATTGAGCTCAACCTGTACTGTGTGACTCTTTTAAGACTTTTTTGAGGGGCACCTTTATAGATCTGGAGGCAGGGATCAAAAATCTTAGCAAACAAAGAGAGGAGGAATTGAAGCAGAGATGTCAAGATTGGGAGACCTTATACATGGGATCATGTACTGTTTTCGATAGCTTTAATTGACTCCATGAGCAGTTACATAGTTGCTGAGGTTAAAAAAAAACACCACTCCATCATGTTTAACCTATTTTGGATCTCCTGTGATCCCTCTCTTATATTTGAAATTGATCCATGTGACAGGATGGACCGCCTATGCCACCCTGTCTGTTGTTGCTGGGACCCGGCTGTGCTTACTTTGCCACCGTCCCCTTTCGTTATTCCAAATACACCCCTCAGGCAGCAGTGGGAGGGGCTTGCTGCCACCACTGAGCTCCTTTTATGGCACTCAAAACCAGGTTCCTTCTGGGTAACTGACGCTACTAGCGTTCCTCGTTGCTGGTGTACCTGGGGAACAGGTATCACACTGACCAGAGCTGCAGGTAGCAATCGGAGCGTGGTACTGGAAAGCTTGGGTCCAAACCTCAGAATAGCCGGCGAACGGATTAGATTTAGGGTCTAATTGGCAGGTCACAGGAATACAGCAATATTGAAGGTCTACGAAGCAAGATGTTTATTTGCTCTCACTGGTTAGTGGTACCAGTGATCAGGTCAGATGTTGAAATCAGAAGAATACATTTCAGTACAAGTCAGTGCATTTATACAGATTTGGACAAAGGCTATTTTTAGAAGCAGGATGTACCCTGCTTACTAAAACATAAATTTACATGCATTGCAAAGGTAATGATATTTACATTTATCTGTGAAATTACAGAAACGCTGTCATGTCCGGCATCTTTGTTTTAGACGCAGGAAATGTAGCAGCACGTTTTAAATTAAACCTTCCTGTCTCCAAGTGAAACCTCACACATCAAATGGCCTGATTAGCATTAGACCCTTTTTTCCAACAGTTGCAGAATATACATTCCCAAAAACAGGTTTAAACTTCTAACAAGTCATTTCCCCACATTACAGTACACAGCAGACTTTCTAAACAAAGGCTCATTGTATCAGCTATATACATCAGAAATAAGGTAATTCCTTTGGCAAGGGTAAACAGAAAAAACAACTTTTCTACCCTGGTCTCAGAGATTACGATTTCCTATCTCACAATATACACAATATCAAAAATAAGTGCATTGGCAATTATATAAATAAGCGGCCTGCGCCATTTACTTTAAATAAATGTATACCAAAAGTAATTTAATAGTGATCCAGTCCCAATCCACATAAAGCAACTGCCAATAAGTTTCAATCGGGAAAAATCCTTATATATTTCACCCAATATTTCAGACATATTTCTCCCTGGATCCACTACTGTCCTTCATTTTAATTAACAGTTGTAACCCCGGATACCCTTTTCCGCTGAAAATTTGTCTAACCCTTTCTTTATCATATCAATTGATCTGCCATCACAACCTTCCATTGCAGTGAATTCCATTCCTTGATTGCCCTTACTGTAAAGAACCTCTTCCTTTACTGGTTGTGAAACTTCCTCTCCTCTAACCTTAGAGGGTGACCACGTGTCCTTTCTAGAGTCCTTGGGGTAAAAAGTTTCCATTAAAATCTTCTGTATTGTCCCTTAAGTTGAGGTCTTGCCAACAATTTATACAGTGGCAAAATGACACTGTCTTCCCTTGTATCTATGCCCTTTTTTATGCATGCCAATACATTTTCTGGCCTTTACAGCTGCTGCTTGACATTGAGCACTATTGCTAAGTCTACTGTCTACGAGCACTCCAAAATCCTTTTCCATTTTAGATTCCCCTAAATTTATCCCATTTAATTCACAGATTGTATGCTTGTTTTTGATCCCTAAATACATAACCTTAAATTTATCTATGTTAAACTTCATCTTCCATTTGACCGCCCAATCCTCCATTTTATTCAAGCCCCTTTGCAGAGAAACTACAGTTTGTTCTGATTTTATTATCTTACAAAGTTTGGTGTCATCTGCAAAAATGGAAACTTTGCTCTCTAAACCATCACCAAGTTCATTATTAAATATATTAAAAAGTTCTCCAACCAGTTTTCGAACCCAATTAAAAATGTTGTTTCCTAGACCTAGTTCCCTTATTTTGCAAACCAACCTCTTGTGTGGCACTGTATCAAAGGCCTTTGCAAAATCCAAGTAGACCACAACTACTGTACTACCATGGTCAAAGTTCCCACTAACATCCTCGTAGAAACTAGATTAGTTTGACATAACCTATCCCTCACAAATCCATGCTGATTCCCACTAAAAGTCTTATTGCGCACAAAGTAATTCTGAATACTATGCCTTAATATACCATCCAGTAGTTTCCCTACTATTGTTGTCAGACTTACAGGTCTATAATTCCCTGGTTGTGATCTCATTCCCTTTTCAAACAATGGCACCACATTTGCTATTCACCAATCGCTCGGTATTGAGCCAGATGAAATGGAATCTATGAACATTAAGAATAGCGGTCTAGCTGTTTCTGAGTTTAGCTCCATAATAAACCTTGGGTGTATACCATCTGGACCTGGAGCTTTTTTTAATTTTAATTTTATTCTGTCGCCTTTGGACTTCTTAATTAATTAATTAATGGAACGGTTGCATTTCCATTTTTATGTATTACTCCTACCATTTCTTCCTCTATAGCAAATACTGAAGAAAATAAAGTGTTTAATACCTCTGCTTTTTCCTTATTATCATTAATTAACCCACAATTTCACTTCTTGGGGGTCCTATATTGTCGTTTTTTTATCTTTTTGCCATTCATATACTTTAAAAATCTTTTTTTAGGGTCTGTCATCTTGCTCACCAGCAGCATCTTTCATCTCTTTAGATCTGGGTCAGTTGGAAACAAAGAGAAGACATAGCTATTAAACCGAGAATGAAGCACAGTCACCAAAATGTAGTGATCCGATTTCAAGATTTTGATAAGTCTTGTATCCTGGCGAAGCGAATAAAGTACTTGATCTACATGCCCGACTGTCATGAGCCGCGGAGACTCCGGGCTCCGCCCCAGCGTCCCGGCAGTCGTCATGACGACAGGGACGTCACTTCCTGTTTGTCTCTCTCAGTCTGTAGCGCCGCGTCCCGGCATCCACGGCAGCCGGGCGCTTGCGCAAATTAAGAATTACTAATAGCCTCAGGTGGCTAATTATCCCTCCTGTGCCCAAACATTTTCATTGGCCCATTCTGGATTTTAAGGCAGGAAGGGGCTAAGCCTCCTTGCCGGTTATAGTCCCTGCTTCCTAGCATACTTTTCCTGCTGTGTTGCTGTTCCTGATATTCCCTCTCTTCTGTTGCCGACCTTTGCCTGGATACTGACACTGATTGATTGCCTGTGATCTTGACCCCCTGCTTGAATTAAGATGCTGCTAATCTGCCTGCGATCCTGACCCCTTTGCTTGGATTTAGACGCTGCTGTATTGCCTGTGACCTTTTGACCCCTGGCCTGGATCTAGACGCTACTGTATTGCCTGTGACCCTCTATCCTTTGCTGGGATCTTCACTCCACCTCTGTGTAAACACCTGCGCTACGTTCTTAGGTTATCAGCTCCTACTACTAGAGAACAAGTCCTGGAGGCATCTGAGTACCTGTGTGCGCGTCTAGCTCTACGGGAAAGGCAGCTGCTATAGGCGAAGACCTCTGAAGCGGTTCTAGGAGTTGATACCTGGGGCGTGAGCCCTAACATTATAACCGGCCCAAAAAATATACACTAGGAGTGAGTGAACTGTCTTGAAATTCGGTCCTATGGAACCAAGTCTGGCTCAAGTGTTGGCAGGACAAATCCAGACCTTGTCCCAAATGGTCCAAGAGCTGTCTCAGCGACAGGCTGCACAGGAGCAGGTGTCAAGAGCTTCGCAAGCCGCTCAGCCTTCTGTGGTGGAACCAAAAATGAATTTACCGGATCTCTTTTCAGGAGATTGCAGACTGCAAGCTTTATTTCAAATTAAGGCCACTCTCGTCTGGATCACCAGAATAAAGAGTAGGGATAATTATCTCACTACTACAAGGGGATCCTCAATCTTGGGCTCTCAGTTTGGATTCCAACAGTCCTCAGTTACAATCTGTGGACGCATTCTTTAAAGCTCTAGGCTTGATTTATGACGATCCGGTACGAGTGGCATCTGCAAAAGCGCAGCTGCGATCTTTAACGCAAGGACGACGTTTTGCGGAAGAATATTGCTGCAACTTCAGGTTTTGGTCCTCGAACTGTGAATGGAATGGCCCAACTCTCCGTAGCCAGTTCCGGTTGGGTCTCTCTGAACAAATTAAAGATTCCCTTGTCCAGTATCAAACTGCGGGATCTCTCGAGGAGCTCATGCAGCTAGCTATTCGGATTGACCAAAGGTTCTCTTCATTCCGAGACTATCTCACTATAACTAATTATTTGTCCCTCTGTACCACTGACCATGGGCTACCCATGGCTTGCCCTCCATAATCCCTGTATCAACTGGATTATGGGTGAGATAACTCAATGGGCTCCTAAATGCTCTTCTTCTTGTTTGTCTTTGCCAATTAGGATTACCCATACTGGTCCCGAGCAACTACCTTTTTCTTACCGTAAACTCCATGATGTTTTCTCGTGAAAGGAAGCAGACACTCTCCCTCCCAACCGGGAGTACGATTGTGCGTATTGATTGCACGCATTATCTATTCCGGAGACCCAGGCCATGGAATTATATGTAGAGGAGAATCTACAGAAAGGCTTTATTAGGCCTTCCAAGTCACCTGCTGGGGCAGGCTTCTTCTTTGTGGCCAAAAAGGATGGCGGACTGAGGCCTTGTATTGACTACAGGGGGTTAAATAAAATAACCATCAAAAATACTTATCCCTTGCCACTTATCTCAGTAATCTTCGATCAACTTAAAGGAGCTAAAATCTACTCTAAAATAGATCTTCGTGGAGCATACAATCTGATACATATCCGGAGTGGCGACGAATGGAAAACGGCCTTTAATATTCAAACGGGCCACTATGAATACCTCGTCATGCCTTTTGGCCTCAGCAACGCTCCAGCTGTCTTCCAAGATTTGATTAAGGATGTCCTTCGAGAATTCTTAGGCTCCTTTGTAGTGGTCTATTTGGATGACATACTGATTTACACACGCTCATTAAAGCAACATCGAGAACATGTATGACAAGTACTTCTGAAACTCCGTCATCATCACCTGTATGCCAAATTAGAAAAGTGTGAATTTGAAGTCTCCAAAGTCATTTATCTGGGATATGTTTTTTCCCCAGAAGGCTTAGCAATGGACCCAACGAAAGTACAGGCTATTCTCGACTGGGAGCAACCCTCAAATTTTAAGGCCATCCAAAGATTCCTGGGATTTGCTAATTATTACAGGAAATTCATCAGTTCATTTTCCATTCTTGTTCCTCCCATCACGGCTCTGACTCGTAAGCCGTCGGCCGTCGGAAATCCCCTACTGGTCTATTGTTGCCCTTACCATTACCAGTCAGACCTTGGACCCACTTGTCCATGGACTTCATTGTCGACTTACCTCCATCTTCCGGGTGCAACACCATCTGGGTAAACGTGGATCGGTTCAGTAAAATTTTATTCCTTTGACTAAGTTACCTACAGCACGCTCTCTGGCCTCACTATTCATCAAACACGTGTTTTGTCTCCATGGTCTCCCTGAAAATATAGTGTCTGATCGGGGGTCTCAGTTCATAGCAGCCTTCTGGAAATCTTTTTGCTCCCTGCTGGGTATTAGTCTCAGCCTATCATCTGCCTACCATCCGCAGTCAAACGGACAAACTGAAAGGGTGAATCAGTCCCTAGAGCAATATCTGCGGTTATATATATCTAAAAACCATGACAACTGGGTGAACCTTCTTCCATGGCTGAATTTGCCTACAACAATGCATGCCATTCTGCATCCCAGCACTCTCCTTTCTACTGCAACCTTGGGTATCATCCCAGAGCCAATTCGTTGTCCTCTTTGTCTGCCGATAAGCCATCTGAGTCCAGCTCTACGGCCACCCGGCTTAGGAGAATCTGGAAGTTAGTACATCAGTCCTTACTCCGAGCCTCCTTTAGGTCCAAAGTCTTTGCTGACCTACATCGTTCTGCCTGTTCCTTCAAGGTTGGAGATTTCGTATGGTTGTCGGAATATCATACTCCGTCAACCGTGCAAGAAGCTAGGGCCCAAATTTATTGGACCTTTTCCCATATTGAAACAAATCAACCAAGTGTCTTTCAGACTGAGGCTTCCGGAATCTTTAAGAACCCAACACGTTCCACTACTAACTGTTGAAAACCGTTCTTTCCTCCAAAAGGTTCGAACCCCGACGGCCTTCTAAACCTCAGCCTATATCTATTGATGGACATCAAGTATTTGAGATCGAGAAAATCTTGGACTCGAAGCAAGTTCAGGGCCAAATTCATTTTCTAGTTCATTGGAAGGGGTACGGCCCTGAAGAACGGTCCTGGGTACCGCAAAGGAATCTACATTCAGATAGATTACTTACTGATTTCTTTAGAAGATTTCCCGGAAAACCGGGTTGTCGGGGTTCCTTGACCCCTCATCAAGGAGGGGGTACTGTCACGAGCCGCGGAGGCTCTGGGCACCCCCGCGACTCGCTGCCCCAGCGTCCCGGGCTGGCGTCATGACAACTGGGACGTCACTTCAGGTTTGTCCAGGCCGTTGCCAAGGCAACGGTTGGGACGCTTTCAGTCGGTAGCGCCACATCCCAGCATCCAGGGCAACCGGGGGCGTGCGCAAATTAAGAATTAATAATAGCCTCAGGTGGCTGATTATCCCTCCTGTGCCCAAACATTTTCAGTGGCCCATTCTGGTATTTAAGGGGCAATGCCTCCCTGCGGGTTATAGTCCCTGCTTCCTAGCATACTTTTCCTGCTGTGTTGCTGTTCCTGATATTCCCTCTCTTCTGTTGCCGACCTTTGCCTGAATACTGACGCTGGTTGTTTGCCTGTGACCTTGAACCCTTTGCTTGGATTTAGACGCTGCTGTATTGCCTGTGACCTTTTAACCCCTGGCCTGGATCTAGATGCTACTGTATTGCCTGTGACCCTCTATCCTTTGCCGGGATCTTCACTCCACCTCTGTGTAAAAACCTGCGCTTAGTTCTCATGTTATCAGCTCCTACTACTAGAGAACAAGACCTGGGGGCATCTGAGTACCTGTGAGCGCATCTAGCTCTATGGGAAAGGTGGCTGCTATAGGCGAAGACCACTGAAGACCTCTAGGAGTTGATACCTGGGGTGTGCGCCCTAACACCAACATACTTAGCGTAATTGCTTTGTTTAATCTCCTCCTTCAGTTTCTCAAGCTGCTTTTCCAAAAGTCTAATTAAAGGAATCACTTGACTCAAGCTAGCAGTGTCTGAACTCACTTCACAGGTGACTACTTCGACTGGTTTCAGCACCTTGCACAACACTGAAAGTATTCTCCACTGCTCTTGACTAAAATACATCCCCCCTTCTTTCCAAATGTCACGGCTTGTGGAGTAAGCATGGATGGCTTTTTGCTGTTCCTCCAGCCACAGACGCATATACAGGGTGGAATACCATCTTGTCACCACCTCTTTGCTTCAGTTGGTGGTAGGGCAAATTAAATTGCTCTTGCAGCTGCTGCAATCTACTACACGCTGTTGCTGAATGCCGGAAATGTCCAGATATTTTACGTGCCACAGACAGCATCTCCTGCACGTCCCTGTCATTTTTTAAAAAGCTCTGCACCACCAAATTTTTGGTGTCAGCAAAAGAGGGAATGTAATGGAATTCGACCAGCTGTAACGCTCTGACAATATTGGTGGCATTATCAGAAATGACATATCCTGACGAGAGTTCAAGTGGGTTAAGCCATGTTGCAATGACAACCCATAGTTTTTTAAACAGATTTTCAGCTGTATGTCTCTTAGTGAAGCCGGTGATACACAGAGTAGCCTGCCTCTGACAAATGTGACGTACCTGGGTACATGCTGCTGCTGTTCCTGCTGGTGAAGATGGATTACCAACACATTGGGCTGTCACAGTCATATAATCTGTAGTTTGCCCAGTTCCGTTTGTCCACATATCTGTGGGTAAGTGTATAGTGGGTAGAATGGCATTTTGCAGCCTAACAATAAAATTTTTACGAACCTTCTGATAGAGGTGAGGAACAGCTTTTCTACTGAAATTGTAGCTGTCTAAAACCAGCTGCATTAATAGTGGATATTGGACACAGATCTAAAACTAGCATAGTCGCCATGGGGCCTGTGATCCGCTTTGCAACTGGGCGATAGCTTTCAAACTTGCTTCCTCTTGCAAAGGATTGTTTAACAGTCAATTGTTGTAGGCTACTAGTAGTCTTCTTCTTGGTCTGCTTCTGGGATGAAGATTCACCCCCAGCAGCAGCCGCAGCAGCAGTGGGACAAACGGTTAAGAATTCTTCTGAGGAATCCAAGATAGTGGAGGAGTCATGGACACTAACGCAAATAAGTCCAATGAGAAAGATATAACACGATAGTGACAATTGGCCAGAAATGATGAATGCTGATAGAATGAAAGGTGGCCAACAGGTAATAGGTAACAGTCACTTCAGCCTACAACAGGAGGCTAGTTTACCATGGTTGTGGCTAAGAGTATCCGGCCAACAGGTGAGAAGCTGCGGTCACTACAGCCTACATCGGGAGGCAGGTTTACCACAGATGTGGTTAAGAGTATCCGGCCAACAGGTGAGAAGCAGCAGCCACTACAGCATACAGCGGGAGGCAGGTTTACCACAGATGTGGCTAAGAGTATCCGGCCAACAGGTGAGAAGCAGCGGTCACTACAGCATACAGTGGGAGGCAGGTTTATCACGGATGTGGCTAAGAGTATCCGGCCAACAGGTGAAAAGCAGCGGTCACTACAGCATACAGCGGGAGGCAGGTTTACCACCATCCACAGAAACAAGGTACACAGCTGACACGAGGTGAGAATCAAGATCAGACAATTAAGGAGGGGTCAGGAGTGCCTTAAATCATGGTTGTCCAACCCGCGGCCCAGCATGCCTGTAAATGTGGCCCAGCAAGAGTTTCGGTTGTGGCAAGGGGGCAGGGCTGCAAAAAAATTCCTGCAAAAAAAAAAAGAAAATACTTACCTTGCGGTCACGTCAGCTGGCGCTCCTGCTCCCTCCCTGGTCTCCTCCTCCGTGTGGCGCTCGCAGTGAATGTCTGGGGTGACATCATCACACCCGACATCCATTGCGTAGCGCAGCACAGGGGTGTCACCCGCGCGAACTATCAGCAGCAGTGAAAGATTATCCAGTATCTTATTGTTGTTACTCTGAATTTGGACTTTCTGCACCATTCAATTATGAACTAGCTGTGTTCTCTGTATGTATCTAATATAAATATCAAGAGATGATTGTATTTTTAATATTTTAAACCATTTTAAATGTGCAGTGCTGAGTAGGGTGAAAATATCACCCACTGTTACCCTCATCAGAGGCTGCTCCATGAGCCATTTTTCCCGCCACCCTATCTTTAAATCCCTGTAGATTTCTATTAGTCCTCCTGATGCTACCTATATCGGTGACCATTTCAAACTAATCAATAAAAAAATGATTCATGGGTGCAGAAAGAGAGGAAAAAAAAGTTTTTGGCATTTAATTACCCAAACCCCACTAAGGGACAGATGCAGGTAAGTTAAATTGTAGCTGGTAATGGGACTACTGCTTTAATCATGATTCTGCAACAGGTTTCCTAACTCCTACTAACTTCATTTCCAAGTAAGTTTAATATGTTAACTATGTTTCTATGGTTTTTTTCGATGATCAGCTATCGTTAGTGTTAGTGTATTTTATGTGCGGCCCAAACCAACTCGTCATCTTCCAATGTGGCCCAGGGAAGCTAAAAGGTTGAACACCCATGCCTTAAATAGAGACAAGGCTAATGGATAGCCAATACCAATAAAGGAAAGGTTATAAAGAGACCTCCTAATCTGCACATGCACAGAAGCCTAGCCAAGATGGTGGATGGCAGCAGCGCAGCACAGGCAGAGGGACAACTGGCCCAGCTCTAGCTCTAGAAGTCTGGTGAGTGGCAACAACGTACCCTTTTTTGTGCAAATTCAGAAGAAAAGTCTGCAAGAACCTGTATTTGTATTTCAGCAATGACACTTAGCAATGGAGCTCTCCTTTCTGTGTGTTACCTATATAACATATTAGAATTGGACTGCAGAATTACATCAACCCTCTAAGCACTATTATTTGTATTTTTCTGCAATGAGAATTAGCAATGGAGCAATGGAGCTCTTCTGAATGTCACTGATGACTTTGTTGAACACTGCTACCACCCTCCTCTTTTAATTCTATCTATTTGCCTGCCCAAATACTCTACACTTTGTGCTACCCCTTCTGTGTCTTTCTCTTAAATGGCGCTAGATCACTGTGGAGGGCAGTATTTATAGATTCCAAAACTCGCGAGATCCGACGACATAGCCATGATGTTTTGTCTCATTTTCCATTACGAAAAAATGCGATCACCTAAGTTTGGGTGTGTTCGGTTCCCGAGGAACCGAGCCTGAGCATCTCTAATTTTAAGGTGAAAAAAATGCAGGTGGCCCAGTGACCCAGCCCAAGGTAGCCCACTATGGGACCAGCTCTGAGGGCAGATGCCCCCCAGCTTAGCCTGTCTCTCTCCCTTATATTGATACTTCTGGAAACTAACTTCAAATGACCCCATATTATGATCACTGTTTCCCAAGTGCTTTCTTACTTGATTATTTGATATTATGTCCACATTATTTGTTATTACATGGTCCAGTATATTTTGGTGTTAATTTGGTTCCTGTACTACTTGGGGCATGTAGCAGTATTTTAGAGAGCTCAGGTACCTGTTGCTGTACCTAGCCATACCACAGGTTTCAGTACTCTAATTAATGTCCGGATAATTAAAATCCCCCATAATTATAAATTTACGTAGTTGTGTAGCCTTTAAAATTTATGTAAATGTTGGGCTTTCTCAACGATACAAAATTTTGGTGGTTTAAAGCATCTCCCTAAAGTCTGAGTGGTCGAACTAGCTATTTATGAAAAATAGTCAAAGGCGTCTCTCTTCTCTAGACACAACAAATACTTCAAGATCGATATGCTACCTAGCATGCTTGGCGAGCAATGTACTTTCCTCCAGAACAATATCAGCTATTATGGACAATTGCAATGTCAAGTAGTACAGAGGTACCAAAATTGTGGATGTGTTTTTTGACTTTTAACAAAAACCTCTAAGTGTCGCAAGCCATGTATATACCCCTCCAGCTTGCAGACAACTTGAGTAACATCAGACTCCCCCGGTTGTCCCCTGATTCAGCTGAACTATTGGATTCTCTCATTGCAGAGAAGGCGATAGACTCGGCTATTTCCTCATTCCCAAGTAAAAAGACACTCAAAATTGATGTTATTCCAATAGAAGCGTATAAGAATTATAGACAATTATTTGTCTCCAAGCTCTTGGAAACGTACTCCCACCTTTTAGAGTATGGGTCACTATCTATAACTCTCTGTAACGCTCTTACCTGTTCCCCGTTTCAACAATATCTCTCGCTGCTGCGATCGGCAATTCCGGGTGGCAGGTCACATAACTCGGCTGCTGGGGCGGGCTATTTGAATCTCCTCTATATAACTCGGCACTGACACTTGCTCTGTGTCAGTGCAACTTGGTTGCTAATGTCTGACTACAGTATCCTCTCTCTGTGAGTTGTGTATTTGCTTAATCCTCGGTGTACCGTTCCTAGATTGTCTGACTCTGTTTGCTGAATCATCTGTGTACCGAACTTGGCTTGTCTGACTACACTTGCTGGATCATCTGTGTACTGAACTTGGCTTGGCTGACTATGCTTCATTGGATCATCTGTGTACCGAAGTTGGCTGGGCTGACAATGTTTTATTGGATCATCTGTGTAACGAACTTGGCTCATCTGACTACACTTTGCTGGATCATCTGTGTACCGAACCTGGATCGCCTGACTATGCATTGTCTGATTATCTGAGTACCCGACCCTAACTGGTCAGTACCCTTGCTTACTTATTGTACTATATCCTGTCAACCTGTTATCCGTATGGAAAATTTATACATTTGACTCCACCGTTATTATCACCCCTGTATTGCTCTTCTGTGACGATTATACTTCTTGAGGCCTGTGCTACTTCCTGAGACAGTTCAGGAGGCTGCGATGTGCGAGTTTCTCAGGCCTTAAAATAACTTGGGATAAATCCATTGTTTTTCCACTGGGCTGGCAAGTTCCGCCAGATGCTGCCTCTTGGACCAATAAGGTCACCGTTCAAAAACAGTTCAAGAACCGGTAACTGACTATTTAAAATATGAATGCCACTTTTGGCAAAAGCTCAAATTAACGGTGACTGGCATGATTAGCTTCATAAAAACGGTAATTCAGCCTAAATATCTCTACCCGCTTCAGCACTCTACAGGGCTTTTACCGTGCAGGTGTTCCAAAATATCAATACATATCTGATATCCCTGGTTTGGGGTAGTAAAAGAGTGAGAATTCGCTTTAGCATGCTGTGTCCTCCAAGATCTTTGGAGGACTAGCCTTTCTCAACTTCCGAATAGATTGTTTAGCTTCCCAGCTTACCCATCTAGTTCCATTGCTGAGTGATCCCCCAGGTACCTGCTATGGTACCCTGGTACCATAGCAGGTTCTCCTGGCAAGCTATAGGCCTCTCAAGGTGGCCCCTATTGTGTGACAGGAATCCACAATCTGGTCTGTGGCACAAGCTCACTTGGGAAGTGGAAACACGGGGAGAACATGCAAAGTCTCTTCCTCTTATACACCACCTTTAGTTGTGGTTTCTTTGCAGTAATTCTACCATCAATGTCTAATTTATGCAGTCAACTCTAAACAGTTGATTTTAAGATGTGTCTGCTGCATGACCTTTTGTAAAGCTTTATTTTGGCATCTAATCTGAGGCGCTGTTAATATGTTATTTCCCAGGCTGGTGATTCTAATAAACTTATCCTGTGCAGCACTGGGAGCTCTTGGTCAGTCTTTCCTCATAAGAGCCTGTTTTATCAAAAGCTTGCTAAATTCAGCTGTTCTTGCCATTGTATAGCAAACTACAACCAAAAAATATGGCCTTCTACCAAAAGACCCATCCTTCCTTGTCATAATGCCACTGATTAGTATTAGGCATTAACAAGAAAAGCAATTTCACAAATTAACTTTCAAAGGCACACATTTACTATGTGTGCCTTTAAAATTATGACTTAATTACTGTGGTTCAACATTCTCAACATTTTCCACCTCTAAACTTCACTAAAGTTCTAAATGAAAACTAATTGTTGGAAGTGCATTTGAAAATATCTTTTTTTTTTCATTAAAATTTTCATATTGTTGGCTTCATGTCAAGGACAAAGGGGTAGGTAATGAGGGATGGGGGGGGCTGCCAGATTCATTTTTACTGGGCCCAGGGCCGGTGCAAGGTTGCTCGGTGCCCTAGGCAAAACTTAAACTTTCTGTCCCTTCTCCTCCCCAAAAATCTCACATCCCAGCCCCTGACACATTTGACATTTCTAAAATAAAATTAATAACTCTTACCTCCTCCTGGCTGGCAGGTAAGGCACTGATGTCCAGATGCACTGATGTGCATATGAACTGATGTCTGATGCAGAATGCCGCCCAAGAGCAAACGCAGGATTTCTAGAGGGGAGGCTCCAATTGTCAGATTTCAGAACGAAACAAAAAAAAAATTGACATCACTCACCTGTTACACACTGACATGTCCCCAGTTGCCCACAACTTTTCTCACACATGCCCATCTGCCCACCAGCTATTCTCACATATGCCATCCCTTGCCCATGAGCTTCTGTCACTACCCACATAACACCAGCTTCACTCAAATGCTCACCTGCCCACCAGCTTACCTCTCACAAACACCACTGTCTTAAGCGCCCTAGACAGATTTTTGCCCACCAGCTTTTCTTTAAAATGCCCTCCTTGTCCATCTGCTTTTCCTAAACATGTTCCTTTGCCAAACTGATTTCCTCTCACATATCCCCTTGCAAACCAGATTTTTTCCCACAAACCCTCTTGTCTACAAACATTTAAAAACATCTTAATGCTTAATGGTTGAGCAACCATTTATTTTTTTAGTATTTGCCCACTACTTGGCTCTCCTCTGTTGCTGTCTATTAATGTATTCTGCAGATGTAATATTAAATTGTCGAAGTCAGCAAACTGGATAAAGTCATTTCAATTAATATCGAGCAAACTTGGTTGTCTTTGTTTGAAAAGATGCGTAGAGCACGCTACGGCGTGGAAGGGCGTACCCAGCCGCAACACATGGCAACAACAGTTTTTACACTCTTACACACATTCGCACAAACGCACACATTTGTAAATAGTACACATTAAATTGTAGTTGCAACACATAGTTATTTATGTCGAAATATAGTAGTATTCATGTTTATTATAAGTTATATGCATGTTCGTGAAACACATGGTTCAGGTTAAAGGAAATGTGTCATGTCTGGTAACATTTTAATCCCCTATTCATCAGCAGTTGTCTGGTTCCTTCGCCGAAGAGATCGCACATTGCATACTCTAGTTAGCGATGTTAGGGATAAATGTTTAAGGTAATACTGACTATAAAATGCTAATATACTAGTTGAGACTCGATTCTTGGCGGGAAAGTCGGAGCACATCCCCTGGAGAGATGAGCCCCACCTTTGGATATTTTGGTTTGAACTAGCCTATGATCTGCAACACCCTGGACCTTCCTGAAACCTGGACCAATAGAAGCAAGCCACGTCATCTGCATTGTTTTACTGTATTTCTGACTGCATATAAGCAGGAGCACTTCATCTAGTGAGAAGTATACTTTGACCACAGACTTCAGACCTGAATGACTGTTCACTGGATCCAGGGCGCCTGCGATAAGTAACGGCTGTACTTATTATTATTTTGCTTGAATTATTCTGCTACTTTATGAGAATAAATATTTGTGCGTTGGAAACACAAATCGAGATTCGGCAATCGTTATTGGATAGCGACAAAATGTGGATAACAATTTGGGAGCTCGAGGCGGAGGTTACGCTACCGGACGATACGCAAGACCAACGGATTTCGATTCCGCAACAAAGGGTGGATTGACGCGTCATATACGGGTAAGAACGCAATGTGTTCAAAACCTGTCTTTCATTCTGTGTTGTGAAACCGAATGTCCGTTTTTGCATAATCTGAAGGAGCGCTAACTTGAATTTAGGGACAAAAGAGAAAACTGTATCTTTTATTTTCATTTTGCGTTTTTAATGTATTGCATTGCTTAGCGTATGTGTACTTCCTGCTTAGCGTATGTGAACTTCCGGTAGATCTGTCACGTGTTTAAATAATCGTTTTGATAGTTGTTATACATGTATAGTATAATCACTTGTTAAAGCCTCTGAAACGTTCATACTATTGTTGGGAACTTTGATTTTCTGCGCAGAAAAGGTGTATGTCGTGTGATTTGGTGACTTAAAATACAGTACACTAAGGTTTGATCTATTGTTGAATAGAGTGTCAGTTGCTGTCTGACGAGGCAGGTGCCCAACTGGTGTAAGGTATACAAGGCAGGTATACTGGTGGCGGAAACAAATCAAGTTTTCGCAATGCGTACCCAAGAATAATCGCAAAGTTTACTGATAAATAGTATCTTTAAGCGTTGCGATCGGACCGCACGGCAAGGAAAGCCGTGATTGTGACTTGGGAGCGATGGGGAGAATTCTGTTGTCAAGGCCGGCAATTGACTTTACCGGATGCTGCCAGTTGTAATAAACTCAACAGATTTGCTGGAGAGTCAGGGGTAATCGAGGAACTGATAGCCCTTTAGTCCGCATTGATATTTCTGTATCAGGGGTCCTCATTTAGTACGAGAGGAAGCGAGTGGACACGGCTTGTAGCAAATACGTCCACAGGCCGGTAAAATATCTCTAGCGGTAGATTGCGGGTGGCAGAGTGTTGAAAGTAGTGGTAGGATATTAAATTCCTGGGACCCTATATTGTGGCAGGATATTGTGATATTCCTGGGACCCTATTATTCAACATGGGTTCTAAGCAGACGCTAGAGATGGCCGATGTACTGCATAAGGAAGGGCCTATTGGTTTAGCAAGGTTTCTTATGTGTAAGAAATATGGTGCAACACGTGAGTCAAGATGACCAAGGATTGTGTTAGGCCTTTCCCAACAATAGGGAGTTTTAATTCAGAGGTACTAAATAATGTAAAAGATAAAGTGTGGTTGATTAAGTCAACGAAAGTGAGAAATAAACGTAATGATTGTTTGAAATTGTGGCAAATAGAAGGCAACACGTGGCAGAGCAGCAAGTGCACAGTGAAAGTAGGCGTGGTGAAAAGCGTGCGCACAACGGAAGTAGCCGTTGAGAAGCATGGAGAACTTAGCGCAAGCGTGCCCCGCCACCCTATGCGGCAGGGGGCGTAAGTACAGCCGTTATTAAAAATGAAAAAAAGGAATTTGCTAAGTTATATCCTGTTTTAAGTCAGTTTAAAACAAGTTTTTTCTGAAGAAGAGGATGAACCCACTGTAATTTCAGCCATTGCCCATGCTATTAATATGCTAGAGGTTCAGCGTAAGTATGGAAAGGGGGCAGTGGCTGAGATAGGTGAGAATAGTGGAGTGACCACTAGGAGGGAAAACATCCAAAGTACTGAAGCAACTCCTATAGTTAATCCTGAAGATAGTGAACCGGTGGGAAATTATTCTGTCCGCACAATAGCAGTTTCCAATGGGAAGGCGGATAAGAATGGTATAGTTCCTGTAAGAAATGTTGCAATGCAGTGTTGTTGGACTAGATCAGAATTACGTTCCAATATGACTGAATTCCCAGATCCTAGAAAAGAGTTGGCTATGTGTCAGAAGTTTGTTAAAGACTTAGGAAATGCACACGAACCAACCAATAAGGATTGGCGTGTAGTGTTGAGGGCATGTCTTCCTCCCAATACTAACATACAAAAATGTATTAAAGATTGTTTGTTGGAGGGAGACGACGCCTTGACAGATGAAGGTAATCAAGAGAATATTGAGAAAATTATCTCACAATTAGCCATCTATTTTCCAGTCGAAGTAAATTGGAGTAAGATTTTCACCATAAAACAAAAAGATAGAGAAACTGCATCAGACTATTTTGCTAGAGCTCTTGCATCAATGACACAGTTTACTGGGATATCAGATATAAGGGAGAATCCACATCATAGGGAGGTAGCTGTAACAGTACTGATGGATGGTTTAAAGGAAAACCTAAAGACAAGGGTACAAACCTCAACACCTGGTTGGAGGGGCATCACAGTAGATTCTCTTAGAGAGCTTGCCGTGGAGCACGACAAAAATATTTTTAGAAAGAGGGAAGAGAAGAGTGACAGGTTGATGACAGTGAGTATTTAAGCGTTGGATGGAGTGCATACACGACCACCAGCATACAACCCACAATAAAAGAAACCTAGAATGCTGAGATGTTATAATTGCAAGAAGGACATATGAGGAAGGATTATAGAAAGGGAAGATACTATCTTAATGGAGGGTCACATAGATATCCTCCAAGGAGGAATTCACATAGACTAGAGGACTCACACCTGTCCGCACATGTAATAGCAGCAAATGCTGCGTGGGAAAGCGATAGTCAGCGCTAGGGGTCAGGTCATAATTGTAGTCTACAACCAGTGAGGTTTAACAGAGAGTCTGAGGGAAGAACCAACAATGATAGTTGACATAGCTGGTAGGAAACAAACTTTTCTTGTAGATACAGGGGCGGCCGGATCTGTGATAACCTCTCCTTTCAATCTACAGGTGACCAGTAAAACTATTCCAGCTATGGGGGTAATGGGAAGAGTGTTGCATTATCCTTTAACTAAACCCACAGAAGTTACTATCGGGCCTCTACATACCAAGCATTCGTTTCTCTTGGCTGTAGCAGCTCCTACTAACTTGCTGGGAAGGGACTTGTTATGTAAAATGGGATGTGTCATATACTGTACCCCTGATGGTGTATTCCTAGATATACCAGAGAAGGTTGCGCATGAGGTACAGGATATATTAGACACCCCACAAAGGTTAATGTTGCACTCTACTGTTATAGAACAAAGTCCATCTCAAGTAAAGGGGATGTTGCTGGAGATACCGGGTTCCCTATGGACCAAAGATGGACAGGACACTGAATTGATGACAAATGTAGCTCCTGTGATGGCAAATCTAAAAATTGGTAGGATAGCTCCAAAAATTCGCACAGTATCCATTAAAACCAGATGTGGAATTAGGGGTATATCCTGTCATTGAGAGGCTGTTGCAACAATGGATTTTAATTTGTACATCCAGCACAGCAAATAGTCCCATTTTCCCTGTGAAGAAGAGTGGGGGGAGGGGCTATAGATTAGTCCAGGACTTAAGGGGAATTAATAAAGTTGTTAAGAGCCAATTCCCCGTAGTGCCCAATCCAGCTGTCATCCTCATGCAGATTCCACCGTCTGCCAGTCATTGATCTGTCATTGATCTGTCTTCTGCTTTCTTCTCAGTCCCTCTTCACCCTGACTGCCAATACCTTTTTCCATTCTCTTACAGGGGGGTGCAATATACATGGACTAGACTTTCGCAGGGGTTCATTGACCGCCCCAATATTTTCTCTCAAGCCTTACATGACTGTTTACAATCCTTTCAACCAAGCAATGGGTCTGTTCTGATTCAATATGTGGACTATTTGTTGTTGTGCTCTGATTCTTTTATGTCATGTTTACATGATACTAAATTGCTGTTGCTCCATCTCTCGCAAACAGGGCACAAGGTGGCAAAGGACAAGTTACAGCCATGTCAGACTAAGGTCAAATACTTAGGACACTGTCTCACCCAGGGGCTAAGACGCTTGACGACCGACAGAATTGAGGCCATACAACACATGACTCTGCCGCAAAGCCAGAAGCAAATCCGTACCTACTTGGGGATGTGTGGATACTGTAGATCCTGGATCCCAAGTTTTTCTATTCTGGCATTACCATTGCAGAAGCAAGTATCATCCTCAAAACCAGAACGTGTCGTACACACAGAGGAGTCAGAGCAAGTGTTCTTTAATCTTAAAGATAGTTTGACTAAAGCACCTGCATTGGGAATACCTGATTATGAAAAGCCTTTTATACTATACTGTACGGAAGCTGATGGTTGTGCAGCAAGTGTCCTTAATCAGAAACATGGTGACACTAACAGACCGGTAGCATACTACAGTGCACAATTGGACACTGTGGCAAGATCACTCCCAACATGTCTCAGAAGTGTAGCAGCAACTGCTCTTCTGGTAAGTAAGAGTGAGGACGTAGTATTAGGACATGATTCAACTGTCTATACACCCCATGCTGTATCGGCTCTGTTAAATTCAGCTCAAACCAGACATGTCTCTTCAGCTAATTCACTCTGATGGCACCCTCAAACATCACCATCAAACGATGTAGCACTTTAAATCCAGCTACATACCTTCCATATGTGTCTCGAGAGACACAAAGGGCTAGATTTACTAACAGGCGTGATGCATGGCAGCTTGCAGACGGGTTTGCATTGCAAACAGCCTGATTTACTAATGGGCGCATTTCAGCTTCAATTTAAAGCCGCCGGCGATGTCACGGCGGGATGTAATGCTCAAAGCCGGCGGCGGCTTTGAATAGAACATGGCGCTTTTACTTTACTTTATGGCGTTTTTTTTGAAAATTACACCTGTCTCCTGGCCTGTTACTATTGGCTATTTTCAAACTCAGGAGATTTGACATCACAAGCCCTATATAAACCACTGGGCTGACACTTTTTTCTCTGATAGGGTTTTGAGGAGTTTTGAGAGAGGAGTTAGTTGGTTTGTGCTTTGTGAGAGTTGGTGAGAGTTGGAGTTTGGTGGATTGGTGGAGCGATATCTGATTGAAGTGTGAGTAGTCCTGTGGTATTTTTCTGTTTTGTACATTTATTTTCTCTTTTATTTTCTGTCTTGTATTTTTAGTATTTGACTTGTCCTTTGTCTGTGTTACTTGTGTGTGCCTGTGTGGAGAGTGTGTCTGTATTTAGTGTAGTTTGTCCTTTGTGTTTGTAAGTCTTTCTGTGTTTTCTGTGTTTGGCATTTATTTGTCATTATGTCCAGAGATAGGAGGGGGGAACAGGCTGAGGAGAGGGAGATGGAGGTTGAGGGGTCAGAGGAGTGAGAGGGAGAAGTTGAGGAGACAGGACAGGGCAGGAAGACCAAGACAGGGAGGAATGTGCGTTTCCCACATGATGAGAATTGTGTGTTGGTGCACAACATCATTCCATGCTACGAGGTCATCCTAGGGAACCTGGCAGCCCGGACTCCTCTAAGGCAGCGTCACCAACTGTGGGGGAGAGTCTGTGAGGCCGTGAACGCGGTGGGCCCACTAAAGAGGACAGTGGCGCACTGCCGCAAGCGCTTCTCTGATATTAAGAGGAGGCTTAAAGAGAAGATGGCCCAGGAAAGGAGGGCAACAAGGCGCACGGGTGGTGGCCCCCCTCTTCGTATTGAGTACACCACATACGAGGAGGAGCTGCGCCAGATAATGCCGGCAGAGATTTTCGAGGGGATAAACGTGCAAGACATGGATTCGCCCTCTTTTGGCCAAGTAGATGGTGACTTATTTGTTTTTTTTACCCTAACAGTATTTTAAGTGGTTTTTTTTTTACAAGTGTATTTTTTTACTCAATTAGTTTGTAAAGGGCAATTTATTTGAAAAAAAAAAATTTTTTTTATTTGCAAACACATTTTTTTAATTAACTGTATATTTTTGTATAGTTATTTGCTGCAAATACATTGTATGCTTTTTCTAATACATCCAGAATCACCAGGACCGCAGTTCAGTCCCAGTCCCAGACCTACACCTCCACCTTCAGCGAGATTCGGGCACAGACGAGCAAGCAGGTGCGTGATTTCTGTTTAGGAGAGAAATAATGGAGTTAATTGATTTTCTGTGCAAATGTTGCTGTCAATGTTTTTTTTTTTTTTTTTAATTGTTTGCAATGAGAACTTAGGGCTACATTTACTAAACTGATATGTTGCCTATAAAAACCCATCAGAATATACCTTTACTTTATTTATTGCATTCAACAAAATGACAGCTAAAATCTGATTGGTTGCTATAGGCAACATCTCCACTTTTTATAGCATGCAGTTTAGTCAAAATACCCCAGCATGTACTACACAGAGGGAGTACTAAAATAGTAGTACTTTACCCAAAAGCACGGTCTAGCAGCATTTGGCTGACTAAATGCTTATATTTGTAGGTTAAAAAGACTTTGCTTTTTTATCCCCCTCAGCCATACATAGTCCAAATGATAATGGGTATTAAAAGGATAATAAGTGCATCCTTAAGCAGGTAGGACAAGAAATCAGGAATGCAAACATTGTGAAAGAATCTGTAGTTGCTAAAGAATATTCTTTCCTATCCAGTGTTCAGAATGCAATATACAAACATATTATATACTATATACTTATAGTCATTTTTCATACACAGGGCCCTCTTCATACCAAGCACCTCATGCGGAGTCCCTGGAAATGTCCCCTGAGCCAGAGGATCAAACGACCATCACCCTGGTAACAGTGGATGCCCCTGTGTCTGGCCTCCAGGAAGTTTTACCTGGCCCTGCTGAACCATCACACCACCAACCTGCACCTGAAAGTATGGACCCAGCCAGAGAAATGGCACTGTCTATTGGCACATTCCAGCAGCAGCAAACAATGTTCATGGACAGGCAAACTCGCCACATGTCCCAAATTGCTGCCCAGTTGAGGCGGATACACCGCTCCAATAGTCAACTCCCTGCTGGAATCAACTGTCTGGCAACAGCTTTAGAACAGACCAATGTGCAGCTGGCCCAAATGACTGGGGCTGTGGAGGCCTTACATTCCACAGTACGTGAGGGGAATGCCAATGTGACCCGGCTGGCAGGGCAACTACATTCAGAAATTGTAGCCCGTTTACCGCCACCTATGTCTTCAGCCACCACCAGTACCACTAGTATGCCTAGCAGATCTGTACAGAGTACTCCTCCAAGGAGAGGTGCTCGCACCAGGGGTGGTCGAGGGAGGGGAGAGAGTGGCACCAAGCATTGCGATATGCCTGCAAAAATGCGTCGCTAGTGCAATAATTATTATTGCTTAATGTTTTCAAAAGTTTGTGTAGGCATTATACGTTATTATTTATTGTGTTCTGCAATAAATGCAGTTAAATTTCTATGGTGTCAGTGTTTCTTTTCTGCTAATTAAACAAGAGTATACTGATGTTTTAAAAACTATGCACTAATTTCACTTAAACATTGACCTCTGACTGTCACATTCCAGGGATGTTCATATTTACCACATGAGGAGTACACACTATCCTCTTTTTAAAGGTTCCAATTTACAAAACATTTAAAATAAAATACAAAAGTTGCACTCACATTTTTGATCAATAAATGTTTTTCGTACTATATACTTACACGTAAAGTAGTTTGTAATTAGACGGTCTCTAATCTCCCTTCCGCCCTCTGTGCTCTGCACATCACCAGATGTGAAACGGACCCCTTCTTCTTCACTGTCTACTGCAATAATCGGTGGGGTAAGTTGATGTATTGCTAGATTATGTATCAAACAGCCAGCCAGGATAATATCAGACCACTTTTCAGGTGCATACATAGCCACCCAACCAGATTATTCTAGTAACCTGAACCTAGTTTACCAAAGGACAAAGGTACGCTATAACACACCTCTACTAGTGGGTATGTGCCTCATTGAATTTGTGCTGTGCAGATGTGTGAGGACGCAGCAGAGGAGTCATCAGCCAGAAACCCATTCTTTATTGAGTACATTAGAATTGCTTTTACACTCTGTTAAGGGTTTTGTTGCAATATAAAAAAAACAAAAAACAAATGTGGAAATCAGTAAATAAATTGCATGGTGGGAAAACACAAGAGAAAAAGAAACCAATACAACACTGCAATTACAAGACACTGGCCTTTTAACATATACAATCCCAAAGGAAAAAACTTTGTACATGAAATGGCCCTTTCCCTTCTGTTCTGATTGACCAAATATCTGAAACAGCACACTGTTTGAACAATCTTGCCGCTCACAAGCAGCGCTTTCATTTTGGTCTATTGAATGACGGTTTTCCGGCGGCTTTATAAACCCCCTAATAGTAAATCCGGCTGTTTGTATGTTGAACATTGTTGAGACCGTCATGGCGCTTTATACAGAGGCGGGTTTGGAAACATCATTTCTGGCCGCTTGGACAGTGGGTTTAGCCTTAGTAAATCCGGCGATGGCTAAACCGCCGCCAAACCCGCCGAAAGTCGGCGGGTTTACAAACACGCCTGTTAGTAAATCTAGCCCAAAGGGTGGGAGGTGAGGAGACCCTGTGTGGTGATGAGTTTGGCAAGAGTACTGATACGCATGATTGTATGGAAAACCTGAACCAGACCTTTACTGCAAGGCCTGACACCCCCTTAGAAAATGTAGATTTTACGTTTTATACAGACGGGAGTTGTCATAGACAGACAGAGACGGGAGAACTATGTACTGGTTATGCTGTTGTAGACGATCAGGACGTTGTAGAAGCTGGACCCCTTGGCCCACCTCACTCAGCTCAGGTGGCCGAACTAGTAGCATTAAGGAGAGCTTGTGAGTTGGCAAAGGGTAAGTCATCTAATATATATACTGACTCTAGGTACGCCTTTGGGGTAGTGCACGATTTTGGGGCCCTTTGGCGTCTTAGAAACTTTACGACAGCAGCAGGCACGCCAGTGGCACACTCACAACACATAAAAGGACTTTTGACAGCGATACAGTTACCCAGGACAGTAGCCGTCATAAAATGTAAAGCCCATAACTCTGAAGAAGAACCGGTGTCATTGGGCAACAATAGGGCGGACGAAGCTGCTAAATGGGCAGCAGGGCAATCTATGACTGTATCGACCGATACTATGATGGTTTTTCAGACATTAGACATGCAGAAATTAATTGAAATGCAAGATTTGTGTTCCCGGCAGGAAAAGGCGGTCTGGAAGGCAAAGGAATGTGGTCAAGAGTCCTCAGGACTCTGGAGAGATGGACAAGGTAAGCCTGTAGCTCCCAGAACATACTATCCAAGCCTGGCTGAAGCAGCACACGGTCTTACTCACCTGGGTAAAGAAGGTATGTGCAAACTGGTGAGAGCATACTGGTGTGCACCTGGATTTTCCTCTCAGGCTGGTAAGAAGGCAATGTCATGTCTTACTTGTTTGAGGAAAAATGTCGGGAAAACTATTCCAACTGAGCCATCCCACATCCCTCCTACAGATGGACCTTTTCAGGTAACACAAATTGACTATATCCAATTACCACCGTGCAGGAATCTAAAGTATGTGTTCGTATGTATTGATGTGTTTTCCGGTTGGGTAGAAGCATATCCGACAGCCACTAATACTGCTGTGTTCACTACAAAGAAAATTGTACAAGAGTTTGTGTGTAGGTTCGGTATCCCTAGAATCATTGAAAGTGAGAGGGGTACCCACTTTACTGGTGATATCTTCCAGAACACGTGTAAGCTCATGGAAATCAGTAGCAAACTTCACACCACTTACCGACCACAAGCCAGTGGTAAGTTGGACATTGTAAACGGTACTATTAAGAACAAGCTTGGTAAGATAATGGCTGAAACTGGGTTGGCGTGGCCCGAAGCTTTGCCACTAGTCCTCCATAGCATAACAACCACTCCCAGACCTCCTCTTAATCTGTCCCCCTTTGAGATACTTTTGTCCGACAACCTCATTTGATCGTGAGTCCACAAGATGACTTGAAGTGTAATAATGAAGTGACTGTACAATATCTTATAAAAATGAGCAGACAGCTAAAGCAACAACAACAAAAACTAAAAATGCTGTCACCTGGTATGCCAGAAACAAACTGTCATGATGTTGAACCTGGGGAATATGCTATGATCTGCAATTTCTTACGCTCAGGTTGTTTAACAGACCGTTGGGAAGGCCCGTACCAAGTGCTGCTGACCAGTACCACATCACTGAAGGTTGCAGAGAGAGACACTTGGGTCCATTCCACCCACTGCAGGAAAGTCAGTAACCCGGAGAAAGTGCGAGATACTGGGACTGACGACACCGATCTGTCACTCGTAAACCTGTTCTGGGAGACCTAAAGCCTGCAGTCAAGACAGCTGAGCCAGAGATGTTGCCCCATAACGATCTTTCCAGCGATGGAGTGGCGGTTTTTGATTTTCTTTTGTTCCTGGATTTTTCTTGTTTTTTCTTTTTATAGGACACTGTCAGGAGCCGCGGTGGCCGTGGGCACCGCCGCGACTCACTTCCTGTTCCGATGAGCGTCCCGGTCGTCATGGAGATGTCCGGGACATCATTTACTGTTACTCGGGCCGGCCGTTGGTCCAGGGTTTATGAAAAGGTCTGCTAGCTCTGGAACTCGGAGACAGTGTGAAGGGTTATTGTCTGATGAATATTGTATCTGTAAGTTCTGTGACTCCCTAGTTGAAGAGAAATGCATTATCAATCCTTAGTGGGTAAGGTTCTAAACCAAACTGAGTGCTAGGTGTGCTTTTATGTGCCTCAGGGACAGCATAACATAGGACTAGTGCCATTCCCACTAAACATCTCTGAGGTACTCGAATTAAGGGGAGGGAGGCCCATAGAAGGGAGGTACAATAACACTAGGTCCCCTAGTCTGAAGCTTCAACAATACTCCTTAGACAGATCTTTACTGTGCCTAAATATCTCTCATGCAAAGCGTCTGGAGAATTGGGAAGCTGACCCATCAGATCAGACAATGGCTTGCCACACTCATTTTGAAGGGAGAATTACAAGGTCACCAATAGGCAGGAATGTTGATGGACACCATAAATTAGGGCGTGTAACCAAACATAAGAAAGTATCCATTGGGAAGGTCTCTATAGGTAATTGTAAGAATGTCATCCATGCGGACACGTGTCTTGAACAAATGGAGACACTAAGCATGGGTAGTTTTGTCAAAACCTTATGTGATATAATTAATGGGCATACTGTTATGTTCTCCCTGATGATGTGTACTTTGTTTGTGGGAGAAATGCTTATTCCTGGGTGACTCCGAGTTCCAAGGGTCTGTGTTTCTTAGGTAAACTGGTTCCTGAAATCATGACTATTACTCATGAAGAAATGGTTGGTATTCACAAGACTACATCCCCACCATACTTACACACACACACAGTATGAACACCGTGGCAAGAGAAATATGATTCCTGATGAGAAACCCATAGCTATTGGTCGCTCTAGATCTCACCAGGACCACTTGGGGAACTTTAAATTTTAAATATATTCAAGACCTAGCTAAATTGATAGACAATATCACCGAGATGTATGATGACACTTTCATATATATGGGAAGGGAGTTACAAGCGTACAAGAAGGAATTGGTGCAACATAGGTTGGTACTGAATTATCTCACCTCTATTACTGGTGGATACTGTGTGACTTTGGCCATCCGTTTTGGTGTCAAGTGTTGCACATACATCACCAATAATACAGATGACCCCAAAGAAATTATAGACCGGAAGATGGATGAAATTCTGCAACTTAAATGTGAATTTCGAAGGAACCATAATTCTTCGTTATATGAGGTCAGGGAAAAGATGGCAGGTTGGTTCTCATGGTTGAACCCTGTAAAATGGTTCTCTGGTCTGGGGGAGTGGGTACATGAAATGGTTGCTAGTGTAGGTAAACTACTTCTCCTTATACTTGGTGTCATCTTAGCAATTGGTTTATGTGTCAAATGTGTTTCTACTGTGTTGAAGTGTGGAAAACAGTCTTCTGGGAGAAACACTGAGAATGAGACTGAAAGGGTGGTGAGAGATACCGAGATCATGGTCTGTGAAGAAGTGTTGTACAATCCTGAACTTGAAACAGTGATTTTGTGATAGTCTATTACACTTTCAAAGGGTGGAGCTGTCGAAGTCAGCAAATTGGATAAAGTAATTTCAATTAATATCGAGCAAACTTGGTTGTCTTTGTTTGAAAAGATGTGTAGAGCACGCTACGGCGTGGAAGGGCATACCCAGCAGCAACACGTGGCAACAACAGTTTTTACACTTTTACACACATTCGCACAAACGCACACATTTGTAAGTAGTACACATTAATTGTAGTTGCAACACATAGTTATTTATGTCGAAATATAGTAGTATTCATGTTAATTATTATAAGTTATATGCATGTTAGTAAAACATATGGTTCAGGTTAAAGGAAATGTGTCTGGTATCATTTGAATCCCCTATTTATCAGCAGTTGTCCGGTTTCTTCGCCGAAGAGATCGCACATTGCATACTCTAGTTAGCGATGTTAGGGAATAAATGTTTAAGGTAATACTGACTATAAAATTCTAATAGACTAGTTGAAACTGGATTCTTGGCGGGAAAGTCGGAGCACATCCCCTGGAGAGATGAGCCCCACCTTTGGATATTTTGGTTTGAACTAGCCTATGATCTGCAACACCCTGGACCTTCCTGAAACCTGGACCAATAGAAGCAAGCCACGTCATCTGCATTGTTTTACTGTATTTCTGACTGTATATAAGCAGGGGCTCTTCATCTAGTGAGCAGTATACTTTGACCACAGACTTCAGACCTGAATGACTGTTCACTGGATCCAGGGCGCCTGCGATAAGTAACGGCTGTACTTATTATTATTTTGCTTGAATTATTCTGCTACTTTTTGAGAATAAATATTTGTGCATTGGAAACACAAATCGTGATTCGACAATTGTTATTGGATAGCGACAAAACGTGCATAACAAAAGTTACTAACACATGCAAAAAAATAAAGAAAGGTAATGTAAATGATATAGATAATCTAGACCGTTCTATAATTATTTGCATTTGTTAATGTATTCTGTAGATGTAAAATTAATTATACTAATAGAAAGCAACAAACGACAGCCAAATAGAGAGCAAATAGTAAAAAACATAAATGGTTCCTCAACTATCCTATAGTAGCCCCGGCTTGGTGAATAACAGCGGTGCTTCATTGTGCATTGCTGAAATTTGTCACCGCACTATTATAGTAAATAGACCCCATAGTCTTTAACTTTTCTGGAGCATCCTTTCTCCCTCCCTCATTCTATAGCATCCACCCCTCCCTTTCTATAGCATCCATTTCTGCCCCCTTTCTATAGCATCCATTCCCCCCAGGGCCCTTTAACAGCATTTTGTGGCCCCCGGGCAAAGCAGTGCACCGGGGCCCCTATATATATATCCCTATATATATATATATATATATATATATATATATATATATATATATATATAAATATTATATATATGGGCGCTGCAGCCCACGGGGGCCCGTCAGAGGCAGCGCAAGAGAAAAATAAAAACCTGAAAAAAAAAAGGATGAAAATATTTACCTTGCGGTCAGCTGGTGATCAGGCTTCCTCCATGGTCTCCTCCTCCGTCGCGCTCCACAATGGATGTCGGGCGGGCGTGATGACGTCACGCCCGACATGCACTGCGAGCACCGCACGGAGGAGGAGACCAAGGAGGGAGCCGGATCGCCAGCTGACCGCAAGCGCTGCCTCTGACGGGCCCCCCTGGGCTGTAGGGTCCCTGGGCACCTGCCCATTGTGCCCAATGGGAAAGACAGCCCTGATCCCCCCCCCCTTACTATAGCATTCATTCCCCCCCTTTCTATAGCCTCCATTCTCCCCACTTTGTATAGCATCCATTCTCCCCCTTTTCTGTAGCCTCCGTTCTCCCCATTTCTGTAGCCTTCATTCTTCCCCCTTTCTGCAGCCTCTGTTCTCCCCACTTTCTGCAGAAAGGGGATCCGTTCTCCCCCCTTTCTGTAGCCTCCGTTCTCTCCCCCTAGTTTTCTGTAGCCCCCTGTTCTCTGTACTTACCTTAGCTCCCTCATTATTCTTCCTTTCTCTTCTTGCCCGCCTCTACTTTCTTGATTCTTGCTCCTTGCTTCTTTCTGCTGTCTCTGTCCGACTCCTGCCGACTCCTCTACACTGGCAGCGTTGTGACGTCACAACGCTGCCAGAAGATGGGAGCCAGGCAGATTTATAAATGCGGTGCTGCACTGTAGCAGCTTCATATTAATGCAGGCGGGCTATCTGCCCTGGGCGATCGCAGCGCCCGCATTCATTTATCAGTCATTAATGGGTCCCCGGCCTCAGGGCCGCCCCCCAGAGGCCTGTGTCCTAGGCAACTGCCTAAGGCTGCCTAATGGTAGCACCGGCCCTGACTGGGCCCCACAGTTTCTATTGTCAGTCCTGCAGCCCATGGTCCTGTGTATATTAAGGTATAAGGACTTTTATTTCTGTGACTTGTACTTGTTTGTTTTTCTCTTTATTTGAATATTGTTAAGCAAAAATGTTTTATGAATATTTATAATATGACAAATAATCATAAATTATATTGTGTATATTGTCTTGATTCATTCTTTCATTTGTAATTTATGTCCTTTAACATAAATAATTTTGCCTTTTTCCACCATTAGAAAACACAGCAACTGAAGAGAACATCAAATATACTTTTGATAAATAATCTAAAACCTGTTTTTGCACGTAAAGATATTGCCTATTCATAACTATGTGAATTTACACTTCTTATCAAGTGAGATTCCGCATAAAACATTAGCGGTTAATGAGAACTGTAATTCATAATGGCTGTTTTGACAGGTGATTAATGTTCCTTGTGGTATGCTTTACCAGTAATCTTTATTATTTTATTTAGTGTGCAACTTACAGGAAGGAAAAAAATTGCTCCCGTAGCTACAATAATTCTGGTATACATCCAACAATATATGGTTGGCTACATTTACCATAGGGGCCCATAGAGGACTGTTGTAGGAACTGCCTTAGCTACACAACAGTTATACATTTCGAAATGCAATGCCCTTATAAAAGGAATATAAGAAAGCATACAGAAACACTTCTTGACAGTGGACTCAAGAATGTTTTCAGTTTTCAACACAGAAAGAACATTTTTAATTGTCTGGAACACCACCATGGTTAACATTTTATAATGATTGGCTGCATTTAAATATATACATCAGTATATATTTATATATTTATATCAGTATAATACAAATATAGCGAAATGTGAAATAAATTATATATATATATATATATATATATATATATATATATATATATATATATATATATATATATATATTATAACGGAATGTAAGATATATATATATATATATATATATATATATATATATATATATATATATATATATATATATGTGTATGTGTATATATATATATATATATATATATATATATATATATATATATATATGTGTATGTGTATATATATATATATATATATATATATATATATATATATTACATTTCGCTATATTTGTATTATACTGATATAGAGACCTATCTTGTCATACAGCTTAGACGTTACAATGAGACCTACTTTTATTTTTTTTTATAATATTCCAGTTTTCCCAACAGTGAATATGTCTCATTTCATGTACAAGAACAATTATAAAATAAATTACTCACATACCTGTTATTAGTTGTGGATAATAAATACCACTTTTATATTCAAAAGATGGTATAGATACCTTTGTGCAAAAGGCCATTGTATTTGACATATTAAACACATGGTTGCTTGTGATATCTTTCTCAGAAAATGAAGATAAATTAATTTGTACTAATGATGTAACTCAAGAAATGAATTTCTGTTATCATTTAAATATGTCATTATTAATCAGCTTAAATGAGTGGAAATATTGTATGTATCCTGGCACGGACTCAATCTGTGTTCCCCAGGGCTAAGCAGTGTGCGCTGTTTGACACATGATTAATCACATGTTACCACAAAGGAATGCTGGGAGAAAAATGCAGAATATTGACACATGCATTAAAAGGACCCACAGCAATTCTACTATTATTTATCCAAAAAGGATAAATAAAGCACTTTGATCACCAGATGTAATTGGCATTAATAATACATTTGTTAATGTGTCAAAAATTACTGACTTTCACCTTCTTTTACATGCATATACTTTTTTTTAATATAGGTTTCTAATGATTGGAATATTTAACTATTTAATTGGATGTATATGCCATTTATATTTGCCTACATCTTAAATGGGTAAATGCTTAGACATAATTTTGGGTACAATTACAAATTGAAACCTACAGCACTATAAATAAGAGAAAAAGTACAAAAATAAATACTGTACATAAAATGATAAATAAATTATATAATAATTTAAATTATACGTAGCATGATGCTGCCCTTTGACAACAACAGCACGGCGTGCAGGTAGGTAAATGACTCGTACACAAAACTCAGAACGAGATAACAGATTGACAGCACAGTATCTCTTGCCTGAGCTATGCTCACTGTGATTAGAGAAAGGCTGACAGGTCACCGGTAATGACATGGGGTGACCACATTTATTAGGACATAAGAGTGTGCAGGAATCCCTGAAATATGTAGTGGTCTTTATAAAAAGCAGAAGATAAGTATACGGGGTTAATATCTTCTGCTGGATAATGCTATAACTGGAATACTGTTGAACTGATTGAGATATTATAGTTTTTTTAGTAAAATTGCACAAAACACAAAGAATGTTTTCAAATGTTTACTATGGCCTATGGGAATGACTGCCTGTCTCATGCGCGTGTTTGAGTGGCACAAAAGATTTAGCGAGGGACGGGAGAATGTCGAAGATGTTGAACGCCCTGGATGAGCTTGCACTTCATGAACTGAACAAAATGTAAAAAAATCAGTCAGATTGTTCGAAAAGACAGAATCAGTGTTCTAATGATAGCTGAATCCGTGAACATTGACAAAGACACTGTATGGAAAATTTTGCATGAGGATCTTAACATGACGAATGTTTGTGCAAAGATGGCCCCAAGGGTTCTCACACCAGAGCAAAAAGTACGTCGCAGGGAATGTTGTGTTGACATTCTGCAGCAACTTGACACAGATCCAAACCTGTTTCATAAAGTAATCTCTTGTCATGAGACCTGAATCTTCCAGTACGATCCTGAAACCAAAAGACAATCAATGTACTGGAAAAAACCATCATCACCAAGAATGAAAAAAGCTCGTCAAAGCAAATCAAAATTTAAAGTAATGTTCATTGTTTTTTTCGATATCAAGGGTGTAATTTTGGAAGAATAGGTTCCAGAAGGCACAACAGGTAATCAGCATTATTATAAGGAAGTTTTGCAAAAGCTGAGAGAAAGAGACAGAAAGAAACGGACTCAACTGTGGAAAAATGGTTTCTACACTTGAACATCCTCCATATTTGCCCGATTTAGCACTTTTCGATTTTTATATTTTCCCAAAAATTAAATCAGTGCTTAAAGAGACACATTTTGAGTCAGTTGATGCTGTAATGAAGAAAATGGCAGATATTTTGAAACAAGTGACAGAAATTGATTTGCTCCATGCCTTCGACCAGTAGAAAACAAGACTACAGTGATGTATTAGTGCAAATAGGGAGTATGTTGAAGGGGACAAACATTAAATTGTAATACCAATAAATAAAGGTGAGTTATTTAATCAGTCTTGTTATTTAATAGACATACCTCGTACTTTACGGACAATCTGAGGTCGGTACACAAATTGCGGATTACTGTAGGCAGAAAAGCACAGTATTCTGGGAAGGAGACAGGAACAGGCAAGACTTTCATAGGAAGTCAGAAGGTGGAGCAGGGCATGCTGGAACATCAGGAGTATAGATCAAACACAAAGTGAAGGCAGGGAACTGTCCAGCAGCCAGAATAGCTCAGTCAGCAGAGCAGCAATCTAAAAAAGCAGAAACTTTAGGTGGTTTGATTCCTGACAAAGGGTCTATAACCCTATACATGGTGACATTAATTAACCTTTTCTATAGTAGTGTCAGTATCACTGAAACTACTAGGAAGAGGATATTATTAAAGTCAGTGACAACCAATACTAACTGCGTACTGAAACTAAATTCCAGACTGTCATTTAAATCAGGAGTGATAATCACAAGTGCTGGAGTTTGCCACTTTAATTATATGTTAGCACAGAAAGTATTTCTATGTGCACCAGTTTATGGCCATCATATATTAGTGCACATATATATTATATCTGCATATATAATTAGGCAGTTTAAACTATTTCGTGATAACGATACGTTGTATTGCAGAATGTAATATAGTCTGAGACAATTAACTGTCAAGATCTTATTTTCATGCATTGAAAACTTGTGGTGATATAAGTATTGTAGGATAAGGTTTTTCTTAATGTGTATCATTGTTGGATTCATAGCTTTTCATTGGTAAACTGTATATATGTAATATATCTTCATTGTATCAGAAATTACTCAGTATAATGAATTACTAAAAATGTTTTGCAGCTAGGTAAGGGGCTACTTACTGAAGGAAAACACGTAATATATTTCTGAGTGGAGTAACCCATATTGATACTGTGCTAACACTCTCTACGCAGCACACTAACTGATGAGAATTTAGAGAACTTATAAATTGCTTTAATTTATTAGTTATCAATTATAAAATCGCTTAGTTGATTGAACCCTACAACAGGTCAATAAATATATGCTAATTATATACGATAAGTTTTACCATAGAACCTTGTTTGTGTGATATGTGAGTCTGATAACTTTGATAATGTTGGGGAGGGAGAACTTCCCAATTGCTCTAATTCTGGGTTACCTGACAACTCCCTGTTCAGATTCTAGTGAAGGTACGGATAGTTTCTCAGGATAAAATACTGTGGATGAAAAAAGATGCTTACCTTAAAGTAATCATAGGACATATACCTTTAATTGGTTCCCGAGCGAAAAAACCTCCTTCCTTTCTAACACCTGTGCCGGTGATAGTTCAGTCTTTGCTAGTGTGCTATGTATGCTCATTCTGAGTAGACCTACTGTTGTGAACTGGACCATGTATTGGACTTTGATGCTTTTCTCCTGCCCTTGACAACTTACTGTTTTCTGATTTGCTGTTGAATTCTTCCTGCTCTGACCTCTGCCTAATTATTGGATTTTTGTGCAGAACTCTGCAAGCTCTGACCCTTAGCGCGTATTACTGGTATCGGTAGTGAACGAAGCCAGCCCTGACCTCAGCTTGTTTACAAACTCTGCTATTCGTCATTGACCACCCTGACTTTTGGCCTTGGTGTAGGACTGAAACTTGCTATTCCTCTGCCCTGCTTATTTATACCTGTTCTCATTTATCATCTATTGCCTCCGTCCATGTGCTATCCTCCCCAATCACCAATATTGTGTCCTCCCCATTCAGCAATATTGTGCACTACTACCATGAGTTAAGACCTGTGGGCAATTGAATACTCTGGAACATATCTTGCTGCTATAGACGAAGACCTCATGAAGGGGTTCTAGGGGTTTATTATCTCATCTGATTTTGCCATAACACAGACAATGCTGGACAATAAGTGGACAATACCCAGAAGTGTCTCCTATGTCAACAGAGATCAACCTTTCCTTACTAAAGAGATGGTAAATTTTTTATGGAGAATGCTGATAGGAGAAAACTCCAATAGATCAAGTGCAAAAATAGCACAAAAAAGTAAAGATAAATGCACTTACAAACTTAGCTTTAAAGAATTGCTGTCATCCGTGTGGAAAGATGACAGCTTGCAGTGCAGTAGAGAGGTACCTAAAAGAAGTAGGTAGATCAAGTGTAAATTAAGGCTTTTAATAAATAAAATATAATGCGCGTACAATGTTTGGAAGGTTAATTAGCATATGGATGAAACTTGTGATGTGTTTTGAAGAGGTCAACTGCCTTTTTCCTTAGGCTGGACACACACTGCAAAAATTTTATATTGTATAACATTAACGTTTGACAAACAACTGAAAAAAAAAAGTTCCGAGCAGCCTGCCGATTCTTGTGTACACACTAAACAGGTTTTACAAGATTTACCTTTAGATCTGTACCCTTCATCTGTCATAAACACTGGCTGAAAAGAGCGTGACTCTACACACTCCATCTATGAACACTGCTGGCTGTGAGTGCATACTCACGTCAGGATTAGAACGATATGGTTCCATCATTAAATGAGATTTTAGTGTGGTTTTAAAAGCAAATGAAATGATACAATGTGCTTTGGAACGATAATCGTTCATCCTTGCAGCACACACACTAATGCAATATCAAGCTAAACATGTCAATTATTATGTGATTGGCCTGATAATCGGTTGTTAACCCTGTAGTGTGACACAGCCTTAGACATAGTACACTATGGGGGAAATTCAGTTGTGTGCAAAATCCTGTTGGATCCTCGCACAATGTGTGTCTGTGCGCACTTCTGGTTTTATGAGTGTTGTGAAAAAGGGGAGTAATTCATAGTTCCATGGAAGAAGGATATACAATTAAACAACAATTGAACCAATCTGTGATACAGGTTAAATGTTACTTATTAGAAACAAAAAAAAATAACAGAATAACTAAGTAAAGTTATGTGTTCCTAAAGTGTTAAAGTCATAAGGTATTAAAAATATATTTCATATTTATGATTTTTTTTCCACATCTCTATGTGAATTAAATTATATTGGGTATGAAGCACATTAAGGGAGATAGAAACGCTGTTAAGCACTGAAATTATAGTGTAGCAATAGTTTGTGGAAAGATCCAATTAATTTTAGTTTGAGAAAGAGGCATAGTAGGGAGGGAGGATTTTGTGAAGGGGATACAATGCCTAATACACTTTAATGAAATAGCATGTCTCATGCATATAAGAGATTGTGTCCACTTCACAATTTTCTCCTTCAGTTCTCTACCTGTCTCTCAACCTAATAGTAACAAGCTTCTCGGGTGTTACTATTCATTGCGTCCTATCCATCGATATTACCTTCTGTGATGGTATCCCTCTTCCCACTCTCTTGTTTCTGATAGTAGACCTTACTATTTATGTTACTATACATTCCAGTACATTGTTTCTATGCATTTCATTCATTCCAAAGTTCTCATTAGTTTTACAAATACAGTACTTATTTGATAGTCAATATTGTTGCTGTTTAAACTTTTCATTAAGTTACAGTAATACTTCTCACGCTTTGATTCATGCATATAAGAGCACATATCCCTTTCACAATTTTATGTTATTTACTCATTCCCTCCATAGCTAGACGTGAAATCTATTTCACTTTTTGTAATATTTTTTTTATAGATTTTTACTTTTTTTGTGTAGTTAATCACCCAATGGCTTAATTTCTGAGATTTTTTTTTTATTCCTGCACTTGAGTTTCAATAAACAATTTACATGTTTATATACAACAATGTGGCGGTGACATTGGGCTCCTCAGAAGGAATAAATAATGACCAATAGGTGGTCCGGAAACTCATAAAAAAAGGTCTGGCGTCTCTGATGAAACTGAAGGAATTGCCAAGAAAAGCTCTATTTGTGAGTTCCAGACCATCTATTTGGATATTATTTATTCCTTCTGAGGACTGCCTGGATATGAATTATTTTATTTTGCATCAAAATTTGCCAAAAATACAGTAACAGTGGATATTTGTGAATGAGCCCTGAAGTTTACAGTGTAGTCCATGCCAAATTTGCTTTTTCATGTATTAATTTTTTTTTATTTCTTACTCTACCTAAAGTAATTATATATTATTTTTTTAGGACAAATAGACTTTTCTCTGGGTACTATATTTATGTGAATATCTGTTTAATTTATGGGTTTTCAAAGTTAAAATAAATTAATAAAAAAAAAAAGTTGAAATGCACTCTTTTTTGCAATTCCTGCCTTAACTACTTTTACAAACCTGAACCCATAAAATATACTGCTTACTTTCTATGACTACTAACATTTGTAGAGATTCCATATATGTGTACTTTATTGGAGGCTTGGCCTATGTTTCCCTAATAAGCACTGAAGCAATACCATCAGAATTCCCTGTGGAATATATGTCATTGGCCACCTAAGTGGTTGACAGGTCATGATGCCTATCCTATGTTTTGGGTCAGGAAAGGGTTAACACAATAACAACATGATGTGAAAGTGTTGTTATGATGATTTTTTTAGAAATCTTTTTATTTGCTGTTTTCAAACAGCAAACAACTAGAAAGTGATTCTCAGATGGAAGAGAAGATAATACAGAATGCAGATAAAATACAATTTGCAATAATGAATGGACATATGTTGATTCACTAAGAAAGGTACATATACAGGCAGTATCTCCAAAATTGTCTCCATCCTAAAAATATACTAACCAGTAAACAAAAATTTAAAACAGCTCAGAACTGTTCAGATTATATGTACAATGCATCAACTAGCAATGCAATAGGTCCAAAACAGTTAAATACTAAGAGCTTACATAGCCCATGCAGACATGATTGACATGTATCAGTCAACTTCAGTGGAGGGGGGAGGAGTAGTGGAAGATATGAAACTAATCCCATATGTATATGGGAAGCATATGTCACACAGTAATTAAACAGAGCAACAGAGGGGCAGTAGGAATTAGTTACAAGCCGCCACACTAGCTGCGATTGCTTGTGTCTTACCTAAGTCTACCACTCTTTTGTCTCAACTGTTGCCTTGGCAGCCAGGTTATTACTTCCTCCCCTTCTGGCCAGGCATTAGCAGGAGCTAGTTGTTCCCCTTCTGATTGACCCTTCAATGTTTAAAAGGTAAATTTAAAGGAATTGGCAAATTTGATAGAGAATTGCAATGGTATGTGCGAGCTTCTCAAAATTTGTTTTCTATTTGATAGCTAAATTAGCGAATGATCAGAGAGGCTCACAGGTTTAAAATCTATGGTGTCAATTTTAGGCAGTAAAGAGGATGATATGAGAAAATAATCAGTTTGTGAGAGTGTTCCATGTGCTGCAGACAAGCACATATATTCTAGTGTTGTGTGTTTCCTAGCTCTCCAGATATCAATTGGTCTACAATATATTTAATGGCAAACTTACAGATGCCCCTCCCCTATCCAAATTAGGAAATTAATATATGTAATCTGTAATATTGAAATCCCCTCCCATTATAATACTTGAGTCACAGAACATATACACACAATTAAAATCTGATTTTTTTTTGTTATAGGTATTATGGGCATATAAATTACAGAGTGTTAATCTAATGTTATCAAGAGAGACATCTAAGACATCTTCCCTATGGATAAACTGAGAGTGCAAAGAGACTTATATGCCTTTTTTTTAGCAAGATAGCTACTGCCTAGATTGAAACTTATAAAAGGCGTAACCTAACACTTGGACACTTTCAAGTGTTAGTGTTAAACAGTTTCTCAAGCAATTTATCAGAGCAATGTGTCTTCTTTAAAAAAGCTACATTTGCCTTTACTTTGAAAAGGTTGGTGAAGATCTTCCTCCCTCCACCGAAACATCGGAGGTCATAATAACAATGAATAGAAAGTGTGCAATATTCTGAGCATGAAACAAGACATAAAAATATAACAACAAATATAACCAATATATAGTTATGAATGTGTAACTTCGAAGCTTCAGGAGTTTCATCTCCATATAAATGAGCTAGCAATTGTGTCATGCAAAAAATGTCACGATGCACCAGCCACAAACCTGTAAAAGATGAGAAAAGAGAGGTGGGGGAAAAAGGGGAAATAAGAAAGGAGAACTGAAAAAGAGAGAAGGAGGGGAGAGGAAGAGGAATCAGAGGGAGAGGGAGGACAGGAAAGTATAGGAAGTGAGTTATTATAAAAAGAGAGTAGTAAATTAGACACAAAGGTAACTTTCCTTTTTTCCCCACAAAGTGTTGGAGCTAAAGTATTTAAAATCCTAGTTCTCTTTCACTTCAGATAATTGGTATTCGAAGAATTGCTTAATCTCTTGACGACATTTCAAATCTCTCCACCTCCTCCTCCTTCAGGTAATTGTGTTCATCATCATCATCATCATCATCATAAAGGAAGTCCTTAAAGTCATTACCAGAAAAGAACCACAGTCCGGCCGGATAGAGCAATGCAAATTTGCGCTTTGGCTTGATAAGTTTGGTACAAATCGTGGAGAAAATACAGCAAGCTTTTATTACTTTTGCAGATTAATGTTGAAATAAGCGCAGGCAATGTGATTCCCAAACAAGAGTATACATTTTTCTGGAGGCTGTCTAGATATCCACTTTCTGAGCATAGCTAAGACAGCAAAATATTACAGTCTTGGGTCTCTCGGAATTAGTATCCCTAGCAGGATGCAACCTGTGGGCCCATTCTATAACATTAAGAGCGCCATCTGTTGGCATATGAATTACTGTCAGTAAGGTAGCTGATAGGAAGAGATGAGCCTTTTACTGATTGTGGTAAGCCAACCAAATGGAGATTATTCCATCATGATCTATTTTCAAGATCATCAACTCTATTCCAAAACTGTTTTTGGATCTTACTAGCTGCCATTTTTTGTAGCTTAAGTTGCGCAACATCTTGAAAATGCTCACCAATTTTCTGTTCATTGATTTGAACTTGCTTGGTAGTTAGCTAACTTAGCTATTTTAGTTGCTTGATCCTGGAACTTAGGTTCCATTGATTTTCTTATGGCATTGACAATGTACAGATAGGATATGGAGATACATCAGATGGTTGGATATGATCAGTGTGTTTGTCCAGACAAAGTTTATCTGTACCACTGTGGCAGAGGAGCCTTTCCTTGACCTTTTCTCTTTTGTACGTTGTTGTTTGCCTGTTGGTTGCGAGTTTATGTTTTCTCCAATCCGGCAGCTATTTACTATGTGTTAACAAACAATTGTGGATACTAGCAGAGACACTAGATATAACTGGGTCCCGGTTATACTAATAGTACATTTTAGTAGATATTCAAGTCAAGAAAAATCTCCATATGCTTGAAGAGGTGTGAAACAACACCAATGAGAAGTATGATAGTGGAGCCATATAATTAGCAATTGTAAGGTTCCGGAGCTATGTGCTATAAAAGTCGTGAGATATACAATGGATAGATATAATGAATGAGTCTTGGTTTACAAATGGAATAACTTAGTAAATGTCATAGAGAGCTCCATGAACCAATAGGCAAAGTAAATGTAGATTTGTCCATCTCTTCTAACATACATGTAACTCAAAGTGAGTGAACATTTGCGGGTATAAAAAAACACAAAAAATCTGTATCTCTATCAGAAAACCATTCAATGCGCTGTAATGAGAATAGGGCACTCAGACTGCTCTCAGTAGCGATATATCACTGAGGATTATTTATAGTAGAAGGCTCTGCTCTAAAGTGACAGCGTCACTGCAGGCCACTGAGATGGCAGAATCGGCTTTTCAGCACACAGACTCCAGGGGGTAAATTTATGAAGCTCCGATTTTTGCAAGTCGCTGAAAATTGGTGACTTTGCAGGGGTAATTTAAAGCGGTGATGGCTTGTAAAGGCAAACTTGCCTTTGCAAGCAAGGACTCACCGCACTCGATGGCAAATCCTCCATGCCATCTGATCACCGCCGATGAGCTGTGATAGGTCTGAGAAATAAGGCGGGTACCAAATGGAATAAGGTAAGAGATGGTGGGTTCAATATGGCACTGACTCCTATGTTGAAGAGCGAGGCTGACACTTTTCAGTGGACCCAGGCAGAGGGAGAACAGCCTAGAATGTAGCCAAACAGGATGCCAGTGACTCAGGCAGGATCATTTGGTCGAGGCAAATGAAGGTCTAAGTGGAAGTTTTGTAGGGGATATTTAGAAAAGATATAGGCACAGAGCTCCGGTAAGACTTGTCTTCTCCTGTTGGCTACCAAGCCACGCCCCCTCCAAAGTGTCTGATATGCAATATATATGGGATGCAGGTTGCTTCAAATACAGGGTAAAATTAGGGTTTCTTATTTACAAAAAAACACTATGCAGATGTGGCACATTTATTAGATTAGTTGCCCAATTAATAAGGTCTCCAATCATGTTGCCCACACTCACATAGGAACACTATGAAATTTGAAAGGGTTAATGGGTTAATGTGGTAACAGTTGTCATCACCAATTCAGAAAGTTAGTTGAGGTTTAGCACACTACATCTCTTTAGCATATTGATTATTATTTTTCATAAATGTTTGGCAAAGTTTTTACATTAATTGTACAATTTTAAATCTGTACATGTATATTTTCATTTTTTTAGACATTATTGTTAATGTTTATTTATTATCAGTTTTATATATACATATTGTGTCAATCATGTTACTCAGCACTGTGCAGAGAATATGTAAACATTCACACTACTCCCTATCTCATTGCAGCTTGCATTCTAAATTAGACATTAGAATTAATTATTACTACTATTACTAATAATAATAATAATAATAATAATAATAATAATAATAACAATGTTTTAGCTGGATTTTAGTCATGGAAGTTCTAGTGTGTCTCCCATAAGATCCCTTATGGAAAATGAATGAACTACAAAATATATGAAACACATTTTGCTTTTTGGACCTGCTCCCATAAAATCTCACTATATGACTTTTAGCTGGTCCAGACAGATAGTATGTCTTAAGTAAATCGTGAGGGAGGGAACATCAGAACTGTGTTTATTATATGTGTCACTAGCGTGCATGTTCTTATTACATTGTCAGAATGCTACTTTCCATACAAAGTGTGCAAGGTGCAAAACACGTCTTACGTCTTTGTAATCATCATATTTGTAATAATGATCTGTGTTTCTATGCTGAAACCAATGAAATATGCAGACAATTACAATACTTTACTAATAAAACAGTTCTAAACATATGAAAATTGTCTGTTGCAGTGCACAGTAAAACTGCTGTTGGTATATGCCAAACAAATCAGCAACAAGAGTGGATTGAATTTACTAAGAGCAATGTCATAAACCAGAAGTAAAATTTCTAAGTAAATATATTTCACCTGGCAACAAAGGAAATGTAAGCCAGTGCAATTCGTCCATAAAAAGGAACACAATTTTCAAAACTTTTCCATGAAATGTTCCCTTCATTCCTCATTTGGCTGTGAAATTTTTAACTATTTAACAGTGGAATTTGACTTTATGTTCTGATTCATATTGCTGCAAACCTCGATTTGTGTGAAAGTTCACTTTGCTCATCTCTAATCCATAATATACCATAGTGCATATACAGTATTCTACATTATTTAATTTTAACTGTTTTAACAGATACATATGTTTCATACTAAATAACATATGGCTTCATTGTGGTTTCTAACTACAACAAAAACAACATTTCAGATCATGTACATATTGCACTCAGCAGCTTAACACAACTCCTTATAAACACAATACCAGCTGGAATAGCTATACAAGACTGGAAATATGAAGAGATAAATTTAGAATACAAAGTGACAGCAGACAAATGAGGCCAAGCTTCAGTGGAATTTGGGTTAAGCGAGGTGCCCAATCTTTCAGTCTACATTTTTCCTCCCTAGAATTGTTTCTTGTGTACCCTAGGGATGCTTAATGGAGACTCTTTACTGCAATCAGTGAACAGGAACCTTTCTCACCTGAGATTGAAGAGTCTGTGTCCTCAGGGACAGAAGAAAAAGGAGAGACATCTGCTGGGAAATAAACACAGACTTCTGGATTAATGGTACCTTCTAATTTTTTCTTCCCACCACTCTGTAATAAGCACTATGTGCAATGTAAATCTACAGCAAATTTAATGTGGCATTAAGAAGAAAATTTACACATTTTCATCCAGTCTACCTAGGATGAGTACCATAATATATCCTATTTATCTGTTTGCAATGCATTATGTAAAGTCAATATCTAGGATGACCTTATAGTAAAGTCTGGGTCATTGGATGTGTTTTTGGTGTATGTTCTCAATTATATATTGAGGGAAGTTAGCTATTTTTTTAATCTCTATTACATTTATTTTGCCAAGTCATTCTTGGTACGAATTTTTTGTAATTCAAGTGTTTTCCAGAATGCAAACTAATGTTTTACCAAGTTAAACTAGTGTAGACAAAGTGGGTAAGACGTTCTGTTAGTTAAAATATCCTTTATTATCTAAACATTTAGCATAAATACAATATAATAACGATCATACTTGCCAACATTTTGGCGTTGGTGTCCGGGGGCCTCCCTGGGGGAGGTGGGCGTGATGGGGGCGGGGCTCCAAAATCGCGTCATTTTGGATCCGCCCCTGCGACGTAATGACGCAAATGCGTCATTTTACAGCGGGGCGGGCCAAATGACGCCTATTACGGAGAACTGCGGCATTTTGGCCCTAATTCTGCCCACTTCACTAGGAAGTGGGCAGATGTAGAAGATACTCTCCCGGGAGTCTGTGAGACTCACCTGAAATGAGGGAGTCTCCCAGACATTCTGGAAAAGTATGATAAAGATGCATTAACATTGAGTTAGATATATTTTTCATAATAAATGCTGCAATTTTAATTTAACAGTGGCCAGTGGTGGAACAGTGCTTCACTGGGGCTCATAACAAAACCCACTGTGGCCTCTTGGAGTCTTGAAAAAAGCAGAGAGGGGGCCTATTCTGAGCATGTACATTCTGGATGATGCACAGTTTAGAAGAGGACTGAGCTCTGGTCTTTTCAGAGCAGAGAGGGGGCAACGGAGAGTGCTGCATGAGCCTGGAGGTGGCGGAGGTCTCAAAGGGGGTAGAGCTGTAATGTTTGTGCCATCTGTACCCATAGTTGTTCCTCCACTGACAGTAACTATAAAAAAGTATTCAACAACTTTGACATTTTTCAGATTTTCTTATATCATCATGGAATCAAGATTGATTTTTTAAGGATTGTTTATGGATTTATTAATTTAACCTTACCACTGATTAACACAAAATATTCTGTAATATCAAATGAAAAAATAATCTACACCTTTGTTAAATTAAATATATAAAATAAAATTAGTCAATTGATTACATAATCATTCGCCCCTTTTGCATGTGAGATGCCCCACATTTGGTTACAGCATTTCCAAGCAATAGATTCATTATGAAGATCAAAATGAGTCCGAAAAAATGTTTCTGATTAACACCATTTAGGGAATAGCTATAAGATGATTTAAAAGACGTCAATATTCCTGGAACATGGTCAAGTCTATCATAAAAAATGGAGAGAATAAGGCAAATATGTGAATTTGTGTGGTACAGGCCATCCTCCAAAACAGAGCATCTGTGCTTGACAGGCTCATGATAAGGAGGTCATCCAGAGACCTATAGGTACTCAGACAAGGTTGCAGTTTCCCGTGGCCGAAATGGGGGAAACTGTTCATGGGACAAAAATGAGTTTTATTTGCTGGTGGGAGACCGACATTCTACATGGAAGATAATATTTTCTGATGAGATTAAGAGTAATTTTTGCCCACTAGACTGTGCTTTTGGTGTGTAAATCCAAAAACACAGTCTCTATCATGTTGCAGTTTTGCCTCATGCAATGGAAAACTCAGCAAATTAGAGGACAAAATGGATAGATCAAGATATAGAGACATATTCTAGCACCTACCACATGTAAGAAGATGTTCTACCAGCAAAAGCCACATTGCAGTTAAAGGTGTTTCTACCAAGTATTCAAAAAAAAGAAAGGGGGTGAGGGGGGAGGATACTAATGCAATCAATTATTATCAGTGGTTTTTTTTTGTAATTAAGAAAAAGCTTTAAAGTTGTTTGGGAAAAGGATATCACTGCGTTATGTAAGAAAATAAAATATGAAGAATGGCAGAAAGGATAAAAATGTTTTATAGCAACTGTATTTGTTCCTTAAAAAAACTCTGCAAAATCTTTGAGGTATTGCTGCTGTATGAATACATAGTTCATTGCTGCTTTGTTTACGAATAGTGAATGATAATAGGAAAATTATCACTGTATTTTAAAGCTGGTGTCTTGCTGTATACTTCGTAAAATTTTATGGTAATCCTTATCCTCTGAAATGAGGTCAGTTGCTGAAAAAACTAGAAAGGGCATTTAAACTGCAGTGCTAATACTTTCCATTGACCATTTGTGGACCTGGAACCACAGCATGTTCTTACTAATGGAAATGGGACGTTATGACAAGTGAAGCCATAAGCTGAACGTCCTTAAATTAAGAAGATAGGGTTAATGTCTAACAGTGACACAGTCTTTATTAGGTCCACTGTTGATTCCACTGTTGATTCCAGTCAATGGTTTTGTTTGTGGGGGTGTCCTGCTTAGGATATAGTATCTGACAGCACGTGTGCAAGCTTCTTCCGGGCTGGAAAATCTTGAAGACTACATGAGAGCTCAGTATCTCATTTACCTTTGCATAGTTTTTGTTATTATGTCTATTTACATACATTCATTCCTACCTCATTTTCTGTCATTGTCTCCTTAAGTGCTGCGTTCCTTTACCTTCTTTGTTTTCCTCTTTTCTTTCATTTTCGTTTGCTTTTCTCCCTATTTTGCTCCAGGTTTATCCCCTCTATTTTCCACATAATATGTCCCATCCCAGCAGATCTGCACCACCTTCCGCCCCTTTTTCTGATCCAGCCATTCCCTACCATGGCCTTCTTTCTCCCTCCCCCTTCCCCTCAGTTCCACTCAACCTCCCATTCCCCTTACCTATCCACAACGCTCCATTACAAACAGGCCTCCCTCTCTCCCCACATGCCTGATACACGGGGCAGAAGTGGCTGGGCACACAGCAACGGAACTGTTGCGCAGATGCGCTGGTCAAAAGCTCTGGAGCGAGCAGCTACGCTGCCCGACTTCAGAGCAGTACAGACTCTGCATTTACAGAGTAACCCGCAGGACACCCATGTTGTCAGGAATGACTCCAGGGAAGCAATGGAGGTTAATACATCTGGAGCTGCAAGCATTAATCCCTCCATGCCACATCCCACTGCACTTATTAATACTCCCCTTCTCACAGTAAATCAGTATCACGATAGCGGTGTGCCCGCTAACTTCCCTCATTCCAGTTCAAGTCAGACTAAAGAAAGCCATCTCATCAAAAAGTCAACAGGTCAGAGAGCAGGAGTTGTTAAATGTTCCGAAACAGCCTTTCTTAGTGGCCTTCGCCCCAGTACTCGCAATAGGATAAAGAAAGGGTTCAATGTGGACTTATCTGCCCTAACAGAGGAGGCCAGGAGGTTCTATCCGCAGCTAAAGAGAAGGGAGGTATAGGCGAAGATGCTTATAAATCCTTCCCCGATGGGTGGCAGGTTTCTCCTCTTTTGCGGCCACCTACAGAGAGTCCTGTCCGAAGTCGGTTTCCGACGTGTGGCGTTACCATCACCTCATTACGGACATTTTGTTAATGGACTGCGAGGCATACTGGTGCCCTTGCCATGAAGCGTTTAGGAAAAAAGTGTCAGGACAGCAAATGATTCACTTCTGCATGCATGTTGAGGTCTGGCTGAAAATGATTCGGCCTGGGGCGAATACAACCCCACAAGACAGCAGCTCTAGGTTTTTGGCGCAGGGGAGGCAGAGTACTCCCCAAAGCATGAGGAACAGATGTTTAACCTACACTAGTGGGCTGTGCAACCGCGGATCGAACTGTCGCTACAAGCATGTCTGCTCACAATGTTGCGGCCCCCACTCGCAAAGGATTGTTCCCGTCCAAGCATTGGCGGGAGCAAGGATCGCAGAGGCTGCCCCTCTACTTCTTAAGCCCGCTCCCCTATTCATATTGAGGAGCTGAATTGTTGGTTCAGGCTCTCTCCAGATTAGGTATTGGCTTCCTTTTACGGGACGGTTTTCATTTTAGTTTCAAACGCCCGGTTAGTGGAGAGGTTCAGGCTTGCGCTGTTTGGAATTTATGTTCAGCACTTGAATTACCAGAGATTGTGGCTGAAAAAGTATGCAAAGAAGTTAATTTAAGCTGCATGGTATATACATTTCCCCTCCCGCCCATACCGGGGTTTGTAATTTTGCCAGTAAGGGTAGTCCCTAAAAAAGAGTCCGGGAAATATAGACTTATGCAATATTTATCCCACCCATTTGGTAGTTCAGTAAATGACTCCATTGATCCCAGGCATTGCTCTGTCTCATATCAGTCGTTTTAAACTGCGCTCAGTATAGTGAAATCTTTTGGGGTGGGCGCACTGCTTGCTAAATTGGACATTGAATCTGCTTGCCACCTTCTTCCCTTGCACCCGGAGTCCTTTCGATACATGGGGTTTCGGCTGCCTGACAGGTATTACGTGGAAATTTGTCTCCCCATGGTTTGTTCAGTCTGATGTGCATTCTTCGTGACGTTCAGCTCCTTCCTGCACTGGTGCATCCAGGCAGAAATGTGTCATGGTGGTATAGTTCATTACCTCGATGACTTCTTGTTAATATGTTCATAGGCCCGAGTGATTCTTGCATATGTCAAGACGTTCTCCAATCAGCTCAAGATCTTTTCACTGTCCTGGGAGTCCCGATAGCTCAGAATAAGACGGAAGGACTAACGACCTGTCTCTCTTTCTAAGGCATCAAAATAGATTTGGTAGCCGGCTGTTGTTGCCTTACCATTGATAAGATAGTTAATTTCGCACCTTGATAAATACAGCTCAGTCATCCCGCAAGCTTCCCTTTTGTTGGGTACAGGCCTTGTTGGGTTCAATCAATTTTGCGTGTCGGGTTATCGCCATAGGTCAAGTGTTCTGCAGGAAGCTGCAATTGGCCACCGCGGGAAATACGCGGGTACGCTTTTCAGACAAGATAAAAGGAGATTTAGCAATTTGGTCCACTTTTCTTGATTCTTGTCATGGAATTCACATTTGGCCTTTGAGTCTCATATCCAGGAAAATCCTAGATTTGCATACAGATGTGTCCGGGTACTGCAGTTTGGGCGTGTATTTTCAAGGAGCTTGGTGTGCATCACGGTGGCCTGAGTCCTGGCTCCTTTCGGGTTGATTCAACAACTTGTTAGACCTCAAGCTTTTCCCCATTATAGTAGCAGTAGAGCTTTGGTCTTCTCTCCTTCGGGGCCGCGATATCATATGCGGGTGTGATAACTTGGAAGTGGTTCAGTGCATCAATAAACAGAGTACATCCTCCCCACAATCAATACAGCTGCTACGCATCTATTTCTTAGATGTTTAGAATATGATATTTCCCTTAAGGCCTTGCACATACCAGGAGTGGACAATGAAATTGCAGATGCCCTTTCACAACGGCAGTGGAGACGCTTCCGGGAACTTGCACCTAAGGCGCAACTCACCAGTACTCTATGTCCGCATTATGTTTGGCAGATCATAGAGCCGGCATGCAAGAACTGGAAGAGTCTTCAATAGCCCCTCACACCAGGAGATCATATAAGTCAGCATGGCAGCAATGGGTCAACTTCATGGAGTCCAGAGGTAGTGTTGAAACCTGTAGCAACGATGACAAGCTTTCGGACAAAATTTCAAGAAGGTATTACTACGTCATCTGTAGTAATCTAGTTAGCCGGTATTTCATTTATGGCCTGTTTTGTTAGATAAAAAAGCTTAAACAAAAAAATGTTAGATTAACAAAGCACTTAGCGGATGGAGTAAGTTGCAACCCCGTGAGGCGGACTCCAGGTGCCCGGTATCTTTAGCTATTTTGCACCAGCTAATTGTAACATCTCCGCAGATTGCTCATGACGAATTCAATACCCTGCTATTTAGCACTGCATTCTCTCTAGCATATTTTGGAGCCTTCCAAGTCAGCGAGCTAGTGGCCCCTTCACAGCTAGCAGCACGTAATGCAGTCATTGCTAGGTATGTTAACATCTCGGTTTCTCAGGTTTCCTGTAAAATCCTCAGGTCGAAAATGGACCAGCTTGGCAGAGGACACTGGATTACATTGCAGGCCACAATGATAGAGTGATTGCCCGGTGGGACTGTGCACACATTTTCCGTAATACGTCCCACAATTAGCAGTCCATGGTTAGTGCACATTGAAGGAATGTTCATGACGAAGTTCCAGTTTAATGCCCTGTTCAAAAAGCAATAGCACATGTAGGTCTAGAACCAGCCTCGTTCGGCACCCATTCCTTCCGGATTGGGGCGGCAACAGCCACGGCCGAGTCAGGGGCGTCAGTAGAGTGTATGAAGTCCTGGGTCGCTGGTCATCTGATGCTTATAAAGCTTACATTCGCCCCGCTCACGTGTAATTTACTTTGTGTTACTATTGCTCCTGCCCTTATGTTAACCCAGGGTTCGCCTGCTCACCACTTTTAGCGGGGACATGGAGGATTTTTCCCACTATCTCATGGATCAAGGCCTGATTAGTGGTGTGAGTCCAGAGTTTGAAGTATTTTTCGCCTTCATGTGGGTTAACACATCCAACCCCCTCTTCCCCCACCCCTTTCTCATGATTCAACCTGTCCTTTTTTGAGATGTAGAGGGTGATATCATGCAGAAGCAGCAAAATTAGGTCATTATTGGCCGGTGTCTGATGTAGGTACCTGTGCCTTCAGGTATTCAATATGTGAAGTTTCGAGTATGGGTGGTTGGACACTCATATATTCATTGGGCAGCCAGACATTATGCTGCTACTAAATGTCCTTGATTTTCCCATCCAGTAACTGTGCTTTCGCTTGGTAGGAGAGGCTTAAAATGGTCCTCCATCATTCCATTACTCGCATCAGAAATCGAGCAACATACCCACTTTGATATATTGGTAATTCACCTTGGTCTTTAGACCTCATTATAGCCATTAGAGAGGATTTACTGCTCTATTCGAAGTACCTTGGCTCTTGGTTCCCCAGCTGGTGGATTTCTCGATAGGCCGTGTGCGGGTAGGCATTTTGTGCCGTCTCGCAACTTGCCTTCTCCACCACCAATTCAAGCATATTCATTATTCAATAAACTATGAGCAATTATTTTGCCAAAACTCTTGTCTTGTGTCGTTATTTTAAGGTTTCAATAGTAGGTCTTAAGTTGTGTAAGGGGTAACAGCAGTAAATGACACGTCTTCCATCTGCAGTTTAAGGAAGTGAATTACAGACTGCAGGTTTTCTATTTGTTGTTTTTTGCACAGCATATTGTGAAACAGCTTTTGCCTCCTGGAGCAGGGTAATCAGTGCAGCTATTCTGAGAGACTTGCATTAACACTCTATTGCTTTGAACAAAGCAGATATCTAATACTACTATCCCAGAAAAGGATCACTTTGTGTTTGTGAGACTATTACAGGTCCATATTTGCATTGAAGCAGACAATCTTTTTCCAAGTTATTATATCTATTGCTGGTTTTTTATTCTTTACTAAATATTGTCCACCAAATTATCTTTCACTCCTCTGCAGTAGTTTGCCATGTTAGTAGGGCTGTGCTTCTCTAAGGCTGGGTATACACTGCAGTGTTTTCAGCCGATTATCAGGGCCAATCAAGCAAAAAATGATCGTTCTGCCCGATATCACATGAAAAACTATTGTTTCATTTCATTTGATTGTTAAACTAGACTAAAAATGTTGTTCAAGAATGGAATGACATTGACATGATCTTTAGTTCTTTGTAAGAATATCTTTATGTTGATATAGTATGTTTAAATTGCTCTACTGTATCAGTCTCTGATCAGAAGCTATTCCACTTATCCACTACCCAGTTCATGTTCTCATGTTCTAGTACTTCTCTTCCTTTGAAAATTATTTCCTTCCTGTACCTTGCTAAAACTCTTGACATATTTGAACGTTAAAAAAACTATATCTATTACACTATTCAACTATGATATTAAACTATATTAAAACTATATATATTAAGATCTTTTAGTCTGTCTGGATAAGTTTTGTGTATAGATCAGATGACTGTATACTGAGCCTTTTGACTTGTATCATTACATCTAGACTCCTAAAAATATGGGAGGGGCTTCAGTTGTCTATAGTGGACTAAGGAAGGTAACACTTTATATTTCAACAGAACTGCAGTGGAAAATCAGGTAAATAATGAACAATATATTTTAACTTCATGGTTCATTTCTAAACATTTTCATTTTGGGGTTTAATGGTCCTTTAAATACTCTTCCTAATAATACACATTCTTCAAGTTAATTCACACAGTTTACATTTATAAAGTTAAAAATGATACTGTTTATTATGCCTTGAGCACAGACTTAACGACCCACACATTTATATGTATATAAATTATCTAAATTTTTCCTTTAAGTAAAGCTAAACTGTATATTCAGCAGTATGAAAAGTAAGAAAGAAGTTTCTCATTCAGTAATTATGGTAATGCAAAAATGTTTATCATACTAGGTTTAAAAGTTATATTCCATTAAGCAACACTTACTATTTAGAAAGGTCCATTAGTCTGAAAGGCAATCCAATCAAAATAAAGTGAGATTGTTTGATTGTAGTGTTTTGCCATAAGGTATTAATATTATGGATGTGTCAATGCTCATAAACAGAATAAAGTATATTATTATTATTTGAGATGCTCATGCTCGGTTCCTCGAGAACCAAACACACCTGGACATACGGGGTCGAAGTACCAAGCCGAGTCGGCTCGGTACTTTCGCGCTTTTTCGGAATCGAAAACAAGGCAAAACGTCATTGTTACGTCGTCGGATCTCGCGAGATTTGGAATCTATAACTACCGCCCTCCACGGTGATCTAACACCATTTGAGAGAGGGAAACAGAAGGGGAAGCACGGCGTGTAGAGCAGTTGGGCAGGCAAATAGATAGAGTTGAAAGAGGAGGGTGGTAGTAGTGTTCAACAAAGCAATCAGTGACATTCAGGAGAGCTTCATTGCTCCATTGCTAATTCTCATTGCAGAAAAATACAATTACTAGTGCTGGCAGGGTTGGTGTAATTCTGCAGTCCAATTCTACTGTGTTATATAGGTAACACACAAAAAGGAGTGCTACGTTGGTAATTCTCATTGCAGAAAAACACAAATACTAGTGCTGTCAGAGTTGGTGTAATTCTGCAGTCAAATTCTAGTGTGCTATATAGATAACACACGAAATGGAGAGCTGCATTGGCAATTCTCATTGCAGAAAAATACAAATACTAGTGGTGTCAGGGTTGGTGTAATTCTGCAGTCAAATGCTACTGTGTTATATAGGTAACACACAAAAAGGAGTGCTGCGTTGCTAATTCTCTTTATAGAAAAATACAAATACTAGTACTGTCAGGGTTGGTGTAATTCTGCAGTCAAATTCTACTGTGTTATATAGGTAACACACAAAGAGGAGTGTCCCATTGCTAAGAGTCATTGCAGAAATAGAAATTATAGGGCTGGCTGTCTTTGTCTAAATCTGCAATTACATTTTACTGTACCATAGATCACTCAGAAACAGGAGAGTTGGCAGGGTTCAGTGCTGAAACAGAAATTGTAATAATATGGCTGTCAGTGTTCTTAAAATCCTCCAGTGGCATTCTTTTGTGCCATAGCTCATACATAAACAGGAGGTGTGTAATTGTTGTTGTCTCTCTCCAGTCTCAGTCATGATGATACTAATCCCTCTACCTCATGTACTAAAGCCTATGTTCAAGTGCATAGTGGTTTAAGTCAGGAAAACAAAAATGTAAATCAAAAGCTTGTACCTTTTTAAAGAAAATGAAACCTCTGTAGAAAAGGTGAAAGTAACTGTAGAAAAGCATAAAATTGCCAAGATGCCATTCTACCCAAAATATTACCAGGCATACCAGCATCAGGTAGTTCCCTTCTCTTAGCTAGATTTCAGCACCTGCAATCTACACTGTCATCATATTCACCCTTATTGTTGTGTACATCTTACTCAAACAATACTAATTCATCCCCAATGGAATCCACCATCACAGAAGTCTGTGTACTTTGATGTAATTGCCGATAATGGTCTTCCTCATGAAATTTGTAGTTCATTTTATGGCAGAGCAGTCACGATTTTTCGGCAATTCTTTTAGAGCAAAGCAAATGTCAAAATGTTGTGCTGACTCATCTGCATCACCACTGGGTGTCTTTGGAAAGCTAAGTTTTTTCCTAGAAGCAGTTTCCAGAGAAACTGAAGGAGGAGACGTCATTACAAGATGTTGATAGCTCTTTGATCCTGGCAAAGGGAATTAAGTACTTAATCTACAATTACGATATAGTTAGCGGATTTGTTTAGTTTAATTTCCTCCTTCAATTTCTCTAGCTGCTTCTCAAAAAGTATAATTAAGGCAATCACTTGACTCAAGCTAACCGTGTCTGCACTCTCTTCACAGGTGACTACTTTACTGGACTAAAGTACATTCCCCCTCAAAATCTAGTCTTCTTGCAGCTGCTGCATTCTCCTACATGCTGTTGCACAATCCAAAAAATTACCCTACATTTTCTTGACACAGACAGCATCTCCTGCATGTCATTGTCATTTTTAAAAAAAGTTCTGTACCACCAAGTTGATTGTGTGAGCAAAACAGGAAATGTGATGGAATTCCCCCCGCTGTAATGCTCTAACAATATTGGTGGCGTAATCAAAAATAACATATCCTCAGGAGAGTCGAAGCAGGATAAGCCATGTTGCAATGACATCCTTTAGTTTTTAAAACAGGATGTCAGCGGTATTACCTCTGACCTGCGCCTTATGTCGAGTCTGATAACCACTTTTCACTCCAGCCTTCAAGACTTCTCCCATGCTGCTCCCCACTTATGGAATTCCCTACCACGCTCTATCCGACTATCCCACAGCCTTCAAATCTTTAGATGATCTTTGCAAACCCATCTCTTTTTTAGAGATGACCTTTTCCTCGATAACACTGACACTAATAATAATATATATATATATATATATATATATATATAATAACAATAATATGCCTCTTAGTGAAGCAGATGATACACAGAGTAGCCTGCCTCAGAAAAATGTGATGTACTTGGGTACATGCTGCTTCTGTTCCTGCTGGTGCAAGCGAATCACCGACCCAGTGGGCTGTCACAGTCATATAATCTTTAGTTGCCCAGTTCTGCTTGTTCGCATATCTGTGGTTAAGTGTACAGTGGGTAGAATGGCATTTTGTAGCCCAATAATTACATTTTTACTAACCTTCTGGTAGAGGTGAGGAATAGCTTTTCTAGTAAAATGGTGTTGTGATGGAATTTGGTAACGGGGACACAAGACCTCAAGTAATTGTCTAACACCAGCTGCATAAATAGTGGATATTGTATGCAGATCTAACACTATTATAGTCCCCATGGTGTCTGTGATCTGCTTTGCGACTGGGTAACAGATTTCTTACTTTCTTCCTCTAGCAAAGGATTGTTTAACAGTCAATTGTTGTAAACTACTAGTAGTCTTCTTCTGGGTTGAAGCTCCACCCCCAGCAGCAGCAGCAGCAGTGGGAATAATGCTCAATAATTCTTCAGAGGAATCATGGTTAAGGGAGGAGCCATCTAGCCTTAGCAACTTGGTTGCAGGTGTAACTCCCATCACTTGTGAGGATATTGATGATGAAGGTGTTGGGGGTGTAGATTTCAGGTGCTGGGATCTAGATGAGAGAAGGCAGGTAGCTGATGCTTGACCGCTTGTTGTTATTTTTTAACATAAGTTTCTGATTTTCCCAACAGCTTTCCATGAACTCAATTAAAATGCCGTAACATGGATGAGGATCCTAGATGGTTAAGGTCCCTACCTCTTTTGAGTGTGGCTTTACAAACGCTACTAATGGCTAGACAACTGTTGTCAGGAATTGTGTAAAAATAATTTCATACATAAGAGATGGATTTTTGGTCTTATGCCCAGGCATGACAATGGCCTTCTTCTTATTACTGGCAAGAACTGCTGCAATCTTTGTTTGAAAATGTATGAAAATAATATTGTGACCTGTGAGGTGGTCAAAATTGACTGCAAATGACTTGAAATTAGTGTTATAGAGGTTAATAATAATGTAGGATCAAAAAAAGAACCAATTATGTCATTTTAGCATATTTTAGCAATTTTTCTAAAAAAATACAGATCCAAAACTAAGACCAAAACCAAAACACACGAGGGTGGTTTTGCCAAAACCAAAACTAAAACACGATGATAATCCAGATCCAAAACCAAAACCACTTCACAGGGGTCAGTGAGCATATCTAATTATTATTACTAAAGATGGGCAGGCTCGGTTTCCCGAAAACCGAGCCCACCTAAACTTTAAATAATCAAACCAGCTCGGAACTTGCGCACGCGTTCGGGCATATAAAACGAGGCAAAATGTCAATATTGTCTCGTCGGATCTCGTGAGATTTAGATTCTTTAAATAACGCCCAAAACAGAGCTCCGTCGCCATTTCACAGAGAGACAGAAAAGGGATAGAAGCGTCTTCGCTAAGGTATAGTGTAGTCAGGCAGGGTTAGTATAGTGATAGTGATAGTCTCAAGTCACATTGCCAGTGCTAGAGCTGCATTTTATTTCTAAAAATTTAATAGGCTGGTAATGTTCTTTAAACTCAAATTGTACTGAGCTCGCCCACAAGTGGGAGAGTAGGCATTTTGCTTATTCTATTTATAAAAAATGTAATAGTCTGGTTTTGTTCTTTACACGCCAAGTTTACTGTGTCAGAGCTCGCCCACAAGTAGCTTATTATATTTATAAAAATTTAATAGGCTGGTATTGTTTTTTACACTCAAATTGTACTGTGCCAGAGCTCGCCCACAAGTAGGAGAGTGGGCATTTTGCTTATTCTATTTATATAAAATTAATAGGCTGGCTTTGTTCGTACAATCCAATTGTACTGGGCCAGAGCTCGCCCACAAGTGGGAGAGTGGACATTTTGATTATTCTATTTATAAAAATTTAATAGGCTGGTATAGTTCTGTACACTCAAATTGCGCTGTGCCAGAGCTATGGATTCCCATCAGTCCCCAGAAGACCAAGATCACCAAGCAGCTGCTGGCACCAGTCAAGATGATGATAATAATAATCCCTCTACCTCTACATCCTCTACTAAAGCCTTTTTTAAGTGCATAGTGTTTGTAATTCAGGGAAACAAAAATGTAAGAAAACACCTTTTACCTCAGTAAAGAAAAAATCACCTTTACTCAAGGCCAAGTTAAGTGCCGGAAAAAAAAATTGCCAACATGCCATTCTACACACGCAGTGGCAAGGAAAGATTCAGGCCTTCACCTTACTTTAGGAGTGCTTGTTTGGCAAATGTACTTGTCAGGCCGTAGGCCGTAGAGGGATGTAACAGAGCAAAACACTAACCGGTATTAGCACTACTGAACTAGTAGGTGCGGAGTCTAACGTACCCCTGGTGTTCACCAGGGACCCCTGCAAGGAGGTTTGGACTTCGCTGCACAGGGTACGCAGGTCGCGGTCCTATTAGCCAGTTGCCAGTGTAGTGAAGAATAGGTCAGACGGTCCGGGTCACACCAATCGGGAATATGCGGTACCAAGGGAAATCCAAAGGAGTGGTCGCCAAGCCGGGGTCGAAGTACAATGTGGGTCACTCAGATAGTGGGATAGTCGCCAAGCCGGGGTCACAACAGGAAAGCAGGAACAGTAGAACTCACAGGAAACCAGGAGCAAAGGAACCAGTAACACAGGCTAGTAGACCTGTTACTCTGGCACCCTAATGGCGCCAGAGTCAGGTTTAAATAATGGTCAGGAGGACCTGATTGGCAGGAACAGGAAGTGGCAATTAGCAGAGGCAGCGGCGTCCCGTTGCCTAGCAACGGGACAGAGGAAAGGGCGCATGCGCCAGACAGTAAGGAGAACCCGGAAGGACTTCGGGGCAGCCAGCGGGGAGATCAGACGTCCGTTCCCCGACTGACAGGGGATCAGTGGGAACGGCGTCTGACAGTACCCCCTCCCCTCCTCCATCTCGGAGAAGGATTAGTTTTTTCTTTCAGGAATTTAGTAAGGAGACGAGGAGCATAAAGATCGACCTCCGAAACCCAGGATCTCTCCTCCGGGCCATAGCCTTTCTAATGTACCAGATACTGGGGTTTGCGCTGGAAGAAACGTCTCTTCAAAATCTTTTCAACCTCGAATTCATCGTCTAGAGAGGTCTTGACAGGTGGAGGAGAAACAGGTTCCTTGAAGAATTCGTTGAGGATTGGAGGTTTCAGCAAGGAAATGTGGAAGGCGTTATGGAATTTGAGGGAGGGGGTAATGAAAGCTTGTAGGAAACAGGATTGATGACTTGTGATATAGTAAAAGGACCTATAAACTTAGGAGCCAATTTCATCGATGGAACTCGAAGTCGGAGGTTGCGAGTAGCCAACCAAACACGGTCTCCCACCTTCAGAACAGGAAAATTTCTCCTATGACGGTCAGCCGCTCTCTGATATCGTTGCACAGAAGTAGAAAGTGCTGCTTTAGTCTGAGTCCAGATTTGAGACCTGCAGTTTTCCATTTGTTTCTGCTATTTGTGAGTACTTGTGCTATCTGTTTTTTCATTGATTGCATCTAGTTTATACCTGTGTGACCTATGTGTATAAAAAAGTCTGTTTCATTTATACTACTCTCTGTTGTCTTCATACTGGGAATCCTGACAAGAAGAGAACTTCTGCAAGGAGCAATAAGGGAAAACCTCCAAGTAAATACTGTGAGAAATATGCCAACATTGTGTTCTCAGAGCCACAAAATTAGCAAGATGCAAAACTCAGTGATAGTTGGGAACACTGGAAATCAGCCATAGATAAAGAAATTACATCCTTGGATGAAAATGAAACCTGTGCAGTGGTCAATAGGCAAAGCCACAGTGGGTTTTCTGTAAAAATCTAAATGCAGACAAGATGAGTCTTGCCCATTACAAGGCTTATCTTGTTGCTCATGGATTTACTAAAAGGTCCGAAATTGATTACGGGGAAATGTTCTTGCCTGTAGCAAGGTAGAGTACACTTCATTTAGTCATTGCCATATCTACATTACATGATTTGTTTCTCTACCAGTTAGATTTCCTAAATGGGGAATTAGTTTAGAAAATCTATAACCCTCTGAGTATTATAACGAAAACATGTTTTCAGAGGAAAAAGAATGTTTATTAAAGAAATCTCTGTACGACTTGAAGCAAAGTGGCCGGTGGTGGTAAATTAAACTTGCTACTATGTTTATTGACATGGATTTTGTATGTTCAGAGACCTCTGCCTATACAACAAAATGATAGATGGGAAGCTGTTCACCATTGTTGTATATGTGGATGACTTGTTGCTAGCAGGCCAGAAAAATAACAAAGACAGCGTAAAAAGTCTGTTGGGAGAGAAATTCAGATTGAAAGACTTAGGCCCTGCATATCACCTGTTGGAAATAATAATTTCACAAAATTTGAATACTTGAACTGTCACCTTAGACCAACAAAGTTATACTCTTATATACGCAGAATCTACTCTTCTAAAGTATGGGATAACATATGCTAAATCAATAAATATCCCTATTGATAAAAGTACAATTGACCAAAGATATGTCACCAACAAGTGAATCGGAAATGGAGAGTATGAAGGAAATCCCCGATCAGAAAGTAATAGGAAGTTTGATGTATGCAAGTGTTGGAACTCGTCCTGACATCACACATGTAGTGAGTCGAGTAAGTAAATTTGCAATAAATACTGGTAAACAGCACTGGACAGCTGTTAAGAGATTTCTAAGATACCTAAAAGGTACATGTTCACTTAAAATTAAAGTTCACTAAATCCAAGTCTTTAAAACTAGAGACTTTCTGCGATGCAGATTGAGGAGCAGACAAAGATGATTGTCATTCGTAATTACTGGTTAACTGTTTGGATTAGCAGTCGCAGAGATAAGCTGGGCAAGTAAGAACCACCCTAGAGTTGTTCTTTAAAGTACTGAAGCAGACTATATGGCTTTGACTGAAGCAGCCAAAGTAGCCCTTTGTATTAAAAAGACTTTGTGTGACCTACATCTTCTAAGTACAGACGAGACTAATGACATCCAATGCGATAACAAAAGTGCTATTGACATGTCAGCAAGTACAAAGCATCATGGCAGGTCTAAGCATATTGCCATTAGACACCACTTTATACGTGAACTTGTTGAGAAAGTCAGTTAGTGTGAGCTACGTTGCAAGTGATCAGAATACAGCTGATATGTTTACAAAAGGACTTGCTTCACAATATAGATCACATGTAGTGAAAAATGTGGTGTTAAATGTTCTGACAATTGATGTTTTTTTTTTTTACATTATTTGGTGTGTTAATTCTATTTTGTCAGTTGCAGGAGAACTTCGTGAGTGTTTATTCAGGCTAATGAATGTGAGATTTTTCTTGTAACTTAAGACATCGCTAGGTGAAGGGGGGAGGAGTACTACGCTCTATCTCCGTCCTTGGTGGCCTAGTGACTGAAAGTGCAGCTCCGCTGAGCTCTGCTGGTCAATGCATCATCCTGTAGCTCCCAGCTCTTTGCGTGACTATCAGCATGTGTAAGCAGTCAGAAGCAGAGAATGCGTCTGGGACTGTGACCCTAGCATTGGAACATGCCCCTGCATGTATAAATAAGTAGGTATACTACACAGCTGTGTAGTACATAGAGACTATATGAGACTGTATCCACAAGACAGCAGCTGCAAGGTATATATATATATATATATATATATATATATATATATATATATATATATATTGTATACTGCATATGAGTTACTACACTGTATCCTGTGTATTCTGTCTGCTAACACCTATTACAGACATCGCCCCATATGGTCTGTCAATAGGTTTTGTTATATCTTCTTTTCCCCCTTTAATCCTTTAATTTCCAGACCATAGATGGTGGTATTCTGAAGAAGTCAAAATACACTCCAAACAGAATGCCTTTTTCTAGTACACACTGTTTGAGACCACACACAAGTAATCCTAGGGTGCATGCAAAGTACAAGAGAAAAAAACCTGCAATGTTTGGTTGTCTTGTCCGTATGTTGTTAGCGTTAATGGGTAAAACATCACCCAAAGTCATAATTCAGTCAAATTAAAGGAATGTTTTCTTAGCAATTAACTTTAAGTTGGGATAACAAAATTTAAATCACACAAGTGACAGAGTATTCTTGAATGAAAATAGGTCAAAAACTAAACTAAAAATCCCATAGGGATGATCAATGAATTCACAATTATATTTTTCACTTTTTACTTAATTATTTACTTAAATTCTCATAGGAACAATCAAAGACCATAGGGAACATAATTAGGGTCCAGCACATCTTCAAAGCAAAATAGAGAATACACATTTTTTAAATCTCATAATAGCATGTATGAACATCTGCACCCATAAGCAAAATTTCAATTGATATGAAATATAAACTGAGTAAAGACCAGAAAGGTTTTTTCATTTTTGTAGTGTTAATGATATCCCCAAGAAGTATAATTATCCTTCATTACTACTCATGTGGATTCAGATATTCAGAGTAGTGGGAGATTGTATCCGGCATTTTAAAACTGCATTAAAATAACTCTGTTCCTATATTAATTTAATTACTTTGTGATATCTCCAGATTTAATTGAGCTTGGGGGGAAGGGGGATCACATGGATATTGTGTTGATAGGACGAAGGTCAACTTTGCACTCATCTTGATGCTTTATACCTATTTTTTGCACATACACTTCTGAGTGAGTGATTAGGTGTATGACCAGTTGTCCTTTTTATCCTTTTATACAAGATTCAATAACAGTGTATGTGCGACTCTTAACTTAGGACAAAGTGTGATGTCATTCTGTTGTTCTTTTTATATATACAATTTTTTCTCAGGACTGAGTCCAATTAGTAATTTTTTGCTTCTATTGTGAAAGAATGTTAGGTTGTTTTTGTTAGTGCTCTATGTGATTGCATTTTATTTTTATTTATTTTTTCAAAAACTCACAATGAAACAATGAGTCCTTAATCGAAAACCACTAAATATGTCTCAGATGTTGAAGAATATGTATTGAGCGAATGAGGTATTAATCCACCGAACCTAAAATGTGAGTTGCTGTATATTTAAAGCTACTACTAACTTTCACAAATACTGTATAGTTATTGGAGATAATTAGAACTAAAGATATTAAGATTTTCATCATGAAATGAACAAGAACAGAGGACAATTGTGAGGTAGGTAACACTTTACATTGTACATAATGCAAATAAAATACTTGTGCATGCTGTCATCATATCCTAACAGTAGATAAACTAAAATGCACTACAGACAAGTAGTGCAACAGGACAGATTAATGGTAACTAAACAAAATGAAAAAAGAACAGCTGCATACTTTATCTCAAATGAAACACATAGGAGGATAGTTAGGCAACTGGAAAACTGCAAATCTCAGGGGGAATTTAATTAAAACCTAACTTTTACTATACTATGTTAAAAAACAAAGGGAAGGTGCAAGAGGTCAGGAATGAAAACCCATCAACTGAAGGAATAATATAGTTACTGGAGACTTTTTGAATGAAGAGACCACAGGATAACAGCAAGAAAGTATATTAAATATATAATGAAGAAGGATATTACAAAGACAACAAATGAATACATTTCCAATACACACTTCACTTGCACTTCAGTCTCCAGGGACATTCTATCAAGGTCTGGCCAAGGTATAACCCACCAATAGAGGGTTCTCATAGTGGGTACTGTAGTTACAGTGCAAAACAAAAAGGCAGATTGTGTTGTAGAGTGTATTTAACTTACTATAATGAATTTGAGGTACAGTACCATAAACTACAACACCATAGTCTGTAATGGACGTTAGCATCTGTTATGCAATGAGCTTTATGGCCATAAGAGGAAGTCAACACTTGTTTCTGTAGAGCAGATCCAGTATAGAATATACTGTGGATGCCAGTGTGTCTATATATACACATATACTGTATATATACCCAGATATTTTTATTTGGATGTTGGTGTCAGATTGTAGTTGAAGTTTGCTCTACTCTGTAGCTCTGGTATAGTTGAAATGTGTTTGGTTCACAATATTTGTCAAGTGTCTGCTCCTATAACTTCACTCCACCACAAAATTATATACACATACCCTGTCTGTTTAACCCACCTATGTCTCTACCGTACCTTATCTGCAAACCACATATTTTCTACCACATGTACCCCACCTTTTTATGTGAAACCAGAAACCATATTAGTACATAGGTTTCTATACCTAAGCACATGACCTAACATTAATGTGTAATCTACTGTGTCAAAAGCCTTTGTAAAATCTAGGAATATTGCTTCAGTCAACTCTTCATGTTCTATACTTTATTGGTTTAGGCAGAAACCAGATTGAAGTGTAGATTTGTAGAAGTTATTGAACTGGGTCTATATTAGGTTGTTTAGTTTAAGTTACTGGAACTCCTGAGCAATCTCAGCTTCACATATTGGATTGAACATACATATTGTATATTGTGGAGGGTGCATCTGAATAAAGGACACGGTTAAATTAGGCTGGTAAAGAAGCAGCACATCAGACAATGTATAGGAAGCTCAAATAAATGATTAATGGCTAAAATGAGTTTTTCAGGATTTACAGTGTTTTTGTTTTTTTTTTAAAAATGAGAGTACTATTTGGCACTGACTAGTCTTGTTTGCTTATGAATGGATTTTGTATATGTCTGATGTTAATATGATGATGATCGTGAAGTCTGCTTTAGATCTCTAAATTTGTAGGATTCAGTGAAATTTGAAGAAAACCATGACAGCTGAGCTCTATGAATCTCGGTTTTGGAGCATTGGTGTCATAAAGTGTCTAAGGAACTAAGGAACTAAGACTAAAAACAAGGAAATACAGAATAAAATCCATGTATGAAGTATGTTTTATACCAGATTGTTAAGGTCATGAAGGAAGTGTTGGAGGCTGAAGTTTATAAATGTTATAGTGTAAAGTATTTTTGGACTTAGTTTTACCTATGTGTATGATTTTAGAGACACAATTCACTAAAAATATCTGGCAAAATATAAGAACCATTGATTATCTTAGCAAAGGATTCTAGGATACAGTGTAGAAGTAAAAGATCAGAGAAATTAAGATTGATCCTGGTTGGTTGGGAATTTCGTTGATCTGAATTTAATGATTTGACCTAGGTACAGAATTTGTTGTTTTTAGGGTCCATTTCTATGAGTTTTAAAAATCCTTTTTGGCTAATGTGCATAGTATGGTACCACGTCATCAAAAATTGTCTATTATGGCTTAACAGAAACGTTAAATCTAGTCCTTGGGGGAGAGTCAATTCAGTGTTATGTGTCTCCGGAACAGTCCGCAGAGACACAGAACCTTGATGATCTAAATGAAATTTCCACTCATTTTTCCTCATGTAGATTTATTACCGTAAATGGCGGAAATATGTGTATCCGGACATTGAGACAATGTTCAATGGCACCTCAGCTGAACTGAATATGGGTCATCAAAACTTTATACAATGCAAAGACTTCCACAAGATTTTCAAACCAGCTTTGGAAACAACTTAACACATTATTGCAAAGGTCTCTTGTAAAATGTTTGTTGGTCAGAGGATTAATCTTAAAGTTTTGGCTCTCAGCAATTGAAGATACTATAGTTTTACTATCATGGAGGAGCTCATAAGATTGCTATGGCTACTGGTATGAACTTCTAAAACAGATGGTAAGAGGTCTTCGCCCATAGCAGCCATCTTTCCCTGAGAGATTGTTATGCTCACAGGTACTTGGATGCACCAAGGTCTTATTTCAAGCCTAGTAGAAGATTATATGCATTACCATAGCGCAGAGATAGGAGGCAGCAACTGGGGAACAGAGGATGAAGTCAGGGTGAGTTCAAGGGTCAGGGGTCTGTAGCAAGCAGGATAAACATGGGCAGGCCAGAGCTCAGGGCTGATAGCAAGCAAGGAGAATCCAATAAACAAAGCCAAGGTCAGGGGCAATCAGAGTACAAGCAGGGTCCATAAATTAGCCAGGGGTCACAACAGGAATCAGGCAAAATATCCACAAGACTGGAGCTGGTCAACTAATGTGAGGCACAAAATGCTATAACCGGCAGGGAGGCTAAGTCTTCTCTGCCTTAAATAGTGGAAATGGCCAATCAGAAGTTTGAGACAACAGCCCAAGGAATCAGTTACAGGAGGCTGTATAATTCATTAGAGACCTCTGCGCAAATGAATTGGGCATTTTTAATATAACAAATGAAAAGTACAAACATTATCATTAATGAATATACAGAAAATTGTGGGCTCCATAGCTTTTTGATTTATACAAAATTCCATATAAAACTGCCATTTCAACATCTGAAATGTGCATTGATCATTGCAGAAAACTGTACAGAACATAATCAAGATCTAGTGAATTAAAGCATATGATAGTATAAATCATAGCTTATATAGAACCTTAATAGGAGCTGTGAGACTTCAATATATGAATTTGATTATTTTATACAAATCAAGTTAGGTATTATATAAGAGCCAAAGATTCTCTTCCTTATGTTTTAACATTTTGAAGAACTAGATCTGTAAATGTTTCATATTTCCCCAACTGTAAATAGTAACAGTAATGAAATTCTGATATTCGCATTTTGCCTTAAAGAGTAAAACACAACAATAAATTGTAGCCCATAAATAAGAAACAGACGTAAAACAATTCAAACACAGATGTAGAGAAGCTCATTGAGGGACTGCAAAGTCCCAAATCTATAAGACTAAAAAAATCACCAGCACATAGGAATTGTGTCTGAGGTGGTGGCAGACATTTGTTATCATTGATGATTGCTTCAATGACAAGGCCACTCTATGCCTTGTCCTACCTGGGGAGTTGTTCAATGTTTATTGGTATAGAAGCTTTATACAATAATATTCCCGATTCAAAAAAAATCATAATCATAATCTGCAGCTGTATAAAAATTTAATAAAGCATGAAAACATATTTAAAGTAAACTGATATTGCTCATTTAAAGTGGAACTACATCAAAAATTGAAAGTAAAGTACAGAATTTTGATAACCTTATCTTAGTGGAGTTACATACATTTTGCCAAACGTAATCCATATCTATATTTGTGAATATTCTTGGCCTGATTCATTAAGGCACATAAATGCCGATAGGTGATGTATTTTGTGTAAAACCTATCTATGCTTGCCCAGAAATAAATCATACGCCAGAAAATGCAGCAATGTCCAATTCATCTTCGATGCAAATGACTCTTACTACAGCCTACAATTTCATGGATGGAACGGAGAGGGGACTGGGTGCATGCACATAGTCAATGTACAGTAAGGGTGTGCCAAGCTTGCTATTCAAGCTCTGGGCATCACAAACGTAAGTGTTTTTTCTGTGGTATCACTTGCACCAGCTACAGGTCTGGTGTAAGTGCCGATTACAAATGATGACTACAATCTGAAGTAACTATAAAAATGCATTTTATTTACAGTAGACATGTATTTAATTTCAAATAAATGATTTTTTTTTCTCATTTAGTGCCAATTTATTGGTTGTAAAAGTAGGAAGTCTACCGATACTCATAGTGGAGTGATTGTTTAATAAACTTTTTATTTTTGTTCGTTAAACTCAAAGAATCAAATATGAAACTTTTAAAGTAGTTAAAGACTGAGCACTAGTTGGCTACTACAATGCCTTATTACACAACTGTAACAAAGCTTTGATATTTGATTCAATATATTTATCATGGGAATAAAGATAATTGATGACTGTTAATTTGTTTTTCGTCTTCGTACTAATTGCTTTAAGCTACTTCTGGGTGATTTCTCCAGGAGGCCGTCTAACATCATTTAGCTGAAGTCTACAATTGGAGGAGGCATGAGACTTACAAGCCTACCGCTGGTTTAAAACTATTAGGTAAATAGAATTTTTGTTCAACCTATGTAAGCAGTTGTAAAATATAAAAATTGCTATTAGCATCCAGTTTCTTGACATCTAAAATGAGTGCACAGGGGGCCAACTTGCCTCAAGTGTGAATATGAATAATTAATAGCTAATTAATCCTTTACTTTTTGATAACCGAAATTCAAGATTTTTCTTACCATTGGAGTTTTTACATTTAAAGGGTCACATTCTTGTTTTGCTTACAGTATCTCAGATTCTATTGCAAATGATAAAATGTAGAAACATGAAATTCAGACTAATAGTAGCATTTTGTTGGAATCAGTAGTACATTTTGTTAAAATGATGATTATTCACGTTCATTGTCACAAGTACTGTATTGTGTGTGTTTTGTAAAATTGTTCTAAAGTAAAATAAACAATAAAATTGAAAACGAGGAAACTGACAGTTAGTTAAAAGTGTGTTTTCTCTAGCGTAAGAAGCAGCTTGTAAAATATATCTATACTAAAAACATTTTCTTAAACTTGAACATGACTGGACAATGTCCTGAAGTATATTCTGTTAACACACTTGTTATATAATTATAGCAATTTTCTGCAAAATGTGTCTAAAAAAGGTGGGCAGCATCTCCTCCCATGATCACAACCTTATCTGAAAGTTTTGATATATAACTGCTATAAAGAATGTTTGTTTCTGTACAGTATTGAAGATGAAATGTGGAACAAATTCCCACAATGATTCATCATCCTTCAAATGTCATTCTGCACAGCACAATAAATGGAATTGTTCACTTCTAGTTTCTGTGTTGCAATCTCTCCAAGCTTAATTAAATTCTCCCTTAAGAGTCAGGTTTGTAAAAGACACAAGCAGTCAAGAAGATAGAACAATTACAAATACGGAAACAGCAATCCTTTATTTTTATGCATTATGGAAATAACATTTAACTATCATGCACAACATGCTACGGAAAATATTAATACTAATACATGATACAGCTGTATTGCTTTTTTATTTCATTTTATGCTGGGAGATGATGTTTTGTTTCATCTTAGATGTGCTGCAAGCCCTCTTGAGCACGTGCATTATTACTCTTTAGCTATAACACTGTACGTCAAAGACATATGTGTGGACATACCTAAAATTGACAAATCAGTAAACAATGGTATGTCACAATAAACCATGCCTAATGCTAGGTGGGTAAGGATACTCTTTAAGATAACTACAATGAGAGTTTCTGTGGTCTGGATTCAACTTTTTTTACTGACAGGAGCAATCTTAAGAATCCATCCATCTACATTAGCACCTCGTAATACATAGTTTCACTGCTGTTTATAGTATATATACTTTCTCTTTTGGAAGATTCATACAGTAGATATGTCATGAGTACAGAGCGTTAACTGGATTACAAATATAAATAGGAAAGATTATTTCCTTACAGAGCTATCACATTAATACGCTCAAAGTTAACTGTCATTTGACAGATGTTTCTGTAAAGTACATTTCAAGCAGACAATTAAAGGTAGAACGGTTCCTGGAGAAGGCACGCCAGACAGTGCGTCAGTGGTAATGTGTGGTATTGCTATTGTGTTATACATGATTATTTTCAAATTTGCCGTACATTGCAATAGACCACTCTCTTAAAGGGTAACTCCACTCAAAAAATGTTACCTATTTAAATTCAGCAAGCTGGTCAATATAATTTTCAGGAATATCTCCTGATACTGAAATAGGAGTTGAGCCTGAAGTTAAACGCTCAGAAATTCACTGTTGCTGCCATTTCACAGATAGTCTGTAATAAAAGTGAATCTTCTTAGGAAGCAATCATTATAGAAAACTGTGTGTTTTTTGGCAATAGACATTGTCAAACAAAGTAAGTTTTTCACAACCATCAAATATCAGCAACAATATAATTCTGAGTCTTCAATAGGCATTTTCAAGTAGTGCTATTTCAGTTAGCAGTAGTTATCCCAGTAGCTTGTAGTACCCATTATACTTAATTTATTTAGGTAACATTAGTTTTGAATGGAATTAGCATTTAAGGATCATTGCTCGAATATCTGCCATGGCAATGTTTGTTTTATTTTTTTTCATAGAAGTTAATCCTGACAAACAACAAAGTGTCACCTGTAGGAGTAAAGTATTCATCTCTTCATGAGCCAAGGATCTCTTTTTTCACTTCATGACCAAAACAGCTTTCATGTTTTAGTGTGCTTCTTTGGTTGGGAATAGCTTTATTTTGCTTTCTAAGTTAATAAATTGGATTTTATTTTTTTTATTTTGGAACATATAGGATTTTTTTTAGCATAACAAAGAAAAGGGTTAGGCAACGGGGTTTTTTTTTGGGTGCCAGACGTTGTACATTATAAGCCCAAAACATTTCTGGATTGCCACTTCTTTACAACATTTACAAACTTTTACAAAAGTAACAGATGGGTACTAAAAATGCTAGTAGCTTCCATGTCCTTCATTTTTTTTAAAGCTAGCTTGTTCAGGTTAGGTTGATAATTTGTATTCTAAAGATGAAGACATGCTTCAGAATTTTGCACTGTTAATCTGCTGCGAGCAGAACTAACTAACGAGCTGAAAATCAGTGAGATGCCCCACTATGCAAAACAGCATTACACCACCTGGAAAGCTGTCCCACTCTGTGAAGAAGGAGGTAGAGGAGGAGAGGAGAACAGTGCAAGGTTTTTCGGCACCCTAGGAAAAGCTTCATTCTACAGATCCTCCTGCCAATATCTGCTTCCCAGCGCCTCACACATTTGACTTTTGTAAAATAGAAATAATATTTTTTAACTCCTCCTGGCTGTCTCTCAAGACTGCAGTCCAGAAGTACTGATGTCTGAATCTATTGATATCTGATGCAGAATGATGACAAGGCTCAACTACTGCCCAGGGGCAAATGCAGGATTTCTGGAGGGAGGGTGGGCTTCCAAATGATAGATTTTGGATCAAAGTAAAAATAACTTGTCACAATAAGCAAACAACAGACACTATTTATTTACCTTATAGATACTGATCACATTACACATGTTACACTGGAATCACATACCTGATACACACTGGAGGAGATTGTAAACTAGGCTTCGGGGGAGAGGGGCAAGCAACAATTTATGGGATAGAGATTGAGAGTAGAAAGGGGGAATTTAACATGAGTCAAGGGGGTGAAGAGGGGGGAAAGGGAAGCATAGTCGTTAGGGAGAGGCCCTTGTTAAAGCCAATAAGAAAAACAGTGATATGATAATAAAAAGGAATAATGAAGGGAAGTAGTAGACTAAAGTGCATGCTTGCAAATGCAAGAAGCCTGACCGGTAAAATGTGGGAGTTAGAACTAGTAGCAATGAACGAGCAATATGATATTATAGGTATTACTGACACGTGATAGGATGATACACATGACCTTTCTAATCGCTCTTTCACTGTTAACTTCTCTGGGGCCACCTCTGCTCGCTTCCTTTATCAGTTGGGAGTACCACAAGGCTCAGTGCTAGGTCCTCTGCTGTTCTCTATCTATACCGCTTCTCTTGGAAATCTAATAAGTTTCTTTGAATTTCAGTATCATCTTTATGCGGATGATACCCAAATTTATCTATTCTCTCCTGATCTCTCGACATCTGTGTTGTCCCGTGTAACTGACTGTCTTTCTGCCATATCATCAACCTACAAGGCCATCAACAAAGCTGCACCAATATACATCTCCTCTCTTGTCTCAAAATATCTCCCAACTCGGCAACTCCGTTCTGCACAAGATCTGCGTCTCTCATTCACCCTCGTTACATCCTCCCATTCCCAGTTACAGGACTTTTTTTGGGCTGCACCCACTCTATGGAATTCTCTCCCTCTCACAATAAGACTCTCCTCTGGTCTACAAACTTTCAAGCGTTCTCTGAAAACCCATCACTTCAGACAAGCTTATAATATTCCTCAAACACCCTCTTAACCTCACTACCTTACCCTATTAGCACCCATTACACAATTTCACACAAGACAACTACCCCTGGGCCAACATTGTTGTGTGACAGGATCATTTAGCTTATAAGTCACTTTTACCTTTGCAGCCTGGCTGGGCCGAAATGCAAAATGTAGACTTAGCCTTAGCCTCATGTGTCAAACTCCCATTGTCCCATAGATTGTAAGCTTGCGAGCAGGGCCTTCTCACCTCTTTGTCTGTTTTACCCAGTTTGTTTATTAGTTTACTATGTTTGTCCCCAATTGTAAAGGGCTACGGAATATGTTGGCGCTATATAAATAAATGATGATGACTGGGTAGCCAACTTGGAGAGCTATACTCTTTTAAGGAGAGATAGGGTAAATAAAAAGGTGGAGGAGTATGACTTTATATTAAGCCAGGGTTAAAACCAAGTATACAGAAAGTCATTTATGAGGGTATTGGTGATAATATAGAGGCATTGTGGGTGGAAATATCCAGTGGAGGAAAAAGTTCAGAGAAGTTGCTGATAGGGACATGCTATAAACTCCCAGATATTAATATGGTTGAGGAAGCCCAAATACTGCAGGAAATTGAAAAGGCTACACAACTAGGAAAAGTTATAATTATGGTGGATTTTAATTATTCAGACATTCGGAGTACTGAGACTTTTGGGACAGCGAGAGGCAACAGGTTTTTGAGCACGCTAAAAGATTATTACATGACCCAAACAGTAGCGAAACCAAGTAGAAACCGGGATATACTGTACCTACAATAACAAATAATGCAGACATAATATCAAATATTCAAGTAAGGGAGTACTTGGGAAAAAGTGAACATAAAATGGTCTCATTTGAAATTAGTTTCCAGAAGCAACAGTATAAAGAATTAACTAGGACTTTAAACTTTAGAAAGGCAAATTTTAATATGCTAAAGGAGTCTATAAAGTGCTTAAGCTGAGACACAGTTTTTGAAGGAACAATACAGAAGTCTGTCTTTAAATTGTTGATGGAAAAATACACCTATAAATTCATTCCTATGGGAAACATTAGTAAAGTCTAAACCAATGTGGCTAAATAAAAAGGTAAGGGAAGAAATTGTAAGGAAGAAGTGTGCATTTACATTGTTTAAGCCTGAGGGGACTGAGAAATACTTCCATATCTACAAGGAATGTAATAAAACATGCAAAAAGGAAATCAGATTGGCTAAATTAGAAAATGAAAAACAAATTACAAAAGAAAGTAAGACAAACCCTACAAAGTTTTTAAAGTATATAAATGGCAAAAGGATTAAAAAAACACAATATAGGACCCCTAATATGTGAGATGGGAGGATTGATTAATGAGGAAAAGGTATTATACACTTTCTTTTCTTTAGTATTTACTAGAGAGAAAAAAATGGTAATAATAATAATAATAGGAATCATACATAAAAATGGAAATGCAGCTGTTCCATTAATTAATACTTGGCTGACAGAGGAAGAAGTCCAAATGTGACAGAATAAAATTAAGATAAATAAAGCTCCATGTCCAGATGCCATACACCCAAGGGTTCTTATGACACTAAACTCAGAAATAGCTAGATCACTATTCTTAATTTTCATGGATTCATTTTCATCTGGCTCAGTACCAAGGGATTGGTGGATAGCAGATGTGATGCCATTATTTAAAAAGGGAATGAGATCACAACCAGGAAATTATAGACCTAAAAGCCTGACGTCACTAGTGGGTAAACTACTGGAAGGTATATAAAGATTATTAGTGGGAATCAGCATGGATTTGTGAGGGATAAGACATGTCAAACTAATTTAATTTGTTTCTACGTGGTAGTTAGTGGGAACTTAGACCAAGGTAGTACAGTACGAGTGGTCTATTTAGATTTTGAAAAGGCCTTTGATAAAGTGCCACACAAGAGGTTGGTTTGCAAAATAAGGGAATCTGGTCTAGGAAACAACATTTGTACTTGGGTCAAAAACTGGCTTGAGAATAGGGAACAGGGATTTGTGTTAAATGGAGCATTTTCTAATTGGGTAAAGTATTAAGTGGTGTACCTCAAGGTTCCGTGGTGGGGCCACTCATTTTGAATTGATTTATTAATGACCTTGGTGATGGTTTAGAGAAAAAAGTTTCCACTTTTGCAGATTAAACCAAACTCTGTAAGATAATAAAATAAGAGCAAAATGAAGTTTCTCTGCAGAGGAAATTAAATAAAATGGAGGATTGTGCGGCCAAATGGAAAATGAAGTTTAACATAGATAAATGTAAGGTTATGCATTTAGGGATCAAAAACAAACACGCAATATATAAATTAAATAGGACAAATTTAGTGGAATCGAAAATTAAAAAGGATTTGGAAATGCTCGTAAACAGTAGACTTAGCAATAGTTCTCAATGTCAAGCAGCAGCTGCAAGGCCAATAAAGTACTGGCCTGCATAAAAAGGGGCATAGATGCAAGGGAAGACTTTGCCACTATATAATACATTGGTAAGACCTCATCTTGTATACAGAGTACAGTTCTGGGCACCACTCCATAAAAAAGACATTTTGGAACCAGAAAGGGTTCAGAGAAGGGCAACAAATAAAGGGTATGGAGTTATTAAGTTATGAAAAAAGGTTAGCCAGTTTAGGCTTGTCTACTTTCGAAAAAGGCATCTAAGAGGGGACATGATTACTATATACAAATACATTAAGTTTCAATACAGAGAACTTTCATGTGAATTTTTTTTTGCCAAGCACTGAATACAGGACACACGGTCGCCTCCTAAGGTTAGCAGAGAGGAATATCCACAACCAGCAAAGAAAGTGTTTCTTTACAATAAGGGCAGTCAAAATATGGAATTCACTGCCAGGAAAGGATGTGATGGCAGATTCAACTGATATATTTCAGAAAGGGTAAGACAAATTTTTAGCTGAAAAGGGTATCCAGATTTATCACCGTTAATTAAAATGAAGGACAGTAGAGGATCCAGGGATAAATAGGACTGCAATATTGGGTCAGGAGGGATTTTTTTTCACGATTGAAACAGATCAGTGGTTGTTTTATCTGGATCAATTTCAAATATAAGAGACGGATTGCAGGAGATCCAAATATGTTGAACTTGATGGACTGGTATCTTTTTTCAACCTAATCAACTATGCAATACTATGTAATACTGATTACTATACACAGGTCACACCAACATCAAATACCTGCCAACCAGCTTTTCTCCCACATATCCACTGCCCACTAGTTTTTCTCACACAAGCCCCCCACTCCCATGGGTTTTTCTCACATGCCTCCAACCTGCCAGCATTTCTTATACATATACATCTTCCCATTATGTTTTCTCACACATTCCATCTACCACAGCTTTTCTTACACAAGTTTATCTACCCACCAGTTTTAACCTTACATGACCTCCTGACCACCAGCTTTTCTGACTCATATTCCGTGCCCACCATTTTTTTCTTCATACATGCCACCCCCTGCCCATCTGCTTTTTTCACATATGCCCCCCTGCCCACCAGCATTTCTCTCACATACCCCCTACCTACCAGTTTCTCACACATGCCACCCCCTGCCTAACAGCTTTGTATTTATATTCCAATGTGCCAACTAACTTTTTTCACACATGCACCTGCTCACCAACTTTTCTCACATAAGCCACCCTCTGCCTACCAGCTTTGCTTTTTCTCACATGCACCCCTGCCCACTAGATTTTCTCTCACATGCCCCATGCCTACTAGTTTCTCACACATGCCACTCCCTACCTACCAGCTTTGTACTTACATGCCCATCCGCCCACTAGTGTGCCCAATATCACCCTTTTACTTTCCTGACACTCCAACAGTGCTCTCAGCTGAAGCCTGCCTCCACAGGAACATGTGACTTTTGTAGCAGTCACAGCCAGGGCCACCAAGAGAAATTTGGCACCCTGGTACTGCAAATTATTGGGACCCCCTATATAGATGGTAATGATAGTAACTGTATGCCGCCATGGAGAGGTGGAAGATGAAGGGGGAGGTGGCAGAAGGTGCAGAGCAAGAGAAAAAGTTGGCTGTCAGTGGCACAGGGGAGTAATGGATGGTGGCAGCAAATGGTAGAAGATGGTGGGTATACATATATATATATATATATATATATATATATAATAAGAGCATTAAAGGGAGACAGACAGACAAAGGCGAAGAAGAAAAGGACTGACACGCACAATGCAGAGACAGAGACACAGAATCACACATGGGATCAAAGATAGGCGGATGGGGAGACTGAGAAACACATACAACATTAGAGACAGACACACATACAGAAGAAGGGGAGAGACACTGGTGCAGGCAGGTGAATGGCAGAGAGGCTGGCACAGGGAGAGGAAGGGCAGGGAGGCTGGCACAGAGAGATACCAGATTTAAATAACAGGAATATACAAAATTACAGTACACATGTTTACCTTATTTTCCTTTAGTCTTAGATGTGAAGGGGGAGGTGGTCTGGGATCTCTGGATCCGAGAAGCTGCAGCCCAGTGGAGGAGGGGTAGAGGTGGGGTCAGGGAATGTGCAGGAAATGTTGTGCAGCTGGCTGAACCTCTAACCCCCTCCAGAAGAAGAGTGCCGGAAATATGGCGCTGGAGTGAAACTCATTAATGCCACATTGGAAACTAAGCAATTTAAAAAACAATTAAAAATGGAGGCAGCTCCCACTTGGTATCAGCACCCCTGGTCACATGACACTGACAGTTAGACAGACAGAGCTGCAGGAAGGACAGGCCATGCTACTCTTTCAGTGCAGCCGTTGTATGCTTCCAAATAATGCTGATCACTGTAGCATGGGGGTGGATGGTGGTGATGGGTGGTGTCCCCCAAATCCTAGCATACTCAGGTGCCACTCAAAATTACCTTGTGGCATGCATGCCAGGGATTGATGAGGCCTGGCATAGCATATATTCATTATATTGAGAAAATGCTCTTTCTAGATTATGTTTTTTGTAATATAACTAAAGTAGTGCAAGCCAATATTTTATATGTAGTTTATTTTATATTTGAATGGGTATTAAGGATGTGAATATAAACAATATTTTTTTATTATTTATCCTTTTTCACCTGTTTTAAAAAATATTTTTTCATTTCTTATTTTTAACCTTTGGCACCTCCTTTCTCTCCACAAAAAATTCAACTTTCTGAGGGACTTTTCAATGTTTCAGAAAGTGAACATACACAAACATGGCTATTCAGACCTGTGACTTTCTTGTGCTTACACTCCTTGCGCTTGAAGAGGCGTGATGGGGTAGGAAAGGGGTATTCTAACATAGGCAATGTACACTAAAGGTGTGTTCAAGCAATTGCATATGGATTCACATACTGCTGAAAAAGAGGATTTAATTGCAGGTGGTTAGGGACAATTGTAAGTACCATGTGACAATCATGTTGACAGACACCCAAACTAGTAATCCACTTGTAGTTAGCGGTTTGCAAATGATTTGCAGACATTTGTTGAGACTTTAGCCATAAATTAGGATTTAATGAAATTGCTGGTGAACTGCAATGCTGGATGTTGCTTCTTCTCATAAATAAATATTTTTTAAATACATATATATTGTCAGCAAAGAAGTAGTACTAATAATAGTACTAAGTATTTTCTCATCAATACTACTTATATACTGGGATTCATTCCTCTCTATTTCTTGTGTTAGGCACCAAGTATAGTCAACCTTCTAGCACTGGTAATACCCCTTAATTATCCCTATTAGTACTCACACATGGGCACTGCTAATGATTTATTACAACCCGAGTCTGGATAGTGTTTAATCATGCCTGCTGGCTAACAATGGACACCCTCTGAAGAAACATATTCATAACTTACATTGACATAAGCCTAGAAACAACATTACACAAATATATATAAAACAATTTGTGAAATTTTCTAATTGTTTTTCTTACGAAAGAGTAATTGGATCATATATTTTGCAAACCTGAAGTAAAAAGGAGGAAAAAATGTAATTAGATTAATAATTCTGACTGATCAACGCATACCTCCCAACTTTGCAGCTCTTTGAATGGGAGCAGACTGCAAATGTTGTCACGCCATGATGGGGATGTGGTCATGTCACAATGGGGGCATGGACATAGCAAGGACTGATTCCCAATTGGTATATTCAGCAAACCCCAACATCAACATCTATTTTGTCAATGCTATACCACTGAGCTTTAATAGGGAAGTTTTGGACCTCTTTTTGTTCTGGGCCTGTTGTAAATTTCCCTGTTATCATCATCATCATCATCATCATCAGTTATTTATATAGCGCCAACATATTCCGTAGCGCTTTACAATTGGGGACAAATGTAATAAACTAATAAACAAACTGGGTAAAACAGACAAAGAGGTGAGAAGGCCCTGCTCGCAAGCTTACAATCTATGGGACAATGGGAGATTGACACATGAGGTTAAGTATACATTTTGCATCTTGGCCCAGCCAGACTGCAAAGGTAGGGTGACTCATAAGCTAAATGATCCTGTCACACAATAATGTTGGTCCGGGGGTAGTTGTCTTGTGTGAAATTGTGTAACAGGCTAAAGGTAGTGAGGTTAAGATGGTGGTTGAGGAATATTATACGCTTGTCTGAATAGGTAGGTTTTCAGAGAACGCTTGAAAGTTTGTAGAACAGAGGAGAGTCTTATTGTGCGAGGGAGAGAGTTCCATAGAGTGGGTGCAGCCCGAAAAAAGTCCTGTAACCGGGAATGGGAGGATGTAATGAGGGTGGATGAGAGACGCAGATCTTTTGCAGAACGGAGTTGCCGAGTTGGGAGATATTTTGAGACAAGAGAGGAGATGTATATTGGTGCAGCTTTGTTGATGGCCTTGTAGGTTAGTAAAAGTATTTTATATTGGATTCGGTAGAAGACAGGCAGCCAGTGTAGAGACATACAGAGTGATTCAACAGAGGAATAGCTATTTGCAAGGAAAATCAGTCTTGCCGAAGCATGCAAAATAGATTTTAGGGGTTTGAGTCTGTTTTTGGGAAGACCAGTAAGGAGGGAATTGCAATAGTCAATGCGGGAGATGATTAGTGCATGAATTAAGGTTTTAGCAGTGTCTTGTGTGAGATATGTGCGGATTCTGGAATTGTTCTTTAGATGTATGTAACATGATTTAGATATAGAGTCAATGTGGGGAACAAAGGATAGGCGTGAATCAAGGATTACACCTAGGCAGCGAGCTTGTGGGGTGGGATTTATGGTCATGTTATCAACAGAGATAGAAATGTCAGGTATGCTCTTGTTGGCGGGTGGGAATATTATTAACTCTGTTTTAGAAAGATTAAGTTTGAGTTGACGAGAGGACATCCAAGATGAAATGGCAGAAAGACAGTCAGTTACACGGGACAACACAGATGTCGAGATATCAGGAGAGGATAGATAGATTTGGGTATCATCCGCATAGAGATGATACTGAAAGCCAAAGGAACTTATTAGATTTCCAAGAGAAGCGGTATAGATAGAGAACAGCAGAGGACCTAGCACCGAGCCTTGTGGTACTCCAACTGATAGGGGAAGCGGAGCAGATGTGGCTCCAGAGAAATTAACAGTGAAAGAGCGATTAGAGAGGTAAGATGAGAACCAGGATAGAACTGTGTCTTGAAGACCTAGGGATTGCAGCGTTTGTATGAGAAGAGAGTGGTCAACTGTGTCAAATGCAGCCGAGAGATCAAGGAGAATTAGGAGAGAGTAATGGCGTTCAGTCTTAGCAGTGATCAGATCATTAACAACCTTGGTCAGCGCAGTCTCTGTGGAGTGTTGAGAACGAAAGCCTGACTGAAGAGGATCCAACAGGTTGTTTGCGGAAAGAAAGCGTGTGAGGCGAGTGTAGGCAAGTCTCTCTAGAAGCTTGGAGGGGCAAGGGAGCTGAGAGATGGGACGGTAATTTGAGAGAGAGTTTGGGTCGGAGTTTTGTTTTTTTAGAATAGGAGTAATCACTGCATGCTTGTATAGTGATGGAAAGATGCCAGTAGAGAGTGAGAGATTACAGATTTGAGTTAGAGGTGAAATGAGCACAGAAGACAGGGATCTACCAATTTGCGAGGGAATAGGATCAAGAGGACAGGAGGTAGAGTAGGAAGATAAGAAGAGCGTAGAAATTTCCTCTTCATTTGTGGGGTCAAATGAAGAGAGGGTGTCAGAGGGTAGTGGGAAGGAAATGAGCTGATGGCTTGTTGAGGAAGAGGATACCATTTCTAGTCTGATCTTATCAATCTTGTCCTTGAAGTAGGTAGCAAGATCCTGAGCACTGATAGTAGATGGAGGGTTCGGGGTGGGAGGATTGAGAAGATGATTAAATGTATTGAAAAGGCGTTTGGGGTTAGAAGCCTGAGCATAGATAAGAGATTGAAAGTATGTTTGTTTTGCAGTGTCCAGAGCATTTCGATAGGAGTGGTAGACAGAAGTATATGTGAAGAAGTCATTAGAGCTTCGAGATTTACGCCAGTGACGTTCTGCTTTACGGGACAGTTTTTGAAGATTTCGTGTTGCTTTGGTGTGCCACGGTTGACATCGAAGTCGACGTGTAGTATGAAGTGTCGCTGGAGCCACTTGATCAAGGGCCGTTGCTAAGGTTAGGTGAAAATGAGGTACTGCCATCTCAGGGGATGAGAATGTAGAGATAGGGGAGAGAAGGTGTTGGAGAGAGGTGGAAAATTGTTGAAGATTAATAGAATTCAGATTTCTACGAGTATGAGGAGGCTTGGTTGAGTTAGACAGTAGAGAGGTTAGAGCAGTGGGGGTGAGAGTGTAGCTGATAAGGTGATGATCCGAGAGGGGGAAGGGTGTATTAATAAAGTTAGAAACTGAGCATAGTCTAGAGAAAACAAGATCAAGGCAGTGGCCATCCTTATGAGTAGATGATTCAATCCACTGGGAGAGGTCAAGTGAGGATGTTAGAGAGAGTAGTTTGGAAGCAGCTTTGGAAGGTGGGTTATCAATGGGGATGTTGAAGTCACCCATGATGATGGTGGGGATGTCTGAAGATAAGAAGTGAGGGAGCCATGCAGAGAAATCCTCAATAAATTGTTGGTGTGCTCCAGGGGGACGATAGATCACCGCAACACGTAGGGAGAATGGATTAAAAATGCGAATAGCATGTACTTCAAAAGATGTGAACGTGAGTGATGGGACATTTGGTAGAACTGTGTATGTGCACTGTGGGGAGAGAAGTAGTCCAACCCCACCTCCTTGTCTGCCTTCAGGTCTGGAGGTGTGGGTGAGATGGAGGCCACCATGTGAAAGTGCTGCAGGTGAGGCAGTGTCTGATTGCATGAGCCATGTTTCTGTTATTGCCAGAAGGTTGAGGTTTTTTGAGAGGAAGAGATCATGAACGGAGGTAAGTTTGTTACAAACAGATCGTGCATTCCAAAGGGCACATTTAAAGGACTTTGGAAGAGAGGGTAGACAGGTGATGTGTTTGAGGTTTGCTATAGAACGGTAGTGTTCTGATGTATGTGTGTGTGAGGAGTGTGGGGGACCTGGATTAGGTGATATATCACCAGCTAATAGAAGCAGAGTGAGCGAAAGATAGGCAAGGGGATTGTAAGATGTGTGGCCTTTTATTTTCTGGCGACAGGTGGAGGCTGTACTTGTTAGAGATAATAAATAGGACAACAGTTCATGGGTGTTAAATAGAGGTGAGTGGAGTAATGCAGGTGCAATATGAACAAATTTGTGTGTTGGTGGAGGGGTGAAAGATGACACAGTCCTAAAGATCATGCCATGAAATGAGACTACGAAAAGCAATTTGTGAAACATTGTGAAAAAAGGGGGTAAAAGCAAAAAGCAAGGGTATTTTAAGAATTACCTCTTAGCAGTCTTCCATATAAATAGACAAGTAGTGCAGAAATAGGCTGTGGCAGATGCTGCTTATTGCTGGGAGTTAAATCAAGTCAAATGTAGTCCAATGTTTGTCCAGCTGTGTTGTCTAACTGTGCATTTTCGTCCACTTTGTGAGAAAATCCCACTTAGTGTAGAAATCACACACGTCTAACCCCACATACGTCTCCCCATAGAATGAAGCTAAGATGTAGTCAGTCTAATTTAGGAATACACTACAGATGTGCTAATTGGTCAGCTAATCAAAGGAAAAGAAAACATTTGTGGGAAAGGATAGAGGAGGCCAGATACCTATCATAAATTAGGCAGCAATAAAAGACTGTGCCAACCTAAGTTTAAACAGATAACAGTTTCCTATAACATACTTAAACACAGATTGCAGGGATGAAATTCACAGAATAATGATCAGAGTAGTAGTAGCAGCATGGATGAACATACTTAAACACAGATTGCAGGGATGAAATTCACAGAATAATGATCAGAGTAGTAGTAGCAGCATGGATGAACATACTTAAACACAGATTGCAGGGATGAAATTCACAGAATAATGATCAGAGTAGTAGTAGCAGCATGGATGAACATACTTAAACACAGATTGCAGGGATGAAATTCACAGAATAATGATCAGAGTAGTAGTAGCAGCATGGATGAACATACTTAAACACAGATTGCAGGGATGAAATTCACAGAATAATGATCAGAGTAGTAGTAGCAGCATGGATGAACATACTTAAACACAGATTGCAGGGATGAAATTCACAGAATAATGATCAGAGTAGTAGTAGCAGCATGGATGAACATACTTAAACACAGATTGCAGGGATGAAATTCACAGAATAATGATCAGAGTAGTAGTAGCAGCATGGATGAACATACTTAAACACAGATTGCAGGGATGAAATTCACAGAATAATGATCAGAGTAGTAGTAGCAGCATGGATGAACATACTTAAACACAGATTGCAGGGATGAAATTCACAGAATAATGATCAGAGTAGTAGTAGCAGCATGGATGAACATACTTAAACACAGATTGCAGGGATGAAATTCACAGAATAATGATCAGAGTAGTAGTAGCAGCATGGATGAACATACCTGAAGATGAAAAGAGAAGAGAAAGATGAGGATTAGTTGCTGTGTTGTCTAACTGTGCATTTTCGTCCACTTTGTGAGAAAATCCCACTTAGTGTAGAAATCACACACGTCTAACCCCACATACGTCTCCCCACATACGTCTGTTATGAGCCACTGGAAATGTTTTGACCTCTAATATATATTTTCTTAATCTCACCATTTTACTTTTCTCCAGTGCCTAAGCCTAATATTTTACATAAAATATCACTGTCATGTACTGTCACACACATAATGTAATACTTGACATACACATCATCATCATCATCACCATTTATTTATATAGCGCCATTGATTCTGCAGCGCTGTACAGAGAACTCATTCACATCAGTCCCTGCCCCATTGGAGCTTACAGTCTAAATTTCCTGAGTTTAGAGGGAATACAGTTGATATTAGATATCGACTGAACAAAGTAGTGTGCGAGGCACTCCTATCCATAGAATTTGTAAACGTAAAATCAACTTTATTAGTTATTTGTTAAAAGGATTTAGACAAATGACCAAATGTCATAACAATCGGCGAATTAAAATTATAAATGTGAGAAAGATTGAAATGCAGTGTAAGAGAATATATAAAATTGACCCGTAAGGAAGGTCAGTTGCCCCTATTAATTATCAATTCATATATTAGCTGGATATAGCTGATTACATAGGGGTTGGTCTGGTCTCAAATTGAGTAGTCTAAATTTCCTAACATACATACACAGACAACAGAGACGACAAACTGCAATACCGTGAGTGACATCCATGCTATAGTACACTACATGTGTTATGCACACATCTATCCTACAGTAACATGAATTACACAAATACAAAAAATATGCCACTTGTGAATAGAAATCATCAAAAACTAATCTATTCATTGTTAAGTCTGAAAAGGACAGATGCATTTATAAATTGCCTTTAAGGCAATCAGTGATTTTCTGTGTGTTTTTTAAATAAATCTTTGGACAGCAAATATCAGGCAGCACAGGCTACTGATAATAAAGGAATGCTCTGTGTCAGCCATTGTACAGGAAGCCTCACCTCTTAATGATGACACATGGTCCCATAAGATGTCTGAGTAGGGAAAGATAACAGCAGAACTGCAAATTATAGAGAATAATCATTGCCCTGAGCTGGATATATTTCATTGGTGAAAGGAAAAGTTCTTTAGACTGTAATTAGTAAAAATAGAGAGGCTGAACCATTATCAGGGCTTCCAGATGCATATTAAAAAAGTGGGCACTTCTGAAAAATGTCATCACTTGCATTAGAGAGCTGATTTGTTCTCAAATTTAATCATTCACAAATTCATGGGAGACAATTATCAAGAACAAGCTCTTATGATACAATGCCTCTTTTGTCATGTACACTTGCGAAGTGCTGAATGGAAGATTGCCGTTTATAGTTATAAATTGGTGCAATTGTTTGCTGTACAAGTATCACAGTGCTGTTTGTTCATCATTTGTTACTGTAACTTACATTTTACTATACAATCATGTATCATCTACAAATAATGCTTCATTGTAGATGTAAAGGAGTAGACCCTGGCAGGTACTGAGAGCATCAACCAATACATACAGTATATTTAGAACCTTAAAGATCTTTGTAAAAGGACCAGGTTTGGACCAGTAATATTCAATGTCTAGGTTTACTATACAAAAAAAACATGTTAAAATATTATAATGCCTCAGTGTGAATGTGCACTTGTTTGCTTGTGACAGGTAGTTAGATTGTAAGCTCCATTAGGACAGGTCTGATGTTAATAAATAAAAAATGATCAGATGGTAAAGCATTGTGTAATATGGCATTGCGTAATATGTTATTTAAAAGAAATGATACCAGTTATAATAATAATCTGCTGTTCTAACTTATTCCTACATGGACACATATTGATACATTTTACAGAGCATCTCTTTGATAAGACTGGTGATAACCCAAAAATGGATTTATTTTTACCCATGTAAGGCTTGATTCATTAAGGATCTTAACTTGAGAAACTTCTCATTTCAGTCTCCTGGACAAAACCATGTTACAATGCAAGGGGTGCAAACTAGTATTCTGTTTTGCACATAAGTTAAATACTGACTGTTTTTTCATGTAGCACACAAATATCAACTTTAAATTTCAGTGTACAAGAAAGCTATCAAGTATTTGTGTGCTACATGATAAAACAGTCAGTATTTAACTTATGTGCAAAACAGAATACTAGTTTGCACCCCTTGCATTGTAACATGGTTTTATCCAGGAGACGAGACTGAAATAAGAAGTTTCTCAAGTTAAGATCCTTAATGAATCAGGCACCTTAGTTCTTATGGTATTTATTCCCCAAAAAATGTTTTCATGAACTAGTTCTGGGTGGCGGGGACCTAATCATTTTAAACAAATTTGCTCTGAAAATAATTTATTTAACAAATTATTGTTTTTTTATTGGTCTTTTCTGTTAATGTCATCCTGAGATGCCATTAGCAGAACAGGTATAAAAGCAGGTCATGACTGTGAAGATACCGGGTTTATGTGACCCAGATTTACCCTCTTCACACTGGTTGGACACAGGGCCAGATTAAGGGAATGGGGGCCCCTGGGCTAAGAGGGCCTCCAGTCCCCCGTGAGGGCACCCCCCGTGATCCGAGCCACCCCCCCCAGTGAGCCGAGCCGCCCCCCAAGGCACTTGCCTCCTTCTCCTGGCATTGCAGTCTTTCCCCGGTGCGCTGTACGCTCTTTACTGAGGAGATCTCGTGAGAGTGAGACTCACGAGATCTCCTCAGTAAGGAGACTACAACGCGCCGGGGAAGGACCGCAGTGAAAGTGCTCATCAGCATTGATTGCGCCGGGGGAACCCCCGCCCCCGACCGATCAATAATGCTGTTGAGCACTTTCAAGGGCCCCCTGGATGCCCGAGGCCCCTGGGCTGTAGCCCAGTTAGCCCTAGGGTTAATCCGGCCCTGGTTGGACACCCACTTGTTGACCACCCACAGGTGCCTTACTATGCCAGGGAAGCCTTCCCAGTACCTTCTAAGGTTCCTATAGTCACTTAGCCAAATGCAGTTAGAAAGTAAAACAATACATTTATTGTAATAAAAACAATCATTAGAATATTATATACACACAGTTAATAAATGCCAGGCAGATTTACCACATCATCTGTCCCTTACCCCACTAGCTTAAGGAATTACAGTCACCTGGCTGTCCTGACTTGAAGCCCCATGGATCTGCAGATGTAGTCCACTGGTAGCGAATGTCAACTAAACACCAGACCTTGCACCTTCCAGGAATCAATCCAACTCCCCCTGGAGTGGTTTCTTATATCCAGGGTCAAATTTGCACAGTGCTTTCCCTCCCTTGGCAAGCCCCTGGGTCTCTTTCTCTTAGAAATTGGTGTGTGCTGGATCAGGGGTTTAGAGGGGTGAGTGGGGATGAGCGGTGCTTCCACAGAAGCTCCCCTGCTTGGTGCAGAGGATGACAATGGACACTAATTGGCCTTCCCCACCTCCAGATATAGGAAAGCAATCAGCCCTTCACCTGTGTCCTGGAACTTGATCCTTACTCATAAGCCACCTGGCTTCACTTTAAGAACAATGCATAACAGCTTCACTGCAATATCAATGTTCCCTTATCCACATGTAATCAGACGGTGCATTTGTACTCTGGTGAGCTGAGGAACATAAACAGGGCTATAAAAAGTACATGTTGTAAAGCTCAACATTTTGTAAGAAACGAGACACGGGTTGGTTAAGGTGTTATCAAACTTGTTTCATTACAATGATAAATAGACTTCCCCATGTAAAAACCTCCAACGTAATGCTGCTGGGCCGAAAAAGAGAACTGAATTGGTCCCAAATGTTTTGCATGTAAAATTGCTTTATTTTGTTTAGGCCATACTGTAGGGTTAAAGTTACTCCTCCTATCAGTTATCTGATGGGTATAAGGCAAGGAGCTAATTATACCACTATTTAAGTGGGTAAGAGAGGCAGCACTATTCTATATGTACACTGACACATGCCTTAATGACTGTTGACACGAATAACAAAATACTGAAAAAACAGCTGCTAGACGAAAAAGGATTAAGCACACAGCCAAAGAGCATAAAATATTTATAATAGCAGCACTAATAATAATCACAACCTGTTTTCCCAAAAAATATACAGTCAGAAGCCATTTTATTAGGTATACCTAATAAAGGGTATACCGTTCTAGTATTGAGTAAAGCCCATTTTTGTCCCCCAAAACAACCTAAAATCTTTGTGGCTTGAATTAAGCATGGTGCTGGAAACATTCATTAGAGATTGTTGACCATGGGGACACGATAGCATCACACAGTTTGACATGTGCATATTTAAGCTGCAAATCTTCCATTCCGCTACATCCCAAAGGTGCTGTATTGGATTAAGATCTGGTGATTGTTAAGGCCAATGGAGTACCCTAAAATCATAGTAATGTTCGTGGAATAAGATTGAGATGACTTGTTTGTGACATTGCCCGTTATCCTGCTTGAAGTAGCCATGATAAGATGGGTAGCCATAAAGGCATGCACATATTCAGCTGCAATACTCAGATAGGCTGTGGCATTTAAACAATGTTAATTTGGTATTGAAGGGCCTAATGTGTGCCAAGAAAACATTCCCCAGATCATGATATCACCACTAGCAATACCATTGAGACAAGTCATTATAAATCTATGGATTCATGTTGTTTGCACCAAATTCTTACCATCTGCAAAAATTGAGATTTATCTGACTAAGCAACATTTTTCCACTCTTCAGCTGTCCAGTTCTAGTGAGTATCTGCTAAATGTACCCTCAGTTTTCTGTTTTTCCTGACAGGATTGGAACCCACCGTAGGTCTACTGTTACTGTTGCCCTTACACTCAGTGTTCCCTCTAAGCTGAGCAATCTGGAAATTAAACCTGTATCTTACTAGGAAACATCCTGCAGATTGTGAATGCAAACCTTTCAGGGAGGAGCCCTCATTAGAGTGACCTTTTAACTCTTTCCTTTCCAGATAGCTCAGCTTAGAGGGAACACTGCTTCCACTTTGGACAAACTCCAAGGTGTGTCATGCTGTCTATTCAGAGATGCTCTTCTGCATACCACTGTTGTAGCATATGGTTATTTGAGCTACTGTTTACTTCCTATCAGCTAGAACAAATCTGACCATTCTACTCTGCCTGCTGTTATTAACAAGGCATTTTTGCCAATAAAACTGCCACTCACTGGATGTTTTTTGTTTCACACACCATTCTCTGTAAACTCTAGAGCAGGGGTATCCAACCCTTTAGCTTCCCTGGACCACATTGGCAGACGACGAGTTGGTTTGGGCCGCACATAAGATACACTAACAATAACGATAGCTGATCATCCAAAAAACCATAGAAAACATAGTTAACATATATATATATATATATGAGAAAAAAAAGTGATATCTATCTATATATATATATATATATATATATATATATAGATAATCACTTTTTTTTTCAAATTCCCCTATAATTACCTTTCAATCGCCCTGTTCAAAAAATCCTCTCTAGTTATTATACTATAATCACTTTTTGTATTGTTTCGATGCAATATCATTTAAGCCAGGCATTGTATATCAGGGTGCCCTGACCAGGCCTGCGGTACCTGACATATACTCCACTGAGACCCCAAATTGTCACCTGTTTTGATAATTACACCACTATGTTAGTTAAGGGCAGGCCCGGCGCTCCCATTAGGCAAGGTTAGGCACTTTCCTAGGGCGTCGGGCTCTGGAGGGCGCCTGGAAGGCGCCACAGAACTGGAAATTAATTTTAAAACTGTGCGGCGACCGCTCACCATACCTGTCACGGCCGCCGCACAGCATTCAGATGCATGGGGTTGGGTGGAAGAGGCTATTGCTCACCACCGCCGCCTCTCTGCTCCATCTCCTCCCCTCCACTCACTAGTGTCAGTGAGTGGAGGGGAGGATACGGAGCAGAGAGGCGGTGGTGGTGAGACAAGGTAAGAAAAGACGAGGGGAGGAGGGAGGAGGGCGCCGATTTTTGCGGGGGGGGGGGGGAGAGGGCGCTGATTTTGCCTAGGGCGCCATGGACCCTAGCACCGGCCCTGGTTAGGGGATAACAACTTATAATGGGCCAAAGAGAATAATATATAATGCCCCATTAGTAATACAAGTAGAAGTATGTAGCAGGGAGATAAGGTCCATGATGCTCCAGGACCAGGTGACTTTTATTCACTTGTCAGCGTCCCTTGAATTAATAAAAAAAATCCCCCTTAACTTACCTTTTAATCGGCTTGTTCTCCTGTCCTCTTCTTTTCTCCAATTCTGTGTTGCTGATTGTTCTTCTCGCGCGGGTGTCTCCTCTGTGCTGCGCTCTGCAATGGATGTTGGGCGTGAAGAAATCACGCCCAACATTCACTGTGAGCGCCGCACGGAGGAGGAGACAAGGGAGGGAGCCGGAGTACCAGCTGACGTGACCGCAAGTTAAGTATTTTTTTTTATTTTTTTTTGCAGGATTTTTTTTTACATTAAGAGCGCTGCCCCTTTGCCACAACCAAAACTCCTTCTGGGCCACATTTACAGACTTGCTGGGCCGCATGCGGCCCGCGGCCGCGGGTTGGACAACCCTGTTCTAGAGACTGTTGTGCAAGACAATTCAGGAGATTAGCTGTTTCTGAGATACTCAAACCAGCCTTGCTAGCACAAAAAATCAAAACATTGTTAAAGTCATTTAGATCACATTTCTTCTCAATTCTGGTGTTTGATCTGAATCTCTTGACAATGTCTTCATGCTTTAATACATGAAGTTGCTGCTATATAATTGGCTGATTAGATATTTGCATTAACTAGCATATGCATAGGTGTACCTAATGAAGTGGCCACTGAGTGTATATACATTAGAGATGGGCGGGCTCGGTTCCCCGAGAACCGAACCCACCCGAACTTTGGGTATCCGAGTTTGGGAATCCAAATCGAGGCCGAACGTCATTGTAACGTCGTCAGATCTCGGGGCTCGGTTCTCGCGATACTTGAAGAATATAAATACACGCCTCCAGAGCAATCTATCGCCATTTGACAGAGGAAGAGAGCAGGGTGTAGTCACAGGCTGATTAGAGCAGGGACAGAGAATACAATATTCTGATTCCAATTGTGCTAACAAAAATCGCTAGAGCAGAGAGGAGGATAGAGGACTTTTTTTTCAATATTTGCCACTCAAAGTGCTTTTTGGGTGTCCCTCATTATTTTGCCTAAATATTTCTGGCTGTCAAAATTACTATCTATCAGCAGTATCTACCAAATAATTTTTAGCACTCCCCAGTGCTTTTGGTGTGTCCCCCATAATTGTGCGTAAATAATTCTGGCTGTCAAAAGTCATATTTGTCAGCAGTATCTACCAAATAATTTTTTAGCACTACAAGTGCTTTGGGCTCAGAATGGATTCAAAGCAGTCCACATATGAGCAGAATGAGCAACCAGGTTCTGTCACCAGTCCTGATGGTAATGTTCCCAGTACGTTATCTGGGCAAGGCGATGTCAAACTACACAGTGTTTCGAAATCAGTTCAAAAAACACACACCAAATTTTTTTTTTACTGTGTTGAAGCAAAAAAGAAGTTGAACTGATCAAAATTTAAGTGCCGATAAAAAGAAAATTGCCAACATGCCATTCTACACACGCAGTGGCAAAGAGAGAATGAGGCCTTTACCTTTCTCTTTTAGTGGCAGTCCCCAAAACGTTACCGAGCCAACAATTGGTGCACAACTACTGTTACGCGTCAAAGCCGAGCTGCAATATAACATTAAGGCATTAGAGGATAATGTTTGCTCTGATTCACAAATGACACCAATCCCTTTGGAGAGTCCATCCAACAGTGGGATGTCTAATCATGAGCATTCTGCTGATGTGTGCCTTAATAGCCCGAGTGTAGCTGGTGATACACAAATTGAGGATGCCACTTTGGAATTAGAAGAGGATGAGGGGGAGATTTGTGTAGGCGATGAGGGCGCTAATGAGGATGTTGATGAGGATGAGGTTGTTTGTGTAAGCCCTGCACCAGTGGCAGCAGTTCTGGCATGTGACAAGAAAAAGGCCATTGTCGTGCCTGGGCATAAAACAAAAAAATCCACTTCTTATGTGTGGAATTATTTCTACCCAAATCCAGACAACAATTGTATAGCCATTTTTAGTGTATGTCAAGCCACAGTCAGTCGAGGGAGGGACCTTAACCATCTTGGAACCTTGTCTATGTTACGCCATTTAACGAGAGTTCATGGCAAAGTGTTGGGAAAAGCTGAAAGTTCTTCCAAAAAAATTACAAGCACTCCATCATCAGCTAAGACATCCCGACGGCTACAAAATACACCCACCACACCATCCTCATCAATATCCTCAGTAGCGCTCGGAGTTAGCCCGGTATCCCACTTAGGGCTGGATGACTCCTGCACTATTATTGATTCCTCTGAAGAAAGCATTAGTCCCACTGCTGCTGCTGTTGCTGCTGCTGGGGGTGAATCGTCATCCCAGAGGCAGGTCAAGAAAATGAGCAGTCCTACATTTCAGCAATTAACTGTAAAACAATCATTTGCGAGGGGAAGCAAATATGACAGCAGTCACCCAGTCGCCAAGCGAATCACAGACGCCATGGCTGCAATGTTAGTGTTAGATCTGCGTCCAATCTCCACAATAAACGCAGCTAGTTTTTCACAGCTAATTGAGGTTTTGTGTCCGCGTTACAGAATTCCATCGCGACACTATTTCTCCCGTAAAGCAATTCCACAACTATACCAAAAAGTGTGTAAAAATGTAGAGATTGCGCTGAAAAATGCCATTCTGCCCACTGTCCACTTAACCACAGATATGTGGACAAGTGGAAGTGGCCAAACCAAAAACTATATATCTGTGACAGCCCACTGGGTTGGTCATTCACCTTCACCAGCAGGAACAGCAGCAGCATGTACACCACTACGTAACATTTGTCACAGGCAGGCCACTCTTTGTATCACCGGCTTCACTAACAGGCATACAGCTGACAATTTGTTACGCAAACTAAGAGATGTGATTGATACATGGCTTATACCACTTGGACTCTCCCCAGGATATGTCATTTCTGATAACGCCAACAATATAGTGCGAGCATTACAGCTGGGTGATTTCCAACACATTCCCTGTTTTTCTCACACCATTAACTTGGTGGTGCAGAGCTTCCTAAGAAATAACCGTGAGGTGCAGTTGATGCTTTCGGTGGCACGTAAAATTTCAGGCCATTTCAGGCATTCAGCCACAGCATGTAGGAGATTACAGCAGCTCCAAGAGCAGTTTAACTTGCCCTGCCACCAACTTAAGCAAGAGGTGGTAACTAGGTGGAATTCCACCCTGTATTCCATGCCTGTAAACAACCCAGTAGAATAGAGAATTGATCTTTCTAATTCTTGATGAAGAACTAATCATTGGCAGCCTCAAATTAAATACCCAAAGTCTTGGTATAACAATAGATTTGTCACAAAAGGAAATAAGTACCCAATAACTGGTGAAGATATACACCATAACTTTTAACTTGCACTGGGTAATTGTAATAAACATTAAGGGTGTGCACCGGACACTTTTAGTGTTTTAGGTTTTGGGTTTTGGGTTCTGATTAGCTTGAGGTTTTGGGTTCTGATTTGTTTTGCCAAAACACCTGACGAAAGGTTTTGGTTCTGATTTCGGGTTTTGGGTTCTGATTTATATAAAAGCATAAAAAGCACTAGAATCCAGTTTTTTGTTTTTTTTTCCACTCCTACGCTATTATTAACCTCAATAACATTCAATAACAATCATTTCCACTAATTTCCAGTCTATTCGAACACCTCACACCTCACAATATTGTTTTTAGTCCAAAACGTTGCACCGAGGTAGCTTTCTGGACTGCGTAGTGGAGTGGGCCCGGTTCCCAATTTGGTACCGGGGCCACAATACCTCCTCCAACCATGGTACAAAGCATTCATCATTGAGATCCCATCAAGTATGTAAAAGACAGACAGGGTCGAAGTGTTATTTGTTGACTTTGTGAACAAAAAAACTGTCCCTGTTGCAAATCTTCGTGCAATTAAGAGTGACTTTTTAATTTAAAGGCTCAAGCTTTCAAGTGTAGTGTTTATAAGTTATAAACACTACAGTAGTTCTAGCATGTCAATACCTCTTGTTTTCGACGACCATGGTACAGAGCATTCATCATTGAGATCCCATCAAGTATGTCAAAGACAGACAGGGTCGAAGTGTTATATGTTGACTTTGGGAACCAAAAAACTGTCCCTGTTGCAAATCTTCGTGCAATGAAGAGTGACTTTTTCATTTAAAGGCTCAAGCTTTCAAGTGTAGTGTTTATAAGTTATATTATACTTTTGGTTTAATTTGTTTAATTTGTTTTAATTTTGTTTTACTTTGTGCTCATGGCAAATGACTGTTGAACGGTCACATAATACCAAAAAAAGAATTGCAAGATGGAATTGTCCTTGGGCCCTCCCACCCACCCTGATGTTGTTGAAATAGGACATGCGCACTTTAACAAACCAATCATTTCAGCGACAGGGCCTACCAAACAACTGTGGCTGAAATGATTGGTTTGTTTGGGCCCCCACACAAAAAAAGCTATTCATCTCTCCCTGTACAAACTAAACAGGCTCTACTGAGGCAAGATGTCGTCCTCATCCTCATCCTCTGATTCCTCTCCCCCTTCAGTGTGTACTTCCTCCTCCTCACACATTATCAATTCGTCCCCGCTGGACTCCACAACCCTCTGTAGTATCTGGAGGCCAGTGCTGTACTTGATTGAGGAATTGATAATTAATTTTTATAAACATAATTTTTTCAACGTTTTGCAGAAGCAACCTCCTTCGCCGCTCGCTGACCAGGTTCCCCGCTGCACTAAAAACTCTTTCCGAGTACACACTGGAGGGGGGACAACTCAGGTAAAATAGAGCCAGTTTGTACAGGGGCTTCCAAACTGCCTTTTTTTTTCCTGCCAGTAACAATATGGAATGTCTGACATGTCTATTTGGATGGTGTCAGAAAAATAATCCTCCACCATTTTTTCTATTGTGACAGCATCCAATGCAGCGACAGTAGACATGTCTGCAATGGTTGTCAGGTCCTTCAGTCCGGACCAGATGTTGTCTGCATCCCCGCTAGCGGGTCTTTTAGGAAAACTGAGTTTTTTCCTCGCAGCCACAGGTGTGGAAGAATATGAAGGTGGAGATGTTGGCATGTCACGGTCCTCTTCAGAGGACAATTTCCTGACCAGCAGGTCTTTGCACCTCTGTAGACTTGTGTCCGCTGGAAACAGAGACACAACATACGCTTTAAACTGAGGATTGAGCACGGTGGCCAGAATGTATTCCTCTGACTTTAAAAGAGTGACCACCCTCGGATCCTGGCAAAGTGTACGAAGGGCTTCATCCACAAGAGCTCCATGCTTGGTGTAATCGCAATGGTTTACCAGCTCCTCCCTCACTTTCTCCAGCTGCTTCTGCAACAGCCTGATCAGGGGAATCACCTGACTCAAACTGGCAGTGTCGGAACTGACTTCTCGTGTGGCAAGTTCAAACGGCTGCAGAACCTTGCACAACACGGAAATCAGTCTCCACTGCGCTTGACTCAGGCGCATCCCCACTCCTTTTCCTATGTCGTATGTGGCTGTGTAGGCTTGAATGGCCTTTTGCTGCTCCTCCATCCTCTGCAGCATATAGAGGGTGGAGTTCCAGCGCGTCACAACCTCTTGTTTGAGGTGATGGCAGGGCAGGTTCAGACTTTTTTGATGTTGCTTGAGTCTGCGGTTGGCACTGGCAGAATGCCGAAAGTGTCCAGCAATTTTGGCGGGCCACCGCTAGCATCTCCTGCACACCCCTGTCACTCTTGAGGTAATGCTGCACCACCAAATTAACGGTGTGGGCAAAACATGGGACGTGCTGTAAATTGAACATATGTAATGCCCGCACAATGTTACTGGCGTTGTCTGACACCACAAATCCCCTGGAGAGTCTAAGTGGGGTAAGCCACTCCGAGATTATTTCCCTCAGTTTTTCTAAGAGGTTGTCAGCGTTGTGCCTCTTACTAAAACCTGTGATACACAACATTGCCTGCCTTGGCACAAGCAGCCGTTGTGGAGATGCTGCTACTGATGCAGCTGCTGCTGTTGCTGCGGAAGGCGATGCATCTACCCAGTGGGCTGTCACAGTCATATAGTCCTTCGTTTGCCCTGATCCACTTGTCCACATGTCCGTGGTTAAGTGGACAGTGGATACAACCGCATTTTTCAGAGCACTGAGGACACTTGTTCTTACTTCTCTGTACATCTTTGGTATCGCCTGCCTAGTGAAGTGGATTCTCGACGGGATTTGGTACCGGGGACACAATACCTCCATCAACCGTCTAAATCCCACTCCACTGATGGCGGACACCGGACGCACATCTAACACCAACATTGCTGTTATTGACGCAGTTATCCGCTTTGCCATTGGATGACTAGTGTCGTACTTGGTGCTCATGGCAAATGACTGTTGGACGGTCAATTGTTTGGTGAAAGACGTAGCTGTCTTACGACTTCCCCTCTGGGAAGATGACCGACTACCAGCAGCAACAGCAGCAGTGGCAGTAGTAGGCGTATTGCTGCAGGATTCCTCGGATGAATCCCGTATTGAAGAGGACTCTGTCTGGCTGGTGACATGGCCTGCAGGACTAAATCTGATGGAGATCGTGGAGAAAGTTGACGAGGAGGGTGTTGCTGGTATGTATCCAACAGGACCAATGGATTTAGGTGTCCCTGGACTGCTGACGGTCCTAGCCACAGGTCCTGAACTAAACACTGAATTATAAAGGTTCCTCAGGTGACGTATAAGTGAGGATGTCCCTAGGTGGCCAAGATCCTTACCCCTGCTTATTTTAGCTTTACATAAGCTACATATGGCCATACATTTGTTGTCCGGATTCGGATAAAAATAACTCCAGACAGAAGAGGTGGATTTTTTGGGTCTTCTGACCAGGCATGACGATGGGCTTTTTCATCCCATGGACAACAACTGTTTCCCCCCCTGGTGACTCATTTATGATAACCACATCAGCATCCTCCTCGTCAAGTTCCTCCTCAGCGCCGGCTACATCAATATCCTCCTCCCGGTGTACAACATTCACACCTTCATTAGCCAAATTTGTAACTGGACTGTGGGTGATCCTTCCAGCATATGCAGAGGGCATGCTGCAAATGGTGGAAGGAGCCACCTCTTCCCGTACAGAGATGGGAAGGTCAGGCTTCGCAACCACCAACACCCTTGGACTCGCCTTTGGGGATTTGTGATGTCATCTGTTTAGAAGGCAGAGTTGTTTGCTGTGTTATTGATGACAGCTTAAGTCTCTTAAATTTTTTAGAGGGGGGGGAGGAGGAGGAGGGCTTAGATCCTTGGGTGAAGCTGAACCACTAGTCCTGAACACGGGCAAGGGCCTAAGCCGTTCCTTGCCACTACGTGTCGTAAATGGCATATCGGCAAGTTTTCATTTCTCCTCAGATGTTTTTAATTTTCTTTTTTTGGTAATTTTAGTCAACTTTGGGTTTTTGGATTTTACATGCCCTATACTAGGAGATTGGGCATCGGCCTTGGCAGACGACGTTGATGGCATTTCATCATCTATGTCATGACTAGTGGCAGCAGCTTCAGCATTAGGAGGAAGTAGGTCTTGCTCTTTCCCTACTTTATCCTCCAAATTTTTGTACTCCATTATATGCAGCACTAATGAGTGTACCCCTAAACCACACACACTTTGGAAATGCTTAAAAATTTAACATAGTAAATGTAATATAGATTGAAATACCTATTCTCTGGAACTGCTTAAAGAATGAACGTAGTAAATGTAATATAGATTGCAGTACCTATTCTCTGGAACTGCTTAAAGTACGAACGTAGTAAATGTTATAAATGTAATATAGATTGCAGTACCTATTCTCTTGCACTGCTTAAAAATTGAACGTAGTAAATGTAATATAGATTGCAGTACCTATTCTCTGGAACTGCTTAAAGAATGAACGTAGTAAATGTAATATAGATTGCAGTACCTATTCTCTGGAACTGCTTAAAGAATGAACGTAGTAAATGTAATATAGATTGCAGTACCTATTCTCTGGAACTGCTTAAAGAATGAACGTAGAATATTTAATATAGATTGCAGTACCTATTCTCTTGCACTGCTTAAAAATTGAACGTATTAAATGTAATATAGATTGCAGTACCTATTCTCTGGAACTGCTTAAAAATGAACGTAGTAAATGTAATATAGAGTTTTTAATAAGTAGACAATTACTATGGACTTAGCACAAAAATGCACAGGACTAAAGCACCACTGGACTAAGCAGGATAGACACTGGCCAAAGCCCCACTGGACTCAGCAGGACAGAGCACAGGACAAAAGGACCACTGGACTCAGCAAGGACAGAGCACTGGACACAAGCATAAAGCACCACTGGACTCAGCAAGGACAGAGCACTGGACACAAGCATAAAGCACAACTGGACTGATCACGCAGGCGTACCACTACCCTACAACCTCCATCTACCCTGATCACAGCCCAAATGAAAATGGCGGCCGCTAGCGGGGAATTTATGCAATCCGAGTCTCGCGAGATTCGACGCGAGACTTGGACGTCAGAGCCTCAGTTTCATTTTTTTTGGCGCCGGAAATACTCGAACAGTGCTTGGATCCCGTCGGATCCGCACTGTTCGGGTGGGCTCGGATTAGCGGAATCCGTGCCCGCTCATCCTTAATAAACATTGGAAGATACAGTTAGAGAACACAAGAAAGATTATAGCCCCCCTAATGTGCAAGATAGACTATCATACTCAGAGAGTATGAGAAGTGACTAATCCCTTCATCCTTTTTCTCATCTTGCACCAGTGTTAAAACTTAATTTCTAAAAGTGCTTTTTTAATTCAATTTTTGGTATGCTGTTATTTAACTGCTTCTTTGTTTTAAGAATTTTATTGCTAGCCTTTGCTGTGAGTTATTGGGGACTGACTGAAGTCACTGTTCAGATGTATTTAACCATATATAATCAGTGTACTATGGCAGCAAACTAGTTATTGCTACATTAGCCAGTGTGTGACGTTCTAAGAGGCATATTCAATTAAGCGCAAAGTGCCTCCGGAACGGATCCAAAGGCACTCGGCATTGCCGCAACATCGCAGATTTCCATTCGCACCCCATAGGGTTGCAAAGGGAAATCAGCAATGTTGCTGTAACGTTTTAAAAAAATGCGCAACTGTGCTTAGGTGCAATGTTTGGGCTTAATTGAGTATGTCCCTAAGTGTGTTTCGTTACAAGTGTACTAGAATTATATAGCATAATTCTGATTTATTCTGGAGTTCAATAGGAGATAAAAAAGAGAAGAACATGCTACCCAATACCATTGCTATAGGCGGTCCTAATCCTACAGGTCTGAGTTACGTTTTTGTTACTTAAGATTAATTAATTAATAGTTTGCTTAATAATTTATTACTGTCTTTGTAATGTGCAATTAGTGGGGGTTATGTCAGGCAGTGAGAATTTGTTGAAAGTGTATCCACCGTTTGCAATAAAAAAGTAAGAATTACACAAGACTTGAACAAAAGGAGAACAGAACGAGAACATTCTACCAGGAAACACAGCTACACAAGAACAACATTCAGCATTTACCTGCAACTACGTATTTTACTCCTGATGTCAAGTATCATCTAAAGAACTCTATTATGCATTCTGGACTTATTTCCTTCTCCCCTCAAGAAAGTTTTATGACAGTTTATTTCACTGCAACATCCCCTCTGTTTAATCAGCCTGCTGTTCTAATTGCTAACCCATTCCTTCTCTCTGCAACAGATATTTAAATCGTCTATCTAATCATTGTATTTTTAAGCCTCTTCAAAGCTTTGCCTGCCATCACAAGTATGATGAGTTGAAACTGAGTTTGAACTGGATTTGGAGCGGACCTTGGCCTACTTTCCTATTTCATGACTCTGCAAGGTCTCAATTACTACATCTCCTGTACTTTATTATTCCCCAGTCAACAATACCTCACCTCCACCCCCCTCCTCCATTGCCGCTCTTGACTTTGCCACCTACTTCGAAGACAAAATTTACTCTATCCATAATGATATTGTCACGAGCCGCGGCGGTACTCACAGCCACCGCGGCTCGCTTCTCATGCGCCCCAGCGTCCCGGCCGTCACCTTGACGACCGGGACGTCATTTCCTCTTCCTGTCCGGCCGTTACCAGGGCAACGGCCAGACGCTAGGACACTAGTGCTGCGTAGCCGGGCGCATGCGCATAGCAGGCAGCCTGTGGGCTGATTAGGCTTATTAACAGGCATTAGCCTGCAACTGTGTAGGTCAGGGGCAAGCCCTGATTGGCCCTGCTGGATACTAGTAAATTAGCCTGCAGGAGTGTGTTCAACTGCTGATTGGTCTGTGTCTGTATTTAAGGCAATGAGGTCTGCTGCCTCATTGCCGGTTATAGCTTCTGTGCTCCAGTCTGCTGACCTGCTTGTTCCAGTTCCTGTATCCTGTTACCTACGTTTTGACTACCCGTGTTTGACCCTTGGCTTTGTATTGGACTTTGCTTGTGTTTCCTGTGACCCTGATCCTTGGCTCGTTTACCCGTTCCGCTTCTCTGCCTGTGACCTCTGACCTCAGCTTGTTCATCGATACTGATACCTGCTGCCGGCCTTTTGACCTCTGCGTGGACCTGACTCTTCTTGCCTGGGTTCTCCCCAGCCGGTACACACTTCACGACCCTCTGCCAGTCTGCAGCCCAGTCTGTCCCCACCATCAGGGGCTCCAGTGAACACCTGACTGACAGAGTAGACTCCGGGTTGTGTTGTGCCGGCTGGAAGAGTTCCTAACATTATAACCGGCCCACTCACGGAGACAAGATTAGGATGGATGCAAGTGGATCCACACCGTCTCCGGCACAAACCCTAGCAGGCCATGTTGAGTCTTTGTATCAGATGATGCAGGGATTGGCTGAGCGTATGTCTGTTCAAGAAGAAGCCACAAAAGCTTCACAATCTCCTCCAGATCACATCTGTGAGCCCAAAATGAATTTACCGGATCGGTTCTCCGGAAATAGAACCTTGTTTCAGAACTTCAGGGAGAGCTGCAAACTCTATTTTCGGATAAGACCCCGCTCCTCCAGTTCAGAGTAGCAACGAGTTGGGATTATTATTTCCCTTCTACAGGGTGACCCCCAGTCCTGGGCGTTTTCTTTGCCACAGACCAGTCTGGCCATGCAGTCCGTAGACTCCTTCTTTGAGGCATTGGGTTTACTGTATGATGACCCGGATCGAGTGGCCTCCGCGGAAGCTCATCTACGGTCCTTGAAACAAGGCCGACGGTCAGCAGAAGAATACTGCGCGGAATTCCGTAGATGGTCACCTGACAGTAGATGGAACGACCCTGCCTTACGTAGTCAGTTCCGTGTCGGCCTATCCGAACAGATTAAAGATTCGCTGGTGCAATACCCGTCTCCTAGCTCTCTGGAGAATCTGATGCATCTCTCCATTAAAATTGACAGGAGATATAAAGAGCGGAAAACTGAAAAGGAAACGTCATCACCTCCATCCGCCTTCGTTCCTATCTCCCAGGATGGTGAGGAACCAATGCAGTTGGGAGCATACCGTCTTTCCTCTGAGGAAAGAGACAGGAGACGGTCACAAGGCTTATGTTTATATTGTTGCGCAAGAGGCCACTTCTCCCGTTCTTGCCCAAAAAAGTCGGGAAACGAGCATGCCTAGGGAACGAGGGGAGAGTTCACTTAGGTCTACAAATTGTCTCCCCAAAAAATGCGGTATTGGTTCCTGCACAGCTCACGTTCAGTGCTTGTTCTGTGGGTCTGGCGGCCTTCATTGATAGTGGAGCTGCAGGTAACTTCCTGGACTTCGAGTTTGCCCTCTCTGCTGGAATTCCGCGGGTTAAACTCAAATCTGCCATCACGGTATGTGGCTTAGATGGTGCTCCATTGCCAGGCGGTAAGGTTACCTGGGAGACCCCGCTACTACAATTGAGGATTGGGGCTCTCCACTCCGAATCTATAGTCTTTCGTCTCATTGAATGCCCGTCAGTGCCTTTGATTCTAGGTCATCCTTGGCTATCCTGTCATAACCCTGTCATAGATTGGGCAAAAGGAGAGATTGTCCAGTGGAGCCCTCATTGTTCACAGTCCTGTTTGACAGTACCTCTACGTGTGGTTCGGTCCATTCCGGAGCAGCTTCCCTCCCAGTATCATGACTTCTGGGATGTCTTCTCTAAAAAGGCTGCTGATATTTTACCACCACACCGGGAGTTCGACTGTGCCATCGAGTTAATTCCAGGTACTAAACTACCCAGGGGACGTTTGTATTCTCTCTCCGGTCCAGAGACCAAATCCATGCAGGAGTACATTGATGAAAATCTGGAGAAAGGCTTCATCAGGCCATCTAAGTCTCCAGTAGGGGCTGGGTGCTTCTTTGTGTCCAAGAAGGACGGTGGACTCAGACCATGTATCGATTATCGGGGACTGAATATGATTACAGTTAAAAACACCTATCCGCTTCCTCTCATCTCTGTACTCTTTGATCAATTAAGAGGAGCAACGGTCTTCACAAAAATCGACCTTCGTGGTGCTTATACGCATTAGAGCAGGTGATGAGTGGAAGACGGCGTTCAATACGCTCTCGGGCCACTACGAATACTTGGTCATGCCGTTTGGCCTTAGTAACGCTCCTGCTGTGTTCCAGGATTTAATTAATGAGGTGTTACGTGAGTTCCTGGGACACTTTGTTGTTGTCTACTTAGATGACATTCTCATATATTCCAATTCATTGCCGGCACATCGGAGTCATGTCAGACAAGTCCTACAGAAACTACGGGAACATCATCTCTACGCGAAACTCGAAAAATGTGAGTTTGAGGTTAAGAAGGTATCCTTTCTTGGCTATATAATCACTTCAGAGGGTTTCTCCATGGACCCCACCAAGGTCCAGGCAATCCTGGATTGGGTACAACCCAATAACCTCAAGGCGGTTCAGAGATTCCTAGGATTCGCCAATTATTACAGGAGATTTATTGGCGGTTTTGCTGACATCATGGCTCCTATCGTTTCCTTGACTCGCAAAGGGGGTGATCCGGCTGTTTGGTCACGGCAAGCAATAAATGCATTTAAAACCTTAAAGGAAGCTTTTGTGTCCGCTCAGGTCCTCAGACACCCGGACCCAAAGGTACCATTTATTCTCGAGGTAGATGTTTCTGACGTCGGTGCTGGAGCTATCTTGTCACAAAAGGATCCTCAGACTCACCGCTTGCATCCATGTGCCTTTTTTTCCCGCCAATTCTCCTCAGCGGAGACCAATTATGACGTGGGAAATCGAGAATTGCTAGCAATTAAATGGGCCTTTGAGGAATGGCGACACTGGTTGGAAGGCGCTGCACACCAGATCTCCGTTATAACGGATCATAAGAATCTGCAGTATATTCAGTCAGCTAAACGCCTAAATCCCGTCAGGCTCGGTGGTCACTGTTCTTCACCCGATTTAACTTTATTATCACTTATCGTCCTGGTTCTAAAAATATTCAAGCGGACGCTCTGTCTAGAAGTTTTCTGGCACATCATGCCCCAGTCACTAACCCAGAGCCCATTGTTCCTGTATCCATGGTCCATGCCGGATTAACTCAAGATCCGAGCTGTACCTTACAAAGGTTTCAGAAGTTGGCTCCTGACAACACTCCGGTAGGACGGTTGTTTGTCCCAGTTCATTTAAGGAAGACAGTTCTTGCTGAAGCACACAACAGTCGGACTGCTGGACATCCTGGCATCTACAAAACACTAGAGATACTTTCCCGTACCGTATGGTGGCCGTCTCTATCTGACGACGTCAAAGGTCACGTCCTGTCCTGTGAAGTTTGTGCCAGGAACAAGGTTCCCAGGACTCGCCCGGTAGGGCAGTTGGTTCCGTTAGCCGCTCCTGCTAAACCTTGGACACATCTATCCATGGACTTTATAGTTGATCTACCACTCTCTGCGGGACACAATACCATTTGGGTTGTGGTAGACCGGTTTAGCAAGATGGCGCATTTCATTCCACTAGCCAGGCTTCCTTCTGCTCGAGATTTGGCCGTCCTGTTCATTCAACACATTTTTCGCCTCCATGGACTCCCTACAGACATCGTCTCCGATCGGGGTTCTCAGTTCATTGCGCAGTTCTGGAGATCATTCTGTACCCTCCTGGGAATCAAGATTAGTTTGTCATCAGCGTACCACCCTCAGTCAAATGGGCAGACGGAAAGGGTTAACCAGTCTTTGGAGAAGTTCTTGCGATGCTACACATCGGAGTTCCATGACAACTGGTCCTCCTTGTTGCCCTGGGCGGAATTTGCCTGTAACAACTCCTGTCACTCCTCCACCAAAACCTCTCCGTTTTTTTGCAATTATGGTTTTCACCCCAGATCGAACTCTTTGTATTCTCTCCAGTCCGTTGGTATCCAGGAGATCCGTTCCACTGCCAGGGATCTCAGAGTTATCTGGAAGAAAGTGCACTCATCTTTAAGACAAGCCTCACTTGTTGCAAAAAAAAAAATCGGACCGACACCGTACCATCTGCTCTCTTAAAGTTGGCCAGAAAGTCTGGCTGTCTACAAAAAATATCAGGCTGAAGCAACCTTGCAAGAAGTTGGGCCCTAAATTCATCGGGCCATTTTCCATCATCAAGCAGGTGAACTTTGTTGCATTTAGGTTAAAAATTCCGGGCTCGTTAAGAATTCCAAACACATTTCATTGTTCTCTGTTAAAACCAGTTCTTTATCCAGCTCAAGCCCAGTCTTCAGGCAAGCCACAGAGGTACAGTGTTCAGAAAATCTTGGATTCCAAAAAAGTGCAAGGACAGGTGCACTTTTTGGTACAGTGGAGGAACCGCGGGTTAGAAGAACGCTCTTGGGTTCCGCGGAGACAACTCTATGCTCCCAAACAATTGAAGGAATTCTTCAGGAAATTTCCAAGAAAACCTGGGTGTCGGGGTCCCTTGACCCCTCCTCAAGGGGGGGGTACTGTCACGAGCCGCGGCGGTACTCACAGCCACCGCGGCTCGCTTCTCATGCGCCCCAGCGTCCCGGCCGTCACCTTGACGACCGGGACGTCATTTCCTCTTCCTGTCCGGCCGTTACCAGGGCAACGGCCAGACGCTAGGACACTAGTGCTGCGTCCCGGCGGTGCTGGTAGCCGGGCGCATGCGCATAGCAGGCAGCCTGTGGGCTGATTAGGCTTATTAACAGGCATTAGCCTGCAACTGTGTAGGTCAGGGGCAAGCCCTGATTGGCCCTGCTGGATACTAGTAAATTAGCCTGCAGGAGTGTGTTCAACTGCTGATTGGTCTGTGTCTGTATTTAAGGCAATGAGGTCTGCTGCCTCATTGCCGGTTATAGCTTCTGTGCTCCAGTCTGCTGACCTGCTTGTTCCAGTTCCTGTATCCTGTTACCTACGTTTTGACTACCCGTGTTTGACCCTTGGCTTTGTATTGGACTTCGCTTGTGTTCCCTGTGACCCTGATCCTTGGCTCGTTTACCCGTTCCGCTTCTCTGCCTGGGACCTCTGACCTCAGCTTGTTCATCGATACTGATACCTGCTGCCGGCCTTTTGACCTCTGCGTGGACCTGACTCTTCTTGCCTGGGTTCTCCCCAGCCGGTACACACTTCACGACCCTCTGCCAGTCTGCAGCCCAGTCTGTCCCCACCATCAGGGGCTCCAGTGAACACCTGACTGACAGAGTAGACTCCGGGTTGTGTTGTGCCGGCTGGAAGAGTTCCTAACAGATATCTGTTCTTATCAGACTTTCCTCACCCAGCTGTCCTCTCTATCACTCATTCTGCCACCCTTGACTTCTACCCTCCTATAACTGTACCTGAAATCCTCTCTCTTCTCTCCTCCTCTTCTTTTGCAACCTGTCCTCTCGAGCCTGTCCACTCCAACTTTCTCCGCTCCCTCTTTCTCAATTGCTGCTTTCATGTTGCTCACCTCTTTAACCTCTATAACTCCACTGGTATCTTCCCATCTTTCCTTCTACCAAAGTTGCCATACTTCCCAATATCTCCAACTTGGTTAACAACATCACTCTTTCTCCTGTCACCCAAGCCCTCTGTCTTGGAGTCACCCTTGACTCAACCCTCAGCTTTACCCCTCATATCCAGTCCCTCGCCAAATCCTGCCACTTCGTCCTCCGTAACATCGCAAAAATTTGTCCGTTCCTCTCTCAGAAAGCAACCACAATATTCGTCCATTCACTCATCATTTCTCATCTCCACTATTGCAACCTACTTCTCATTGGTCTTCCTGACTCTCTCTTTTTTAACCTTCAATCCATAAAGAATGCTGCGGCTATGCTCATCTTCTTATCCTACCGCACTTCTTCAGCTATTCCTCTGTGTAAATCCCTGCATTGGCGCCCTATTTTTTTCAGTTCAAGCTCCTTACCCTCACTTACATATCTGACATTGTCTCAAGGTACATACCAAATACTACATATCATTGATGGTTTGAACATATGATCAGCATAAATGGTTTGCTGATAGTTCCATCTGCCTAACCTCAATGACTGATATCAATCGCCGAAGACCCACAAAGTGCACTGTGAGATGAAAAGCTAGCAAATACAAGTGGCAAACTTGAGGATAAAAGGGCAGTTAACTAAAAGCCCAAAAAGCAGAGTAGATTGAATGATCACCACTCAATAGTCGATATATTAGGAAGAAAATTAGGATAGGAAGAACCATAGGAGATCAATACTGAAGGGGTCCCAAGACTAAAACCAGTGGGAATAGACAGATAACACATGACACCTGCAAACTATTTTGCAGGTTTTTTTTGCACAATTTCTATAAATGAACACTGTGAAATTAATTTTTATTTTGCTGTTGTTTTTAAATACATACTGTTTAATAAAATAATTTTAATGTGCACCAATAAAATTGTATATTTTAAATATTTAGTCAATGTGTCTCAGAAAGTATAACTGCTTGTACCTTTCTGAGAACTGTAAATAGTATCAAGCTTTTAGATTGCCAGAGGTAGCACCCCCATTTTCCAATTCATAGTCTTAAAATGGAAAATAAAAGCAAAAACAGACAAAGCTAGTGCAATAGTGAAAAATATGAATATCGAAATCAGAATAAAATTGATGTGGTGAAAACACGCCTGGCCAACCAGTGACTTTCCAGGTGTTGGGAAAATACAAACCACAGCATGCTTTCCCAGTGGAGAGCCAGCCAATAGCAGGCTTGGCATGCTGGGACTTTTAGTTTCACAATACATGGAGAGCCACAACTTGTCTAGGGCTGTACTAGAAGGTGTGAATGGTTTAGTCACCACACAGACAACAATAATTACATGCAGATACCCATCAATCACGTAGAATTTCATCCTAGGTCCAGGCAAGTAATTTAAGCAACTGATCTAGACTGGTAGTAGACCACTTACCTCTACTCAATTAGAGACACGGTAACATTATCTGGTAACTGATTAATTAAGAAGCAGTGGCTTCTACAGTCAGATGCAAGGGCTGCTTCCGGTGGAAGCAGTTCAATGAACCGTCAGCTCATTCATGAGTCCATGAGTCTGTGAGCAGGCAGGGTGATTCTATCTCCAATTTAGAGTTGAATGTTGGCTCAAGCAGTCATTTAGAAATGAAACATTTTGTGACATCTATCACTGGAAGGACAAAATAGAAAGGGGCACAGTCATTTTTTAATGAAAACATTAAGTTGAAGGCTGCTATACTGATCGCAGTTACAAATTCACAACTTCTCTTGAAATGTGAGGTTAAAAATGGTACAACAGCCTACAACATTAAAAAGTAAAATATTACAAGCTAAATCATTATGATGGTATTCAGTGTGTGGTTTAAAAATCACTACACAGGATAAATAATTAGCATGCAGTGTGTGGACACATAAAACAAATAGTTTACAGTTCTGTTGAATTAATGGGAAAAAAATTGGTATGCTTGATCATTTCATTGTACAGCACATTTTGTAATGAAAATGCAGGCATCTTTGAGCAAGCCTGTGTGTGCATCAATAATAGGTAATCGTTCTCAGTGTGCATAAATGCATTTGCTTTATTTAGCAGTCTTTATTCAAATACCCCCTCCTTCTATGTTTCTTCTTTAATGCTTTACATGATTCATTTTATTAACTCATGACACCATTAACGTCTGTTGTTACCAAGGATAACAATTCCACAAGCTTCAAGGGAGTGAGGAAAAGAGTTGTCTGCAAAGGCAAAATAAATGAGACCTGTTAATTAACACTTCCTTTAATTAAATAAATTTATTTCATGCTGGTGATGTGTTGCTTTCACAGTCTAAAAAGGACTGAATAGATTCTGAATATTAGATAAATCATCCTGCAAGGCATGTGTTTTGCCCTTTTTATCATACATTTGTTTTTGTTGTCGAAATATTTTAGTCACCACATGTAAAGAAACTGACATTCATGCTTTTAGTCTCAGAGTGACAATAAGAATGCACCCATCAATATAAGTTACTGGTCTTTTACTGTTCATATATTTTTCAGGCACAGAAATGCATCCATTGAGATCTCCAATTATTATTACATCTTCTTAGAAAACAAAGAATAATACAAAGTAATGTAAAGAAAAAGCATATAAACAATTATGTTACAATGCTTTTTTATCTCAATACAAGACCTTTAGAAACTGAGAGTTGTAATGCTGAATGCAAAAACAGGTATAGCCATAACCTTGTGCATTTTTGTCTACTGAACAGTAACATAGCACCTACAGTCATGCGCAAAAGAAAGTTAATCCTCTTTCAAATATGTGTTTTCACATATTAGAACATAATTAACGTCATCTAGTCCACACCAACTTCTAAAATTTAAACTTAAGTGAGAAACAACCGATAACAATTTTTTTTACTTTGTCATTGCTTATTCAACAAAAAAATAAGTCACGTAAAGAAGCCACGTGTGAAAAATTAGGCACACCACATGATTCAGTAGCTTGTTAGCAGCAATAACTTGAAGTAATTGTTTTCTATATGACTTTATCCAGCTCTTACTGTATACTGTATTTAAGAAATATTGGCCTACTCCTCTGTATAACACTGCTTCAGTTCATAGATGTTTAAGGGCATATGTTTATGCACACCTAATTTGAGTTTGTGCCATAGCATCTCAATGGTGTGAGGTCTGAACTAACCATTCCAAAACTTTGATTATTTAGTTTTTTAGACATTCAGCTATAGATTTGCTAGTGGGCTTAGGATCATTTGCTTGTTGTATGATTAAATGTCTGCTGATCTCAAGTTGTCAGATGCCTTATCATTTTCTTCTAGAATATTTAGATATAAACAGGAGTTCATGGTTGACTTAAATATTATGAGGCATCCAAGTCCAATGGCTGCCAACATCATCACCCCTCCTCTATCATGCCACTTAATAGTAGGTGAGAGGCTCTTGTGGTAATAAACTTTGTTTGTTTTCATTCAAACATAGCAGTGTGCATGAAGACCAAACAACTCCACCAGACATCATTGTTCTAGAAATCTCAAGTTTGCAATTCTAAGCCATATTGTACTGTTTTCTTGGAAAAGAATATGCTTTCTCCTGGCTACTGTTCAATGAAAGTTATACTTCAATAATTTTCTGATTGTAGAGTCACTGGACCTGATGTAGAATGGACTTATATTCCAGAATTTCCCATTTAAAAAAGACACATGAAATGAAAAAGAAAAAAATTATTAATGTGCATATGTTCAGTTGGATATATCTCACAATGCATCCAGTTCTACAACAAATACATTATATATCAGGTATCACGCACTAGACCCTCCAATCGCTCAGGTGGGTACTGCTGCACTTACCTGGGGCTCCCCGGTATCTTCCTTCTCAGCGTTTCCTTGACGTGGCTGCTGGCAGCAGCCATCTTTGATTTGGGTCTGCGCATGCAGACCTGTCCTGCTCTCTCCTACTTGTTCTTTTCACTTTCACCACCTGTGACTGCTGGTGTCTTTAGCTCAGTTGCTGCTTGTCTGGATCCTGGATTGTTGAAGGCCCAATTTTGAAAAATAATGAGTAAATTAAATTTAGAAAACTCCTTCCTGCCATGGTGTTAGATCAAAATAGCACCCATCTTTTATAATTAGGCCTCCCTCCAGCCTGAACATTAAAATAATAGCATACACAATTGATACATAGATCTATTTCCCTGCAACTAGCCCCAACACTAAATTAATAGCATACACATTTAATAAATAAACCTATTCCCCTCCCTGCAAAGAGCCCCAATAATTTAAATAGCATTTATGCTTAATACATATAACTATTTCCCAGAAAAATCCCAGACATTATCACAATTAATAAATTGACCTAATTTTCCACAAACAGCCCCACAATTAATTAATAGCTCCCAAACTACCCCAGCATTAAATTAGCACCCATTAACTAACCCCCACCTGCACTCCACGATTATATTAATAGCCTACCTCCAGAGCCGTAACTAGAAATTTTAGTGTCCTGGGCGAGAAAGAGCACTGGCGCCCCCCCCCCCCTTAGGTGTAGGTGGTCTCTCCCAACCAATGATGAAAACTCGGCATTGTGCCCTGGGAGGTCACACTGCCCTAGTTATAAACCGATGAGTGGAATTGAATTGGCTGCGTTACTGTAAAAAGTAACGTGGCCTGCGCACTATTTCCGTTATTACAGTAATAGTGCATCTAAATACCGTTATTACGGTAGATTCAATGCCGGCTACCTGAGTTGCGAGCAGAAAGCTGGGTTAAACTTACCATAATAACGGTAATAGTTTTAACGCAGTGGTACTTCGGGGGAATTGAATTCCCCCCAATGTGTATAATAAATAAAAACAAAACAAGAAAATAAAAACCAAAACTGTCTAACAAAAAATAATATTAGCTATCACAAAAGAAGCCTGCACAACCAGCGGGTCATAGTTCCACAAGTGTATTATGTGGCTGGCCGGATACAGTGAAAACTATGGCTCTCCAGCTTTTGTCGAACAACAGGTTCCAGCTTGCCCTCTGGTAGGACATGCTGTGCTTTGTAGTTTCACAACACTGAAGAGCCAGAGGCACCGATAAAAGTCATTGACTGAAGGCCCACTTACCTTACAGCTGGTATCCTGTCCTGTCTGCTTCTCCTCTGTAGCTTCTCCGGAGCAGTGCAGGGGAGTGAAGTCCATTCATGTGGGAAGCTTGTATCGCTATACAAAGTAAATATGCCATGTAATCACAAATCTGATATTTTAAGGTCTCTCACGATATTAAAAAATACCCCTGTCACAAGAACAACACTTAAAACAATGTTTATTGATTATTTGTGTTTTTAAATCAGCTGAAATTTATCAATACAGCAGCTAGTCTGCTAATCTAAAAAATTATGTTAAAATCTGGCGATAAACCGTTAGCAATAAACCTTTGATGTATAGGGTGAAACGTAAAAAAAACTATGGGGATATGAGCCCTTAGCGTCAGATTCATTTAGCTGCCATGTTCCTCACATCAACATCGCGGCTGCTGAATTTTTACAAGAAAGCTCCGCTAATTTTTCCTCGCGCCCCATTGAGGTGTAAGAAAAAGTCAGCTGAGAATTTACCGTAGTAACGGTAAAAATGCACAGCCACTATGTTCCTCAGAACATCGTGGGTAATTAAATCTTCCCCATAATGTATGAAAAAATTATTAAAATAAGAAGATTGTGCTTACCTGCCATACTAAAGTATGTCCGCAGCTCTTCCAATCAGCAGCCACCAGGACTCCATCGACGTCAGCAGAAGAGGAGGAAGAATTTAAGAGGGGAGAAGAAGGTGTAGCTATGAGGGGCACAGGGGAATAGTGGGTGTTGGGGGCAAATGGTAGAAGAAGGTGGGGAGATAGATAAAGCAAATGGTGGGCAAAGAAATACAAGAGGAGACAGAGTTGCACAAAATTAAACACAGACACAAAGTGAAGGTAAGAAAGAGACAGACAGACAAAGTGATGCACAGACACAGACAGGGGGGGGGGAGCAGAGCCACACAAAATTGCAGACATAGAGGAAAAACAAGAGGGGAGAAGAGACAGGGGGTGAGAGATGGAGACAGGCAGACAGAAACACAGTGGGGAATGAGGGGGGAGGGCTGGAAATCTGCCAACAGCAGAAAGGCAGGGGAATCTGTGTAGTGCAGGCAGAAGGAACCTTGCATCATGTGACGAGGAGCAGAGAGGTCAGGAGGTGAGCCTGTGCAGTGTGCACATGAATAGGCCACACCCCCTGTATAATGAGACTGGCCGCATGCTGCCTCTACACAGGAACAGGCAGCATGCGGCCAATTGTATAGAGATACGAGGGAGAGGGGGGGCGATCTTACTAGCATGACAGGACATATCTAATTTTATAGTACAAGTTGCAGGTGGCCGTGGCGCCCCTCACACACACACATACACACACTACATTCATTTACTGGCCCGCTGACACAAACTACATTAATTTACTGGCCCCCTCACACACACTACATACATTTACTGGCCCCTCACATATACTACATTCATATACTGTCCCCCTCACACACACTACATTATTTAGTATACTGACACACACACACACACACTAAATTAATATATACACACACACTTTATTAATATAGAGACACACATTATTAACATACTACTCCCCTGCCACCACTTACCTGGTTCCATCCGCACAGGCTGTGCAGTCTTTTCCCACATGTGACGGCACCTGTCACGTGGTGCACGTCCCATGTGACACCAATAGAGATTTGCACATAGTGGGAGGGAGGGGGGACGGATCGTAAGGAACCGCGCCAAAGGGAGAAGGTGGCTGTCCCAGGGGAGGTGCCAACCACCAAGAAGAGGCTATAGGGACCAGCCTAAAATAATCTATTTTTTGCGTACCCCCCCCTGCCCCTTGGCCCAGCCCACTCCTGGGCAGGATATATAAAATACCTGACTCCATTCATTCTTTGCCAGATTTTTGTGTCAATTCCCCCTGTGTGGATGTTACTTTCCTGGCTCCTGTTTTCGTTACCTGCTTCCAAGCAAATTCCTGGATTTCCGTGTATTCCTGCTGCAGACCATTACACCTCTGTTGATCCAGTCACCGTGCTTCCAAGCATACCTGGACCTCTATGGTTTCCTGCTGCAGACTGTTTCACCTTTGCTGATCCAGTCTGTTTGCTTCCTAACATTCCTGGACCTCCATGTACTCCTCCTGCAGACCATTACATCTCAGCTGATCCAGTGTCCTTGCATCCTAGCATACCTGCACCTTCTCTGTACTGCTTCCTGCAGGCCATTATACCACCACTGGCCCAGGCTTCCAGCTTCCCCAGCTACCTAGACCTTTGTGTATTTTTGGCTGCAGAATGCTACTTCCTCTGTATCTCCTCCTTCATTCCATTGGACCTCGCTTGGTGCCTACTGGGAGATCCACTACCTGTGAGGCAGAAGTCGCTAAGCCCACACTTCCTTGCTTGGATCACTGATGAACACTTCTGCTTTTGTTAGACTCTGCACCTCCCTGTAGGTGGCATTAAACCGAGTAGGCTCAGAATCCTCCAACTTGTGACATCAGGTTTTGTTTAAAGCAACACATGTAGCATAGGTAAAGTGTAGAGATGTAGCTTGATAAGTGTTAGTAGTAAATGTTCAAGTCATATTACCCTAAATCTACACAATATAAAAATGTAATGAGGGACAGAACAGAGAATAGTTTCTGGATAATGCAATTTATAAATGTTAAAGTTGCAAGTTTACAATGTAAAATATAATTAAAGACAATTACAAAAAATGCAAACTATTTTCAATTAAATTAAGTAAAATTAAATTAAATAAAAACATGCTATTTTCCCCTTTAAAAATTCTTTCCTGCTGTAGTCCAAATAGGGATAACAAATAAGCATTCAGAATAGACAGCTGCGACTTTATATAATGTAGCAACCACACTATTGAATTCATTACTATACGCTAGAGAGGTCAATCCGCAAACATCCACTCAGATGCAGCTAGTTATTGTGTCGACCATCATCCCCATCAGTGTGTGTATCCTGACAGGTCCAAATTCATCTGTGTTCACTTCTACCTCAGTCACTATTATGTGAACACACTTTTAATGTACTCAGCCTACGACTCTCCAGTTGTAAAGAGTTTAAAGTGTAAGGTGCAACTAAATCTGAAAACAGATATGAACACATTTTTTTGGTGTGATTAAGCACTACATAAATGCATATCCTTTGCGAATAAAAAATATATATATTCAACTATGCATCAGGCCCATGGATTTTAGTATTCAATGTGTTGATACAGACATAATTTGGTTTCTTTCCAATTTCTTGGAAAATCATAGAGTCTGATCTTTGAGTGAATTTGCTGGAACACCCACTCCTGGGAAAATTGTCAACTGTCAATGTTCCCTATTTGTAAATACTATTTGTTCTGCAGAATGATACACTCCAAATTGTTTGAAAATGTCCCTAATCCTTTAAAGACTGATGGGCATCAATAATGGCTTCTCTGAAACCATTGCAGATTTCTTTTTTTCTTGTCATGGTTTTAACACAAACCCGAATGCCCCAAACTTAATTGCCAAAGGTTCTGTATTTATATAGAAGTGGTAGCACTTGATTTGCTGCACCCAGTGTCGGACTGGCCTGCCGGTGAGCCGGACAATCCACCGGTAGGCCCCGGCGCTGGTTGGCCACGCCCCCCGATGTGTTCGTTAGCCACGCCCCCACTGGGTCCGTTAGCCACGCCCCCCGCTGGGTCCGTGACTGGTAGCAGACATGCACTTTGACGCGTCTCTCAGGTACCAGACTCTTCCTAACTGCTGTATCAAGCAAAAGCAGTAGATAAGACCACCCAACAAAGGGCAGATTTAAGAAAAAATTCCAATAGCTGCATTTCTGTGGAATCTCCACTATTCCTAAGCTGCAGACCAACAAAATGACGCTTTAGCTCACAGGACTTGGGGTTAATGAATGATACTGCATGTACAGCTGCAACATTCCTTAATAATAATAAATATGATAACCCTTGATTACAGTTGTCCTGGATATTATAGAGTATATTAATTTCCGAAAGAAAAGCACAGAACAATTTTAACACAAGACATCTGCAACAGTTGCAAGTTTTATGGTTGGCTGTGAATTTTAACCCCTTATGGTATGTTATATGGTTGCACAGACAGACCTTTAAACAATGACTAAAAAATGCAATCATTTTGCTCTGCTGCCAATTAGATTTTCAAATCAGTGTGTATAATTGTTGTTGCTGCATTATGATTGAAATGCAGGATTTGAATGCTTTATCACTGCCACAACATTAAAGGGGGTTCATTTTCTCTTTTTAGGGTAACATTAGTTAGAGATGGATTGGGTGCTTGTCAAAGTCTGTTGTGCATAAAGCAAGCAAAGAGCACCAACACCTATGCAGATGTTTTTAAAACAGCATTAATGAGTGCCATGACAAGGAAGGGGGTAACTGGGATCGCTATTTTGTGGGTGCAATTTGCGGGTTGAACACCAAAAAGTTCCAGTTTATAAAATACACAACGGTTCTTCCCCACTATACACTCTCTTTTTATTTAGTTTGAAATCACCATATGGCGGGATCAGATCTTAGGAATAAAAGAAGGGATAAGGCGGTGTTAAAGAAATAACAATCAGAGATTGGAATTTGGTGGCATGGAACTTGTATCCTGTAATAACCTCCCTGTGACACCAGCAGGCACCCAGGATATATTAAATAAGAGAGGAAGTAGAAAAAACAAATGTAAGAGAGGATCCAATGCAGACACTTTGCACTGATTTCAGCCAGTCAAGAAAACAACATTGCATCTGGTCCTTAACATGTATTCCTAATGTAAGTGAAGCTACAGTTCATTAAAATGTGAGGGCAAAGCGATATTTGGCAAGATTAATCCCTGTAGTATGCTATTATGGGCTAAACACAAAACAAAATAGCAGTGCTTTTCACTATACTGAGGCATACTATTCAGCAGCTTTCACTCCTTCTGGCATATGTGGGCTGATCAATCCCCCTCTAGTGTCTGACGGTCTTGCCTCTTTGATGGCTGGCCACACCCCTTCTGGTGGGTCCCTGGCGTTGCAGCCCCCGGTGGGCCCTTCATGCCCCAGTCCGACACTGGCTGCACCTGTCTCAAATTGCCAACCAACCAACTAATTGTGATCTTCGCCTATAGGAACCCCCTTTCCCATAGAACTGTACATGCAAAACAGGACTTAGCTGCCCCCACTACATAAGTAGTAGTATCTTATCTACAGTACAACCTCATGACACAACAGAAGTATAATATGGACACAATAGACTTTGCTCAATATCCAGAAAGCAGGGGTTGTCAGTCAGCAAAATCAGGTCCAATGCAATATCAGATATAATAGGTAGCTAATAGAGTGGTCCAGCTCCCAGCAACATATTAGTAGTAAACAGCAAACACACTGTGATCAGGTCCAGACAACATGTTTGGTAAAATGACAAGTATGTAACGTGGTCCTAATCCAATCTCAGTAAATGCCAGTTATATAATAGGGATAAATCCAAAACAAAATATTTACATGAACTGCAGTTATATAGAAATCATAATACAAAACACAGTGTTAGGTAAAATTGCAAACATATAGCATAATCCAATTCAGAACGCAAGGACAAGAATCATTGATCAAAACTTATTTTAGCAGGAGTCAGATCTCTGAAACAAAACCTATAACCAGCTTTTACTGTTTTGAGGAGCAGGCTTACAAGGCCAATAGCCAAGTGCACTCATCACTGATAGAGAATGACAAATTAACTGTGGCAATTCTGGAATGGTAACAATATACTGCACCAAATTTCTTCATGTTGGCTTATTTTTTGCCAAATAAATAATAATCAATATTGACAAAGTAAAATCTGTTGTGGGTTATTTGTCAAATGAGATTAAATTAATCAAATTTTAGAACATGGTAAGGAACAAAAGATTGTTAATTATGTCCTTATATGTAAAAGCAGTGTTTCTGGATTAACAAGTCACCAGCCAAAGTCTTGAGTCGGGGTAAAATAGGATCTTTATTGTGAGGATCCATAGCATAACACAGCAATACAGGTGAACAGCAAGCTAAGGCAAGGCAGGGCAGGGCAGTTCAAGGCAAAAAGTTCAAAATATATTTCAGTAGAGAGGTGTGAGACTTCCAACCAAGGCTATAATGAATTTGAAACCTTAAAATAGGCCCATACTCCTCACCAGGAATGGGTGGGACTTCCTCCTGACTACCAGGAGGTTAACCCTTTCCTCAAATGTGGTAGTTTCTCATCCTGCTGCAGTATTTTTCATGTGATTGTATACATAGTGTGTTAACAGGACATTGACATTTCAGTAAATGTGGATTTAGTTGACAAGTTAGTGCATATATCAACCTGAACCATAAGGCATACCTCCCAACATCCAGCATTGGAACAGTTTGGCATGGCCACATGACTATGGGGGCATGGCTTTACTCTTGAGGGCATGTCTAATGCTTTTGAAGTACTAGGCTGTCCCCTACTCCCCTCCAATCACCTCTATTGCCATGAGCACCAGTGCACGCAGCATTCATTCACATCTGCTATGCCATGCACATGCTGGGAGATCAAACTAGGTCACAGGTCCTAGCTGGCAACCGCTTGACACTTTGTGCCCAAACAGGTTAGGTTGCAGGATAATGGATGCCTGGATTGTCTAGGTTTCAGAAGGTGGGTACACTTATGTCTTATGGAGAGGATAGGTGTGCATTATCTGACCATCGGCCTAATAACAGGGTTTGTGGTGTTGTGGAGGTATTTCTCTGACAGGCTGTGGCTCCCGGGAAGGTGCTATGCCGGTCATCGAACTTGCTGTTTGCAGTTTTGGGATTAGCAGAGAGCTCTCCCACATCCTCAGAAGGAGTTACAGGTGAAAATGAGGTGGATGATAGTTGACGTCACAATGTGTGACAGGACAGTTAGAAATTGTGTCTGGTCATCTTGGCTGCCAAGCACACACCTCCATGTCTAGGCATTGTAACGCCCTTAATAGCCTAGTTTTGGCTCCTATCACATGACAGAAGCTCCAATAAGGACAAGTGAGAGGATATCAGATGTTTTAGATATGGCATAGAAGGGATACGGGACTTATGCCCACACTTAGCCTGCGAGCCAATCAGTATGGAGAATATTAAAAACTCTTATTCACTTGCAAACATACCGGCAGCTAGTTTTAGCAGAGCAGAGCTGTGGGCACTAACCCAGATTTTGTACTGTGCATTGGGTCCTGCTACAAAAAAGAATGCAGCCTACAGGACTGCAAATGTTTGCCTGAAGCACAAGTGTAGCAGCAGGCACACAATCATGCAGCTGGAGCGGCCCACAAAGGCGCCAGCCCCAGCTCCTTCTCTAATTCAGGGATCAAATCGCATGACATAAGTTCTCAAATAAAATAAAAAATATATAAATAATTGATTATAGTATGATCTATTCCAATATAAAAGAGAAAGAATAGTAGTGTGACTTGTAATAACCTTCATTATACAATGTTCAATGCCTGCTATGTAATAATGTTTCAGTATCCGTATGTGATTACATATTGAAGTTTTCCAAAACCTCCAAGGTCAAGTCCATATGCAAGTAGTGTAGAGGTGCTTTATTTGGCCAATGATGGTCCATGTGTCATATTGGATATTTCACATTGCAACCTAACATTATCTGCATGTCTCTATGTATGTGCATGACAAAGATAACTGTCACAGATCAATGTAGGAATACAGCCACGGAGCCATGGATAAGGTAAAAAAACATACAATGTTTATTGCTGGAGAGTATGACCAGATGATGTAATAATGAGCTTGCAGAAATTACCAGATATACAGCAGTTGCAGGTAAATGGGAGGTAAGGAAAGATTCCAGGCAGCAAGTACAGGGAAATGCACAGGTAAGTCCCAGGCTCACAGATGAAACAGGTCAGCAGAATGTATGTTGAGATAGATCTCAACAACATAAATCCAGGAGCACAACAGGAGGAAGTGACCACAGAGTGTAACATCAATAACCAGCAATGAATGCTGGGAGAGACAGGTATATATAGGGGAAATGAGAACACACCCAGGTGAATGGGATAATTGGTGAACAGGTTAAACCCTAAAGCAAACAAGAAAGGCACAATAGCAGCACCTCTGGTAATCAGAGGTACTGCTGCAATAATAATAAGGACAAAAGGCAGGAGCTGCCAGGCAAAGCAGCATGTAATGCATAAGCTACAGGCAGATCCTGACAATAACCTTTATAAATAAATTATTGTGTCATATTTCTTTCAACAGAACACATCAGCCACCACAGATTCATAATGTGCAGCCACCATCAGCAGGAAGAGGGCAATGGTGAGGCCCAAGACGAGAGTAATGATGAGAGCCAGGATTATGCCCAGGTCCTTTTCCCATTCTCCGAAGAATGCCCTTCCCCAACCACGGAGAAAGACTACTGGGCCGAATCCTGGGAGGAGTTAATAGTGATAGCAGAGGAAACCCAGGAGGAACAGGCCATGGAGAAGAGGCAGTGCAATCTCCAGCCCATGCAGTAGAATGTGACTATCTTGATGTTGTAATGAGTCTAATATTAATGACTTTATTTTTCAGCATTAAAGTGTAGTCCTCATAGTTTTTACCTCTGATAAACCGCCAACACAAGACAGAGAAACGCGTCAAGTGGCATCACTTCCGGTATCACATTTGGTTGTCTGACTGCTGTCAGCTGCTTTCACGTGAGCAAACTGATACTCTCTGAATCGAATGGCCATTACAACGAGCGCTACTATCTATGAGTCTCTGAGCAGATAAGTCTTACAATTTAATACTGAATCACTGGTTATTGCTGGATGTGAATTGATATCTTGACTATAATAAGTTTGGAGAGATAGTTATTTCAACTGGGACGTTGATCTTGGTCCGTATCCACTGAAAGGCATAATCCTGGTGCACATGCACATAAGGTGGAACTAGAGATGCTCACTGACCCCCGTGTTTTGGTTTTGGATCTGGATTAGCTTCAGGTTTTGGTTTTGGTTTTGCCAACCGCCTTTGCATGTTTTGGCTTTGGCTTTGTATAGCTATTTTTTATAAAATTTCATTTTTGGGGTAAAATAACATAATTTCGTTATTATTTTGTACCTACATTATTATTAACTTCACTAACACTAAATTCCAGTGTTTTCCATTCAATTTTTACCATCTCACAGATTACAATATGCTTTTCATACACTTTCAGCCAAATACTGCAGTGATCTGGCTGGATGGTAAGCAGCAGAGCAATGACTCCAACACACGGCAGTTCCTACCACAGCTAAGAAACATTGCAACAAGCGCTCCACCTGTTTCTTGGAGAAGTGAGGTAATTCTACAGCTAATATATGGCAACGAGTGCGCCACCTGTTTCTTGGATAAGTGAGGTAATTCTACAGCTAATACATGGCAACAAGCACTGACACCCCCGGGATGCGTGCTTTTATCAGACACACACACCAATCAGGGTGCCAGACAACGCACTAAAAAGAGCTATTGAAATTCACAATAAAAAGCCAGTTCATCAGTGAGCTTAGAATCAGCCCCAATGAACTGCTTTAAGGACTCTATTAATCAAAATGACCAAAGCACCTTTTCTCTTTGGGTGTATATTACACCCTACACTTATTAGTGCAAATGCAGAAAAATACAGTTTAATCCCTGCTACACCCTCCTTAATAGTGTGTACATCATCATAGACTATTAATTCATCTCCGCTGGAATCCACCATTAGAGAAGTGTCAGTACTTGGATGTATTTGCCGGTAAAGGCCTTCCTCGTTGAAGATGTATTTCATATTGATGAACATCATCTTTTCCACGATTATAGAAAGTAACCTCCTACGTCGATCACTGACAAGGTTCCCGGCAGTGCTGAATACTCACTAGAGGGTGGGCAGCTTAGGTATTGCAAAGCAAGTTTGTACATGGGTTTCCAAATGGCTTGTTTTTCCTCCCAGTATGGAAAGGGACTGTCTGACATTTCCATATCAATTACTCTTGAAAATAATCCTCCACCATCCTTTGCATGTTAATAGTAGAATTGGAAGGAGTTATGGCCGAGGTCACACTTTTTTTGGTAAAATCTTTCAAACCAGCCCAGATGTCAAACTGTTGTGGTCTGCCACCTGCGTCATCCCTGCTTCTCTTTGGAATGTGCAATTTCTTCCGAGCAGCAGCTGCCTGAGAAACTGAAGGAGGAGATGTCATCAAGCCAAGGCCCAGTTCAGCGGTCAACTTGCTGACCAGAAGCTCCTTGCAACTGTTCAGATCTCTGTCATTTTGAAGCATTAAATCAATGTAGGTCTTAAACCTAGGATGAAGCACAGTTGCCAAAACATAGTGATCCGACTTCAAGATTTTAATAACTCATGGATCATTGCAAAGTGAATTAAGTACTTGATCTACAAGGACAACATGGTTTGCGGAATTGCTTTCTTTCATCTCCTCCTCCAGTTTGTCAAGCTGCTTTTCCAAAAGGGAATGACTTGGCTCAAGCTAGCAGAGTCTAAACTCACTTCACATGTCACAACTTCAAATGGTTTCAGCACTTTGCACAGCACAGAAAGGATTCTCCACTGCGCAAGACTGAAATACATTCCCCCTCCTTTCCCAATGTCATGGCTTGTGCAATACGCTTGTATGGCTTTGTGCTGTTCCTCCATCCTTGAAGCATGTACAGGGTGAAATTCCACCTTGTTAACACCTCTTGCTTAAGTTAGTGGCAGGGCAAGTTAAATTGTTCTTGGAGCTGCTGCAATCTCCTACATGCTGTGGCAGAATGCCGGAAATGTCCCAAAATTTTACGGGCCACCAAAAGCATCTCCTGCACCTCACAGTTATTTTTCAAGAAGCTCTGCACCACCAAGTTTATTGTGTGAGCAAAACAGGGAATGTGATGGAATTCACCCAGCTGTAATACTTGCAAAATATTGTTTGCATTTTCAGAAATAACATATCCTGGGGATAGTCCAAGTGGTATAAGCTATGTATCAATGACATCTCTTAGTTTTCGTAACAAATAATCAGCTGTATGCCTGTTAGTGAAGCCGGTGATACAGAGAGTAGCCTGCCTGTGAGAAATGTTACGTAGGGGTGTACAAGCTGCTGCTGTTCCTGCTTGTGAAGGCGAATAGCCAACTCAGTGGGCTGTCACATAATCTTTGGTTTGGCCACTTCCACTTGTCCACATATCTGTGGTTAAGTGTACAGTTGGTAGAATGGCATTTTTGAGCCCAATTAGTACATTTTTACAAGCGTTTTGGTACAGTTGAGGAATAGCTTTTCTTGAAAAATGGTGTTGTGATGGAATTTGGTAACGGGGACACAAACATCAATTAACTGTGAACAGCTGCGTTTATAGTGGATATTGGACGCAGATCTAACACTAGCATAGTTGCCTTGGCATCTGTGATCCGCTTTGCGACTGGGTGACTGCTGTCATAATTGCTTCCTCTAGCAAAAGATTGTTTCACAGTTAATTGTTGTAAAGTACTAGTGCTCTTCTTCTTGGGCTGCTCATGGGAGCAGCAGCAACAGCAGCAGCAGTGGGACTAACGCTTAAGAATCTTCCAGAGGAATCAATTATACTGCAGGAGTCATCGAGCCTTACCAAGTTGGATGCAGGGCTAACTCCGATCGCTACTGAGGATATTGCTGAGAACGATGTTGTGGGTATAGATTGCAGGCGTCAGAATGTAGGTGAGAGAAGGATCCTAGCTGATAATGGACTGCTTGTTATTTTTTTGCCATAACTTTACACCTTGCCATGAAGTCGCGTCAAATGGGCTTAACATGGATGAGGTTCCAAGATGGTTAAGGTCCCTCTCTTGACTACTGTGGCTTTACATACACTACAAATGGCTAGACAACTGTTGTCAGAATTTGGGTAGAAATAAATCCACACATAAGAAGTGGCTTTTTTGGTCTTATGCCCAGGCATGACAATAGCTTTCTTCTTGTCACGTGCCAGAACTGCTTCCACTGGTGCAAGACTTACACAAACAACCTCATCCTCATCAACATCCTCATTAGCGCCCTCATCGGCTACACAAATATCCCCTTCATCCTCCTCCAATTTCAAAGTGGCATCCTCAATTGGTGTATCACCGGCTACACTCAGACTGTTCAGGCACACATCAGCAGAAATGCTGAAGGGGCCCTTCTTTATGGCTACACTATAAGAATGGTCACGATTACACATACCACTCGTGGATGGACTCTCCTCAGGGATTGGTGTCATTTCTGATTCTGAGCATACATTTTCCTCTAATGACTTACTGTTTTCTTCCAGCTCGGCTTTCACACGTACCAGTAGTTGTGCATCACTTTTGTACTCCGAATTACTTGGTCTTGCTTGGTCACGAGTGACCTTAGAAGAAGAAGCCTCAGTAACTTTTTTAGGTCTCGCACTAATAGAGAAAGACTGCGTGTGTAGAATGGCATGTTGGCAATTTTTTTTATCGGCAGTTAACTTTTCCTATATTACAGCTCTGTTTCTCTTCAACACATTAAAAGGTGTTTTTTTGTTGGATTTTTTCCCTGACTTCAAAAGACTATGTACTTTTACATAGGCTTTACCAGATGACGTACAGAAAAGCTACCATCAGGACTGGTGGCAGCAGCTTCTTGCTGCTCCTGCTCATATGTGGACTGCTGTGAATCCATTTTAATGACACACCAAATATTTTGTAGTACAAATTAAGAAATATACAGTGCTGATATATTACAATTTCAGCACTCAGCAATGACAGTTTTTTGAGAAGGCGGGATATGACACCCCAAACACTTTGTAGTGCAAATTCAGCAAAATGCCTGCTCTATACTGCTCTATTCCTGCAACCTAACCCTTCTCTGTCCCTCTCTCAAATGGCGCTATATCGCCGTGGAGGCGGGTATTTATTGATTCCAAAACTCGCGAGATCTGGGATCAGACGACATCACGATGACGTTTTGCCTCGTATTGGAATCCGAATAGGCGGGAGAGTACTGAGCCGACTCGGCTAGGTACTCGGAACCCCGAAGTTCGGGTGGGTTTGGTTTCAAGGAAACCGAGCCCGTCCATCTGTAGGTGGAACACTATCTTTTTATCACCAAGCTAATGAAGAATAACATCATTATTATCTGCATACCAGCTTGTTTGCAGACAATATCCTACATACAAAAGTGGGGACGTTGAATTGTTTGTCTGGCTCTAATAGGATCATTGGACCATCACGTATCAACATACCTACTGTTGAGCATTAAGATCAAGTAGATCATAATACCATCATGCATTACAATTATAGTGCGTTGATACCCATATAGCACATATTTATTATTTAATTATATTCTATCTGGATTGTATTATATGAGATATACCGGTATATTTAATTTATTTCAATTTAAAGCGGCAATGTCGGGCCACCACAGGTTAAGTGTTTAAACAGTTTACCCGACATTGCCGCTTTAAATTCAGAGGAATAGAAGTCGTGATGACAGGAAACAGAAGTGCCGGACAGCTCTTCAGTCAAAATCGGTTGCGGTCAGCATTTTACCTCATCGGTGATCTTCAGAGTCGCTTCAAAGGTAAGTCTATTATTATTGCCATCACTTTTTCACCCTTTCGGTTTTTATTTTTAGGTAAAATGGGTGTCGAGTTATTCTGAACCGAAAAACCATACCCAAACCCTGGCTAGTACTGTGTTCCTACATATATGAATGTTTTAGAGAAATTCTATTCATGTTGCACCTCTGAACATTGCAGAGCAAAAAAATATGTGGCCCAAGTTTACACCCCTAAGCCAATATATATTTACAAAATGTCCTAATGGTGTAAGAATAAGGGCTAAATTCATCAAGCTGTGGTTTTAAAAAGTGGAGATGTTGCCTATAGCAACCCAATTCTAGTTACTATTTATTTAGTACATACTACAAAATGACAGCTAGAATCTGATTTGGTGCTATAGGCAACATCTTCACCTTTTCAAACCCACAGCTTGATAAATTTATCCCTAAATGTTTTTTTTCTGGGTTTTTTCCAGGTACAGAGAAAATATCCCTGCATATACCTTAATAGATAAGATAGAGAAGAAAAGGATAAAACTAATAACATATTGTGTATTATAAAAAAAAACACTGTAGTTGATTTTTGGTTAGCTTAGTTCATTTTTTGGTTATGTAAGTTATATATTTGAATTTTTATATTCAAATCTTTTGTGTTTCTGTTTTAATTTTTCAAAGCAAATGTTTAATAATGTGGTGTCTGTTCTCAATGGTTTTTGCATAACATGCAAAAGTGCCAAATAAAGAGAATAAAATAACACAAATGGGAACGACCAGGATAAAGCCACAAATCTGAAATTTCAACTGGTCAACTGAGTATAAGTGGCAACTATCTTCCGATCTGATGCCAGTACCCAGGTGTCCCATTAAGTCTGTAGTATGCCAGTGATAATGCACTGAAAGGTAAAATATAGTAGTGATAGTAGACCATAACCAGTGGTTGTAATGCCCATTGAAAGCAGTACTAATCAGTACAGGGCTTTTTTAATCCATGGAATAGTGCATGTGATAATGCTTAAAAAGGGTCACAATGCAGTAATTGTCGTGAAAAATGAGTGGTTTGGAGTAAAAAGGTGAAGGAGGGTGATGAAGGAATTGCACACCTGTGCATTCCTCTGCCACTCTGGAGTAGTAAGGTAGTAGGTAGTTCACTAAAGTACCTTTGCTCATAAATGACATAGAGGAGCAAATAAAAACGCATTGTTGCGCACATTCAATTTTACGTTACTCCCATATTTATCAAGAAACGTATTGCTATTCCTCGACCTTAACTATGGACGTATGCATGCCTGATTTTAAATGAGTTTTTAAAAAAACACACACATTACGTTTCTTAATGAATCAGGCCCATAATTTCTGCATACAGACATGAGACGTAGGTACATAGTCATACATAGTATAAAACTGGAACACAACCAAAGGTTTGTCTATACTCTTTAAACTTACGTGCCCCTTTTGATTTTATGTCTGCTATGAGATATAGAGGTACAGAAATTCAAGATTTAAGTTATAATTAAATAATAGAGTAATAATCTTTTTTATGCTGCCAATATCTCAGTTCTCTGCTCTCCAGCACCAATTTCAATTCACTAAGGGTATTTCAGAAAAGTTTCTCCTGCTCTGCGATTTTGATAAGTAATCTACATTCATAAGCCTCTGTGGTAAAATTAACAAACTGCGGGTTTGAAAAAGTGGAGATGTTGCCTATCGCAATCAGAGTCAAGCTGTCATTCTGTAGAATGAGCAAATAAATGATAACTAGGGGCCTGATTCATTAAGGATCTTAACTTAAGAAGCTTCTTATTTCAGTCTCCTGGACAAAACCATGTTACAATGCAAGGGGTGCAAATTAGTATTCTGTTTTGCACATAAGTTAAATACTGACTGTTTTTTCATGTAGCACACGAATATCAACTTTAAATTTCAGTGTCCAAATAAGCTATCAAGTATTTGTGTGATGAGTCACAGGTGTAGTAGCAGCTCTGAGTGGTAGCGAGGAGAGAACTGAAGCTGTCGCAATAAAGTACACTGGAGATGGTAGTAGCAGTGCTGGAGCAGCAATAGTTCAACACAGCAGGAGACTGAGAGCAAACTGAAGTAACGGAGGTAACCTGTAGTAACAGCTGATGAGTCACAGGTGTAGTAGCAGCTCTGAGAGGTAGCGATGAGAGAGCTAAAGCTGTCTCAATGAAGTACACTGGAGATGGTACTAGCAGTGCTGGAGCAGCAATTGTTCAACACAGCAGGAGACTGAGAGCAGAATGGAACACAGGCAAACCACAAGGAGAACAGGAACCAGAACCACTGGCTACAGGAAGTGAGCTTGAAGAACAGGCATGAGACAGGTGAATCCAGGAGGTTTAAATAGTGCTCCAGAAGTGCTTAGCCAATGAAAAAGAGGGAGGAGGTCCTGATGTGCAATAGGCTTGCACCTGCACAGATCTGAATATAGCTGAATGAATGAATGAAATGAGTCTGATGCTGGAACATGGCAGTTTCCAGATAAATGAAATGCGGGTATCGGGACAGGTACTACTTGCGGGACCAAAGCGTTATAAACTCTTAGATCATTAGCGAAGCGAATAAAGTACTTGATCTACAAGTCCGACATACTTAGTGTAATTGCTTTGTTTCATTTCCTCCTTCAGTTTCTCAAGCTGCTTTTCCAAAAGTTTAATTAAGGGAATCACTTGGCTCAAGCTAGCAGTGTCAGAACTAACTACACAGTAACTACTTTGAATGGTTTTAGCATGTTGCACAACACGGAAAGTATTCTCCACTGCGCTGGACTAAAATACATTCCCCTCTTTCCCAATGTCATGGCTTGTGGAGTAAGCTTGGATGGCTTTTCGCTGTTTCTCCATCCTCAGAAACATATAAAGGGTGGAATTCCACCTTGTTACCACCTCTTGCTTCCGTTGGTGGCAGGCAGGCCCGGCGCTCCCATTAGGCAAGGTTAGGCACTTGCCTAGGGCGCCGGGCTCTGGAGGGCGCCACAGAATACTAAATGACTTTAAAACTGTGCGGCGACCGCTGAACATACCTGTCACGGCCGCCGCACAGCATTCAGATGCACGGGGAGGGGGGAAGAGGCTATTTTGTCACCACCGCCGCCTCTTTGCTCCGTCTCCTCCCCTCCACTTACTAGTGTCAGTGAGTGGAGGGGAGGAGACGGAGCAGAGAGGCTGCGGTGGTGAGACAAGGTAAGGAGAGACGGGGTGAGGGGGGAGGAGGAAGGAGAGAGGAGGGAGGAGGGCGGCGAATTTTGCAGGGGGGGTGCGGCGATTTTTGCGGGGGGAGGCCCGCTTTTTTAAAAATGCCTAGGGCGCCGTGGACCCTAGCACCGGCCCAAGTGCTAGGGCATATTAAATTGTTCTTGTAGCTGCTGCAATCTCCTACATATTATTGCAGAATGCCGGAAATGTCACAAAATTTTAGGGCCACAGACAGTATCTCCTGCAAGTCCTGTCATTTTTCAGAATGCTCTGCACCACCAAGTTGGTTGTGTGGGCAATTAGGGAATGTGATAGAATTCACCCAGCTGTAATGCTTTCGCAATATTGGTAGTGTTATCAGAAATGTCATATCCTGAGCAGAGTCCAAGCGGGATAAGCCATGTAGCAATGACATCCCTTAGTTTTTGTAACAGATTGTCAGCTGTATACCTCTTAGTGAAGCCGGTGATACACAGAGTAACCTGTCTCGGAAAAATCTGGCATAGTTGGATACATGTTGCTGCTGTTCCTGCTTGTGAAAGTGAATCACCAACTCAGTGGGCTGTCACAATCATATAATCTTTATTTTGCTGACTTCTGCTTGTCCACATATCTGTGGTTTAGTGTAGAGTGGATAGAATGATATTTTGTAACCTAATAATTATGTTTTTACAAACCTTCTGGTAGAGGGGAGGAATAGCTTTTCTAGTAAATGGTGTCGTGATGGAATTTGGTAACGGGCACACAAGACCTCAATTAACTGTCTAAAACCAGCTACATTAATAGTGGATATTGGACTCAAATTTAATACTAGCATAGTCGCCATGGCCTCTGTGATTCACTTTGCGACTGGGTAACAGCTTTCATACTTGCTTCCTCTTGAAAAGATTTGTTCAACAGTCAATTGTTGTAAACTACTAGTAGTCTTCTTCTTGGTCTGCTTCTGGAATGAAGATCCACCCCCAGGAACAGCAGCAGCATGGGCGCTAATGCTAAACAATTTTTCTAAAGAAATACTAATATTGGAGGAGTCATCTGGCTTTAGCAACTTGGATGCAGGATTAACTCCGATCGCTAAATGGGATATTCATGAGGATGGTGTTGTGGGTGTAGATTGCTAGTGTCTGGATCTAGGTGAGAGAAGGGAGCTAGATGATGCTGGACTGCTTGTTGGCATTTTTTTTAGCATAAGTTTCAGATTTTTCAAAAGCTTCCCAAGAACTTTCTTTAAATGGTGTAACATGGATGAGGTTCCTAGATGGTTAAGGTCCCTACTTCTACTGACTATGGCTTAACAAACGTCAAAAATGGCTATGAATGGCTATGAAATGAAAGCAACTGTTGTCAGGATTTGGGTAAAATATAATTCCACACATAACAGTTTAGTCTTATGCCCAGGCATGACAGTGGCCTTTTTCTTATCACTGCCAAGAACTGCTTCCACTGCTGCAGGACTTACAAAAACAACATTATCTTTATCAATTTCCTCATTAGTGCTGTCGTCAGCTACACAAATATCTCCCTCATCCTTTTGCAATTCCAAAGTAGCAACCTCAATTTGTGTATCAGCAGCTAAACTTGAGCTGCTCATCCACAAGGAAGCTTTTTTATGAGAACAGTATAAGAAAGGTCAGGTTTACAAATAGCATTCGTGGATAGACTCTCCTCATGGATTTGTGTCAATTCTAAATCTGAACATACAGTTTCTTCTGCCTTACAGTTTTTTCCAGCTCAACTTTTACACTTAAAACTATTTTGACACCACTTTTTGAGTCTGAATGACAAGGTCTTGCATTGTTATGACCGACCTTCCAAGAAGATGCCTCACTGACAGCTGCAGAACTAGCACTCATACAGAAAGTCAAAGGCCTAAATCTTTCCTTGCCACTGCGTGTGTAGAATGGCATGTTGGCAATTTCATATTTTTTTGCAGTTAACTTTATCATGTGTTTTTTTCTTGACCAAGGCAATAGGTGTTTTTTTACCTGATTTAAAAACACTATGCACTTTAATATATGCTTTAGCAGATGATGTAGAGTGATTACTATCATCATGATTGGTGCCAGCAACTGCTTGGTGCTTCTGGTCTTCTGTGGACTGATGTGAATCCATATTGATGGCACACAGCAATGTGACTAGAGACTTTTAAGAACACTGCCAGCCCTATTATTTCTCTTTCATCACTGACAATGAGCAATGGCACGTACACTGTAGACTGGCAAGAACATTGCCACCTCTCCTGTATCTCTGTGCCCTTTGGCAAAGTGCAATGTCACTGGAGACTTTTAAAAACATTAACAGACCTTTTATTTCTGTTTCAGCACTGACAATGAGCAATGGCACGTACACTGTAGACTGGCAAGAACACTGCCACCTCTCCTGTTTCTGTGTGTCCTATGGCACAGTAAAATGTCACTGGAGAATTTTAAGAACACTGTCAGCCCTGTTATTTCTCTTTCAGCACTGAACACTACCACCTCTCCTGTTTCTGGGTGAGCTATGGCACAGTAGAATGTGACTGGAGACTTTGAAGAACACTGCAAGCCCTATTATTTCTCTTTCAGCACTGACAATGAGCAATGGCACGTACACTGTAGATTAATACAACAAGAAAAAACATTGCGCTCTTGATTCTGCAAAATCACCCAATCTGATAGAGCTGCTAGCAATTGATCAAGGTATCCTCCTTTGACATAAACATATAATAATCGAGCAATAAATTCATGAGCGCATATCAGATGATAGCATATAAAGCAAACAATATTAACTGGATATTCAAACTGAAAATGTAGTGTTGCACCCTGAGGGTTAATCTGCTATGATTGTCAGAAATATGTATTAGTAACAATAGAAGATAAAAGAATAATATATTTAATGAAAATCGTACAACATACAATAACCATAAAAATGCAACTCAATATAAACCACAATGATATGAATTATAAAATATAAATACCACCTGAACTCAATGGTCCAAATACAATGTGCCAATACAGTAAAGTGCATCTTAAATCTTATCCAACCAGATTATATTAGCCAAGGCAGTATATGTTATTAAACTTGTTAGAAAGAAAACCAGGTACCTGTGGATAAGTGAATTATAAAAAATCGTGGATAAAAGCTAAAATAATGTCCCAATGTTCTTGATGTCCTAATGATGAAAATAAGTCTGAATACCGTGGTAACATCAAGTTTGAGTACACAAATCTTATATTTTATAATCCATATCATTGTGGTTTATATTGAGTTGCATTTTTATGGTTATTGTATGTTTTCATTAAATGTATTATTCTTTTATCCTCTATTGTTACTAATACATAACACTACAACACTACATTTTCAGTTTGAATATCCAGTTAATATTGTTTGTTTTATATGCTATCATCTGATATGAGCGCAGGAATTTATTGCTTGATTATTAGACGTACACTGACTGACGTTTTGCCTCGTTTTCAGTTCAGAGGGCAGGTAAAGTTACCGAGCCTGCTCGGCTCAGTACTTGGATCTCCGATGATCGGGTGGGCTCGGTTCTCAGGGAACCGAGCCCGAGCATCTCTACTTTAAACCAGATAATTCTGATAAGTTGAAATTCACTGTGAATTTTAACTTCATCACTTTATAACACATTATACTGTGATATCCAAGCACATCTCAACATTTCTGCTATGCTGTGTGTTATCTTAAACTGTACTAAAATCTGTTGTAACTAGTTGAAACAAAATTTGAGGCAACCACGTGCAATTACATTTAAAATGAATAAGGCTTCTGTTTTCTTGCTTGTAATAACTCTTAAAATTCCTGTATATGAGGCAATCTTGCGGTCAGTGGAAGCAAGAGGGAGCAATATATATAAATCAAAAGTGTGTATATAAATATCTGGATAAATGGCTGAAGTAACGTCATAATATAATTTGTAATTTCTTATCTCTCTTATTATTTTATTTTTTCATTATTATTTCATTATTATTTTATCCATTACTATCGAATTTCATTTATTTGATTTTACTCCTGCCATTTATCCAGATATTTAATTTGTAATTAATTACATTTGTAACAGGCCCATAAAAATAGCCGCCAAACTCTATTTTATTCTCTTAGGGCTTTTATGTGTGTATTATATTAAATGCTTTAGTAAACAAGGCAGAGTTGAGGCAATGCCAACTTATAATGCCAGGGCGTTGTCTCATGGTTTACTACACAGGTGCTGAGAATGTATTATTCTGTGGAAGTCAAATAATTGAATGAAGTAAAGTAAATTGATTAATATTGTTTTACCGTGCGATTGCGATTAGTACGCTACTGTTAAATAACGCAGTCACACAGGAAAACAACATACACACTTACATTTACATTTGTAAATAGTACACATTTAATGAAGTTCCAACTAAGATCAGTTCATTAGTAAAACTTAAAGGTTAGTTATGCAAAGATAAATTTACATTACAGGTATTTATGGTTCAGGTCCTAAGAAATGTATGTTGTTTGGTCTTATATAATTTCTCATTTCACCAGTAGAAATACGGTGTTAACAGAGTACTGATCCCACCTAGAGATCACTAATTATGAATAAAAAAGACTGATACTCTATAATATTGTAGGCAGCATGTGTTTATAGGTTGGCTTAAACTGGATTAGGTTGATTCCCTCAGGCACAACAAGTGCACAGCTGTTGCAGTGAGCTGCCCCCCACCTTATCGGAGGAATCCTTTGAACTGACCTATGATCTGCATTGTACTGAACTGACTTGACCCCTGGACCAATGAAGAAATACATTAGTTTACCTTTGTGTACATTGTGACATATTCACTGTTTTTTTGTTAACTCAAACTTTATATAAGCAAGTCCCTGGGCCAGTATTAAATCTCTGCCTTGACTGCAGACTACAAGACTGAATCTGGACCTGGGCCCAGGGAGCGCATGTGTAATGTTTTTGGACAACACGAACATTACACTTCTTATCTCTATTGTACCAATAACAAGCCTGAATTAAAGTATATGACCATAAATGTAAGTGGTTACCAGGACCCTCTGTCTTCTGACTATAAAAGCTTAGTTGCTGCACAACACGGGGCTTCTCTTGTCCACCATTAGATCGTGTTGGTATCAGAGTTTGATCAATATGCACAGCTTTCGAGTAGCCAAGAGAAAGGGGGCCCTGGGAAGTACAGTTCATTGAACATATCTAGGACTGCAATCACAACCTAAGTAATTTGCTGCATTAAATCTATCACCTTCTGCTTTGAATTATTACCCTTTTAAAGCTGCTTCTGCTACTCCCTTACAATAAAGCTCTTTTTAGATAGAAACTGAGTTTGATGTGCATTAACCCATTCGAACCTCTGAACATTTTTTATTCATATATTTTGCGCCCTCTTGCTTTTACTGAATTTTGTATTTTTATGGGGGACTGCATTGAATAACTAAAGGAAGAGCACTCTACCTTATCAATTTATTAATTATAAAGGTCAGCGGCATGAGTGTGCCCAAAAATGATAGGATGGGGAGTAATCAGATATCAGTCAGGACTGACAGTAAATTCATTAAAAATGATTAATTAATCTTACTGTGTTTGTGATCATTTTCCAACCGTGCAAGCTGTGCCTGAACTGGACCAAGCACCTGTGTACATGTATGTAAAAATCTGGAAGCCCAGTGCTTGGTCCGAACAGCTGGTTTGGCCAGTGTATTGCCAGCTTTATTGTAGCTTCCCTCTGATTAAAACAATTAAAGGTAGTATAGGGGTTATGTTTGTAAAATACACTCTTAGGGCCTCATTTAGAGTTGGATGTAATTTTGCTTGCCAAATATAAAGCATAAACCTACATACACAAATTTGTAGCTTTCTGTGTCTTTTGAATCTTCTGTATCTCAAAATACCACGCAGAATAAGCCCTGAGCATGTCTTGATGCAGCAGAAGTAAATATATGGTAATTATCATTATTTACTTTTTGATAATTACATCTGTTTACTTGATCCACCCCTTAAAAAACAATTACAGCACCAGCGCTAGCACCTGAGCTGGTCTGCTATAGTAGGGTTACAATTGTGGGACTATGCCTTGATTGGCTGGTCGCACTTTAACATGGAGATCAGTCATTATGTGAAACGAGCTCCAGCCTCGACATAACTGGATGGAGTTCATTAGGAGAAAAGACACTGCCCCTATGGCATCCCAGCTATTACCGAATAGAACTGGCTGCCAGGGCATGCTGACACTTGTAGTTTCACAAACATCAGCATAACCAAAATTCAGCTGCTGAGGCTTTCTGGGTCTTGTAAATCGACTTACTTAATGTTTTTTTGACTATACACTATTACCATAGCACCCAAAGCCAATTGGGTTTCAGAAAGAGCCCCTGTATGTCCTGTGATGAATGGGCTGGTCTCCCTGTTTTAGTGTGACCAGCGTGGCCTCACATACCCTATGCTGGTTTCCACTTTTGTAGAGGGACCCCAGGTTCATAGTCCCCCTGTTTTGGCGGTAACCAGCGCAGGCTATAGCATAGGTGCTGGCTACTTATTTTATGATGGGGCGTATGTCTTTAAGCCAGGCTTTCAGGAGCTGCAATAAGAGGTATAATTGGAGATGCAGCCTACTCTAACTAGACTACATCTAGGCTACTTATCCAGATTTTTGTGGCCCATGTTTGCACTCTAAATCTGGCCCTTAGTAGAAGAAACAAGCTCTAAAAGAAAAAAGTCAATGAAAGTGGAGTTATTCTCTAAACACCATACTATCTGCTGAAAATATTTTCAGTTAATTAATAAACCTTTCAATACAGCAGTGTTTCCTCACATTCCTTTTAAGCGTCATGAAAGTAGATAATATGAAACGTGACAGAAAGGTGCTGATTAATTTTTAGCACATTTTAAAGTGCATCTAAATGGTGTGGCAGAAAGATTCAGCATGTATATTTATAGAACCAAACATATTATTTATTTTAGAGTTCAGAATATTTTACTCTCCATCTTTATGAGTCCCCAACATTAAACTGCTTCAATTATGACCTGGACACTTTAAGTTAACTAGTATTTTGTTATTAATATTTTGCTTATAGTTCATTGCATATTGTTATTTGCAATTATATGGAAGGCCGAAAAATGACAAATGAAACTCAACCGATTACCAGTTCTTGATGTGTTAATTCAGAGAAAGGCAATAAAAACCCAATTGAAACATTAGTCAATTTGTCCTCATGATTTGGGGGAATACAATCTTCATGGCCCCATAAATAATAAATTAATTTCCTGGGTTAATCATCTCAACAATGCAATTTCATTGGTCCAATAGAGCTCACATTCTAGTTCATTCTTCCATCATTTGAGATGTCTTTTAAATGACAATAATCTGCCCCCCTTTGCCAGAACTACACAATTCTGTATCCCACTTTATTTCTCAGTAGTTTTGCTTTGCTGCATTTTCAATTTGCATTAATAATTGATTTTCTGTAAACAAGTTTATACTTCTAACAAATCCCAATCAGTACTTTTTTATCCCTTTGTGCCAGGATTCGCTGTAGCATCGTCAGGATGCTGCTTCATCTCGACAGCTCCTTTTTATTTATTGGAATTTATATTTTTGTTCATTGAATGTTTCTCCCGCAGTACCTCTTATCCACCAGAGGTGCTGCTATGGTGCCTGTTTCCTAGGGGTTGCCTTGCTGCACTAATTAATCACCAGCTCCTGGCTCACCCTGGCTCCTTAGCTGTTATTTCTGCATTGAAGCGTGCCACTTTGTCTCCATATATATCCACCCCTAGAGACTCTACCTTTCAATTATCTTCACAAATATCCTACCACAAGGTCAGTCGTAAACAAGATTTTACATATAGACAAGCCCATCCTCTTTTTCTAGATGTCCTAGCCTTCCTAAACATTCCAAATTTACTGCACAGTCACGAGTTTCATATAATCATATTTCTGTTATGCCCAATATGCCATAATACTCCTCAGAGGTTCACCTATCTAATTTTGCATGCTACATATTTGTTACCATGCATATTAACCTTTTTTTTTTAACATGTTTGTATTGCCTATTCTAGCCCTGCCACTCACTGTTCCAATGTGTACCAAGTTGGATGGGTTCTACCCAGTCCCACTATGACCAGTCAAGCCTACATACAATCCTATCTGTTTGCCTAATGATTGAGTCCCCTACTACCAAAACCTATTTTGCCTTCACTCCTGTTCTCATTCTTATGGGATGGGAGGAAGTATCCTGCAGCATACGTCTGAAGTGACATCCACAATGTCAGCCAATTTTGTATATTTAGTGTGGGACTAGCACTTTGGCCCTACGTGCTCTAACCTTTCTTTTAACTGTGACCAAGTTACCTACCAAGATCTTGCTCTACTTCCTTCATCACTGGCCATTATCAACAGACCTCAGTGCTGCAAATTTCTTATTTAGATCCAGGATCTGGGCTTCACAGCCTGCACAACAGTATTCACCCACAAACAACTGTTGCGGAAGTGAGTTTCATTGTTTTACATGGAACTTGTATAAAAATAAGATGACCACATAGGAATATTTGAACTGCAGCAAAAGTACCACGTTAATTTACTGAGACTGATTAAGGAAGTATTTGAAAGATAGGGCAGTTTACGAATTTACATTCTGGACAAATTGCTTTAGTGAAGAGTCCTCCATTTTTGGGTTTGAAGATTTCATGAGGTAAATATTATGTTACTTTATTTTGGTTTGCTCCAACAGCACAAATGTATTAGAAAAAAAGACACATTAGGATTTTAAATGCTGACTGCATAATGCACTCAATTTACCTACTGGGTGAAAATCACAATCAAATACCTTGCTAATGTTATGATCTGTGGCTTGCTTCCTCCGCCTGCTTTCCAGCTGTTGTAGCTACATACGGGACGTCACTTCCTCTGCTGCCGGGACGCTTTCCTAATTAGTGATGCATCCCCGGCAACATATGAATTAGTTGTAAATTAATTAATTACCTCTAATTACTATTCACTGGAGCAATGGCTCCTGATTGGTCAGTATTACTATTTCAGACAGGGAATACTTACCCTCCCTGCCAGTTACAGTGTCTAAGCTGCACAGTTGCTAATCAGCTCTGTCCTGTTCTATCCTGTGGATACCCTGCATTTGATTTCTGTTGTGATATTTGACTTTGACGCTGACTGTCCCTGATCACTGCCTGTTTACTGGATTACCCATGTTTGCTTCCTGCCCTGACCTCTGGCTGGAATCCTGGGTATCCAACTCGCTATGGACCCATGACCATTGGACTGTCTTTGGTACCTGCCCTCTGTATTCTGGATATCCTCCATCCTGCGTTACGGTTATTCTGATAAGCTTTTATTACCTTAGAGTCAAGTCCTGGGGGCATCCGAGTACCTCCTAACAAGTTCAGTTCTATGGGAATGGTGAAAACCTCTATTATCCTGGTTATAAATTCTTATCAAGTAGCTGTTAGCCTAACAGCTAGTCTATGTTTATCTGGATAATATTGATATTATCTTACTATGTCATAGAACTAGAGCACGATATATGTATAGTACATTTTCTGGGTCTTGAGCATTTCAGTATTTAATATCCCAGCCAGTCTTTAACTGTACTGTTAAAGTCAATTAATTGGATGAAGTTGTTTCAAATTAATGAACATCGATTTAATTGGCTTTATGTGAAAATATGCAAACAGCACTCTACGTCGTGGAAGGATGTATTACGCAATAACACTAGCAAACACTTCTAAATACATTTACATTCACACATACATTTTCTAAATAGTCTACCATAATAAAGTTCCAGCACATCGTCTATATATAGTTATAGTTTAGTTTTATGCAAATGTATTAGATTTAATAGTTTAATATAATAATGTTAACACCACTTTATTGATATCTAAGGTTCAGGATATAGGATATGTATCAGGTTTAGTGTCATACTAATTCACTTTTTACCTTCAGACATCTGCTACAATCAGCTAAGCATTTGCACCCTGCATATGCTGGTTACCAGTGGCGGATCCAAAGGGGGGCGATCGGGGCAATCGTCTTTCCCCAGGGGGGGCTTGCTGCTGGCGGCTGCATATAGTGCCGTCTGCTCTGATTGTGTTTTAAAATCAATCAGAGTGGCCAGGCACATCACTCTCCCTGCATATCTGTGAAGAATTACCCAATGGTTAAAACTTTGGGAATATTTTCTTTATATCTGAATGCCCTGTACTTTTGTATATTAAATCTATAATTTATTATGTTGCGTCCTTGATACTCTAATGAATCCATTAGCCTGTTAGAAGAGAGCTCGGCCAAGTTAACTCTTGGAATGCCAGTGTGTGATTTGTGGATACTTTTGATTAACAAGCTGTCTGTGCTTGGATTTACATTTGTGTAACAGTCTGAAGGTGTGAAGAGGTAACCCTTTGTGTGCTGGTATGGGTCTTGCTAGTCTGTGAATAGCTAGAAGCCTGCGTGCCAGTGTGGGACAGTGTATTGGGGTCCTATTGCCCGTATTCAATAGGTGGTGGCAAACCTGAAGTGTTTGGGGGTGTGAGAGCGCTGTGTTTGGGGGCGATTCCGTAGGTCTATAATCTGTGTGATAGGTAGAGAGAGACTGCGAGCTGAAATCATGTGTGACCTCATACAGCGTACACCCCAAAGTCACGGCAGCTGGGAGCGTGTTCGTGACAAATTGGTGGCATAGCGGTGGGATTATTTCATTTCTTAGAGTATTAAGTGCATGCTTTAAGCAATTAAACGTTGCACTTACAAACTGATTGTAACCTTGCGAGGAATACAATATGTTGACAAGGACCAAACTCAGGGATTATTATTATTTTTAAAGATATACGAGCAAAACAGTTCCCATCCCTTCTCTCTGTTTTTCTATGCTATCTTTTATTTTGCAACGTAACTAAGGAGATGGCTACGGCATATAAACGCATGACAAAGGAGGCACTGATTTCACATTGTGTGGATGGAGGAATTCCCACTAGTGGCAAAAACAAGGAGCAATTGATTGAAGCTCTTGTGCAGAGAGATTAGCATCAAGTCGTAGATGTGTCCCAGGAAGGGCACAGCCAGGATTCGAAAGCGGACCTGACTGTGGAGATTGCTCAAAACAGTGGACTGTTACTTTCAGATGATTCTAATAGTTCATGTGTGGACACTGCTATGGACGTTTATTTGCAAACTGCCCTAAAATATTTGGGCCCAGCGGACATTACAACTAAAATGCAACTTATACAGCAGTTCCAGGAGAAAGAAGCTGCTGACCATCAGGAGAGGCTCGCTGCTATGGAGGCAGCAGAGAGGCGTAATGCTATGGAGGCAGCGGAGCTCCAGGCAGAAAGAGAAGCTGACGAGCGAGAGGCAGAGAGGAGATATGAGCTGGAGCTTGCCAAGCTCCAAAGCCAGCCAGAAGCCAGAGAGGATGGTATCAGCAGACCCCGTCCAGAGAATTTCCCTGTATTAGAAAAAGATGGCGATTTTGATGTTTTTCTTTGAGGATTTGAAAAGAAGTGCCAATTATATGGACTGGCCAAAGATCAGTGGCCACAGTATTTAACCCCTGGTTTGCGAGGGAAAGCATTAGAGGCATTTGCAGATCTTCCACCTGAGATGGACAGAGATTATGAGGCAATCAAAAGTGCCCTGTTGCAGGAATTTAATATCACGCCAGAGGCGCATAGGCAGAAATTCCGAGATTTAAAATGCAGTGCCTCTGACATTTATTCAGGACTTGTGGCGCAACTGTCTACTTCTTTCAAACAGTGGATTAAAGGATTAAAGATCACCACCTTTGATGCTCTGAAAGATTTAATGATCCAAGAGAAGTTTCTTACTTTGTGCCCAGCTGATGTGAAGGAATGGGTAGTGGATCGGGACCCTGAATCATCTGCGGAAGCCGCTAGACTGGCTGACAAGTACACTGTCACCCAGGCACCTGCAGCTAAAAGAGGGACTTTTGTGCCAGGGCAGTCTGCCTGGAAAGGGGGATGGCCAGGAGGATCAACGCCACCCCCTCATCACAATCACCCATTGTTTCTTCATCTTTTGGAAGGGTTGGGGCAAAGCCTGTTTTGGGAGACACCCGCTGGTGTTTTGTGTGCAACCAGGTGGGCCTGTCCAGAAAAAAAGACCAGCTCACCCTCCACTGAGGGGGTACCTTCCCTACAATCTTCTCCAGCTGTCCTATGTATTGTTGGACCACAAGGGGGCCGGAAGGACAACCTGCAAACAGTCACTGTGGGTAACCAGATAACTGTGGGGTTATAAGACACTGTTGCGTATGTTACTGTAGTGCGTTCAGAACTGGTAGGGTTAGAGGACTTCAATCCAGGAAAGTGTATTTCTCTGCAAGGGATGGGTAGAATTCACCTTATTGTGTCTGTAGCCAAGGTTTACCTTGATTGGGGTACTGGAAAAGGTCTAAGAGATGTCGGGGTATCAGATAATATGCCTACAAATGTGTTACTGGGAACAGATTTAGGAAGAATGCTGTATCAGTATATCTCTAATGATGATGTTAATGCCACACCTGTTACTGTGTCAGAATGAACTGAAAGTACCAACGTTTGTTCCCAGGTGGCATGAGGTAACAAGGAAATTGTCTGTTCAGTTGCACCTGAAATGTGTAAACCAGGATGTGACAGGGGAAGAGAATGTCGTATTATATCTGATATATGTAATGATGCTAATGTCACTGTGTTAGAATCTACTGAGAATACCCATGTTTTTTTTCCAGGTGCCAGGGTGTGACAGGGAAAGGGAATCTCATATTGTACTTGATATGTATAATGATGATAATGTCAAAAATAGTATTGCGTTAGAATCTAAACCTGTTTTTACACTGAACTCTTATCATGAGATAGGGAAGATGACAGTGTGACTGCAAATATTGGCATTGATTCTGGTGTAGATATTATGCTTGCTAGAAATGGGACAGATGACAATGTGATTAATTCTGCTGTGCTCGAGAAAGACAATGTTTCTACCCAGATAATATGCTCAGAAGATGGGGTACAAGGTAACTGGGAGGGAGGGCAGAGTGAAGAGGTGGGTTCTGTGTCTGAACCAGCTGTACCCACGGGTGTTCAGCATGTGGAGGAGACAAATAGACCTGACCAACGGGAAATAGCGAGTGACAGCATTCCTTACATTGCTACTGGGACCTGTAGTTCGAATGTTCACCACTCAGATCTCCAACTAAGTTCTGACCATTCACCTGAGTTTTCTGTAGACATATGGGGGTCAGTTGCTAGCCCACACTTACCTAGTCAGCCGTCTAACAGTTTAGAGGGGGTAGATGAAGGGCCCAAACTCCCTGTTACTCTACTCACCCAGATAGATGAGTCCAATGGGGAGGGCAGTGTCCTGTTCCTTAGACCCTCACATCAGAATCGCATAGTGTATCCCACTGACAGGGAATTTTGTAGCTGGAAAGTAGGGCAGAGTGGAAGTAGGAATTCCACTCTGCCAGGATTAAGGGGTTCCCATTTACATGAGTTTTTGTGGGAGGGAGGCGTTCTCTCAAGCAACACCTACAAAGAGACACAGTCAGTGAGAGGTACAGAGAGTGTAGGTATGAATGCAGAGGTTAGCCCACAGCTATTGCAGGACCAGAAGTCCCAGCTAAATGAAATATTTAACCCCTTCTTCTCCAGTCTCACCAGAGAACCCAGCTAACAGCTATTCCATTTGAACCAGGGGGAGTCTGTGAGAGTTGGCCTGGGCAATGACCTGTCAGTCAATTCCCATGCCATCTCTTAAAAAGGGAAGGTGTCGTGAACAGAGAGAGCTTGCAGTTATTTATAAGGGATAAATGATAACTACAGTGTAAATAGGTTATCTCAAATGAATCCATGGATACATTAAGCTGTTAAAGTGTAAAGTGTGAAGACATTGAGTCTGATGCAAATGTACTTAATGGCTTTGCACATCCCAGTGTGAGAAGATAACCATGTCACCTGTAGCAGCTTCAAAAAGCTCTTGGACTCCTGAATAGACGTTGTGGGGCCGATCACAGCTGGACATTCTTGCAGCCCAAGGCAGCATTGTGCATGCTTATACAGGTATATTGAAATATGAAGGAAAAGGCCATTACAGTTCATATTTTGAGAAATCCCGGTGGTACGCCATACTGAGGAGCAAAAATCACACCAGGGTTGTGAATGACAGGTACGGGTGGTATTCATGAACAGCTAAAGTCACATATCTTTGGAAAAGGTATGTCACATTGTCATAATTCCATCATGTTTGGTATTTAAATGTGCGGTAGATTATGACTGGATTATTGAAGGGGGAGTTATTTCTCTGGGAAGTATCTGTGAAGAATTACCCACAAGTCAAAACTTTTGGATAATTTGTGAGCCAACTACAGTGACACCCAGGAGAACATCCCTGCCTCCCTATTAGCATTAAACACTGCCCCTGTGAAGACCATCCCATTTGAGTTTGCTTAAAAAAAAACTGTGTTTTGAAGGGGCAAGGGTCAGACTTTGGGAAATCAATTCTCATTGATAAGCTGTCCATCTTCCAAGCCAATTTTCCTTGGCCAGAATATATCACTTATCTGTAAGGTATGCTCTGAATTTAATTCATTTTATTTTAAACTGTTTTGCTTCTTATGTCAATCTATTAATTGTGTATTCATTATTTTTCTTTATATCTGAATGCCCTGTACTTTTGTATATTAAATCTATACATTAATATGTTGCGTCCTTGTTACTCTAACGAATCCATTAGCCCAGTGGTTCCCAAAATGTTGCAGTTCGCGGCACCATTAGAGTCTCCAAATTTTTTCAAGGCACCCCTCCAAAATAATTATTGAGCAGTCCTGTTTTAGAAGTAGTTGGGTCAAAAAAATGTAATAAGTATGTAGGTCAGGACAGAAATACTTATTTAGTTGTATGCAAAAATGCCCCCTCTGCATCCAAACACTCTGCCCTCAGGCACTCTGCCCCCTCTGCATCCAGACACACTGCCCTCTCTCACACTGCCGCCTCTGCCCTCTGTCACGCTGCCCCCCCTCCTCTGCTCTGTCACGCTTTCCCCCCTCCTCTGCCCTCTCTCACAATGTCCCCTCCTCTGCCTTATCACATACTGTCCCCTCCTCTTCCCTCACACGCTGTCCCCTCCTCTGCCCTCTCACACACTGTCCCCTCCTCTGCCCTCTCACACGCTGTCCCCTCCACTGCCCTCTCTCATGCTGTGTCCCCCTCCACTGCCCCCGCTCATGCTGTGTCCCCCTCCACTGTCCTCTCTCACACTGTGTCCTCCTCCACTGTCCTCTCCCACGCTGTGTCCCCCTCCACTGCCCTCTCTCAAGATGTGTCCTCCTCCACTGCCCTCTCTCACGCTGTGTCCCCCTCCACTGCTCTCTCTCACGCTGTGTCCCCCTCCACTGCCCTCTTTCAAGCTGTGTCCTCCTCCACTGCCCCTCTCACGCTGTGTCCCCCTCCACTGCCCCTCTCACGCTGTGTCCCCCTCCTCTGCTCTGCTGTCCCCATCCTCTGCTCTGGTGTCCCCATCCTCTGCTTTCTTTCCCCATCCTCTGCTCTCTGTCCCCATCATCTGCTCTGCTGTCCCCATCCTCTGTTCTTCTGTCACCATCCACTGCTCTCTGTCACCATCCTCTGCTCTCTGTCACCATCCTCTGCTCGCTGTAGCCATCCTCTGCTCGCTGTCCCCATCCTCTGCTCTCTGTCCCCACCCTCTGCTCTCTGTCCCCCTTCTCTGCCCCGCTGTCCCCATCCTCTGCTCTCTGTCCTCCTCCTCTGCCCCGCTGTCACCATCCTCTGCCCCGCTGTCACCATCCTCTGCCCTGCTGTCGCGATCCCTCTCACTCTGCCATGCGCCAGGCGCCAGCCATAAAAAAAAAAAAAACACAGAAACTTACCAATCCGCCGGGCGCCGGGACCCAGCAAGCTCATCTCTCCCGCAGCTTGTTACTGACGTCGATATTCAGTGACAGCTGCGGGAGAGAGGAGGCTGCTGGGTCCCGGCGCCCGACAGATTGGTAAGTTTCTGTGTTCTTTTTTTTTATGGTTGGCCCGCTGCACCCCAGTGACAGCACCGCGGCACCCCTGGGAGCCTCAGCGCACAGCTTGGGAACCGCCGCATTAGCCTGTTAGAAGAGAGATCGACTAAGTTAACTCTTGGAATGCCAGTGTGTGATTTGTGGATGCGTTTGATTAACAAGCTGTGTGCTTGCATTTACATTTGTGTAACAGTCTGGAGGTGTGAAGAGGTAACCCTCTGTGTGCTGGTGTGGGTCTTGCTAGTCTGTGAATAGTTAGAAGCCTGCGTGTCATTGTGGGACAGTGTATTGGGGTCCTATTGCCCGTATTCAATAGGTGGTGGCAAACCTGAAGTGTCTGGGGGTGTGAGAGCGCTGTGTTTGGGGGGCGATTCCATAGGTCTATAACCTGTGTGATAGGTAGAGAGAGACTGCGTGCTGAAATCGTGTGTGACCTCATACAGCGAACACCCCAAAGTCACGGCAGCTGGGAGCGTGTTCATGACAGTCTCCTACAGAATCCTTTTTAAGCTCCTCACCCTCACAAACAAGGCCCTTGTCAGCATCACTATGCCCTATATCTCCAACCTCAACTCTCTTCACACTCCATCCCACCCACTGCGATCAGCTAATGATTATTGACTCTCCTCCCATCTGATAGCCTCATCTCACTCATGCATTCAAGACTTATCCCGCACTTCCCCTCATCATTGGAATGATCTCCCTTGTTTGCTATGGTTACTGAGGGCAACTATCAATCAGAATTGACACAGGCTTTGCTGAGGCACGGAGTCTAACTGACTTCCCAGTCTTCACCTAAAAATGCCACAAGGCAGGATGGATTTTGATGCCGGCAGTCCGCAGGTTGCGGCCTTCAGGGTAGCCCCCTGATATGATAGAGGGTGGATGGATGGATGCAGCTGGATAAACACAGGCAGGTACAGAGGTTGAGGTCAATATACCAAGCCAGGTCAGATACGCTCTGAGGTACACATAGCCGAAAATAATCCAGAAAGTAAGGTCAGTGAACAAGCCAGGTCGTAAACACACACAGAAGTGTGTGGTGCCAAGGACAATCCAGAAAGTGAGGTCAGAAAACAAACCAAGTCAGTTACACACTGAAGAAAGCAGCACAAGTGTTAATCCAGAAGACTTATTCAGACAAGTTAGAAGAAAATCACTAGGAGCCAAGAACCAGAATGCACAGCGGGAGCAAGAAGCAGGGGTTAGCAACCTGTTGCTCTGACACAGACAATGTGTCAGAATGAATCCTATGTAGTGCAGATAGTTTCAAACTCCCCTCCCAGAGTCCCATGATCGCAGCGCCAAGCAGGAAGTAAACAAGAGATTGCTGTGATCAGTGTGAAACTATTCTTAAAAGCCTATCAGTCATCTGCTTAACTACCCATCTAGTTAGTTACCTCTGCCTCTCATCTCTTCTTCCTCTTTTTCCATTTCGCTCTGTGTGACCCTGTCCCCATTTCACCCCTTGTGTCTTCGGTATGTCTGCCCTTCCCTTCAGATTGTAAGCTCCTTTGAGCAGGATCCTCTCTCATCCTGTTTCCACCACTTTTAACTTTGAACGCCAGCTACTCTGCCTGTCTCCTTCTTCGGCTTTTTGCCCTCTGACTCCACTCTTGCTTTGCTCTGCACCTTTTCAGTGGCCCTTAACCCAGTATCTGGCTGGGCTGGGGTGTAGGGTGGCATCTGCACCCTGGGCCAGTCCCATAGTGGGTTACCTTGGGCTAGATCACTGGGCCACCTGAATTTTGTTCCTTTAAAATGTTCTTAATAGACTGCTCTTGCCCCCTGGACTACATTTTGCCAGCCCTCCCCTGCTTTAAACTGTTAGTTACGCAAACTCTCTTGGGCACAGGTTTCCAGCTTGTGCTGAATATCCCTCACTCTCACCCTTTCAGTCTTTCTTATTAGCTGTACTTTGAGCTACTTGAGTTACAGTGTTAAATGTTTATTGTACCGTACTGTTTTACCTTGTAATGTCCTATTGTTTTTACCCTGTATGGCGCAAGTGCCCAAGAGCCAATTTCAACGCTGATAGAAGTGAGAAACGTCATTTCAAATAATAGTCAAAATCTGCAGGATGTATACAAGAATAAAATTTTATCAGAGTAAACACCATATATAGGGTCGCATGAAAAAGTCTTTTTTATCTCTTAGCACCCAATGGAAAATTCTATATTGATACAAGCAGTACAGGGTACATTTTTAATTTTTTTATTTTGTGAAAAAAATGTGATATGGATACCTTTTTTTAGCACATGATCAATATTTTTATTATTATTATTATTATTAATTTTTATTTATAGGGCGCCACAAAGTATCCGTAGTGCCGTACAAGGACAAACAATGGCACAGTACAAGGTGAAACAGCACAGTACAAGTAACAGTAAGCACTATAACTCTGGGGGCTCAGGCACAGCATGAAAGAGAGGGAGGGAGGGGAAAAGTGAGTACAGGCAGGTAACTATGGCCCAAGAGGGTGGGCACGGATGACAGGTTGAGAGTCACTGAGGGGAGCGGAGAGAAGCGAGAGGAGACAGAGGGCAGAGGGACTGAGAGGAGGTGAGCTGAGTAGCTGAAGAGCGCAGTTAAAAGTGATGGAAACAGAAGGTAGGAGAGCCCTACTCAAAGGAGCGAAGAATCTAAAGGGAGGGGAAGACAGACAGACACATGAATGAGACGGAGTGACGGGAGGAAGGGGCAGAAGGGAAAAAGGGATGAGAAAGAGAGGTAGCCGACCGGTGTGAGTTTAGGCATGAGACTGGAAGGCTTTAAGGAAAAGGTGGGTTTTTAATGTTCATTTGAAAGAGGACAGATTAGGGGAATATACATTGTGGTGCATAAGATCTTGCATTTGATCTTTCATTAAATTGTTTTTATTCTTCTGCTAGACATTCAGGTATTTTCTTGTTTCTTGACGCTTGGGGTATTATATCTGCTACATTTAGTAAGTCATCAGGAGCAACTATACAGAACATGATAGCAGAAAATACTATGTCCTGGCAGGACAGTTGGTTTAGAGTCATCTGGCACTCTCAGGAGGGGCTCTGTCTTATTCAGTGTTAATTGCAGAGTTAATGGTACTGCTCTCACTTCCCTGCCAGTTCTGTGAAAGGTATGTATTCAATATATTGTGTCAAACACTTGGAAACAAAACTGGAACTGTATATACAACTTGAAAACATTTTTTCCCCCAATTTGGCTTTCATGTTATCAATTCCTACATCTGTCTTTCCATCATAATGAATTGCCATTTAACTAAAAATGCAATGATGGAAACATAAGGATTTTAAAAAACTTAAAAACTTTTTAGCAGAGAATGATTATTTTGTAATATGTCTAAAACAAGGTTAAAACAATATGTGATATGCAAGCACAGCAGAGCAGAAATTAATTATTTTATCCTCAAACATTTTTTAAATAAAATATTTTTATTTTGGTTACATGTTGCTCATTCAAACAGTCATCATTACTATCCATAACTCACACAATTTACCAGATGAAAACTGATCAATAATAAAACAAATGAACAGTAATAGAACCATTTTTATTTTGCCAATTACATTCGGGTATGTTAATATTTTATGCCATAGAGAATTTATAGAATGCCATAAAAACAACATGAAAATACATCAGACTTAAAGGAATGAATGTTTTTAACGAGTTCTTACTGCGTTTGTCAGTGGATGACATAACAACACAGAAAAGATGTTTACATTGCAAAGGACTCAAAGGGGTAAATGTACCAAGGCCCGATTTTTTTGGGTAATTTAAAATCGTGGGTGACAACCCGCAATTTTAGTCCCCAAGTCGCCAGATGTATTAAGCAGCAAATTTTTCTCTGATCTTCAAAATCGTTGGTCATCTCTGGCGATTTGCTGCGTTTTCAAACACTCCCGTGTTTAGCAAGCCCTCCTGTGTTTAGGTTAAAAATCCCATAGGCAGCATGCTGCTTCCTAGCTGCATGATTAGTAAACACATCACTGTTACACTGCCCCTGTCTATAGAGCCGCAGGTCCCTGCTGCTGTCATAAGTTTAAAAATAGATAACTGTTACAAAAAAATAAAACGTGGGGTCCCCCCGTCAGAAAACTATTAACCCTAGCGCTGGCAGCCTACTGCTGGTTACGTGAAAATCTGGGAAAAATTTGCGTGGGGCCCCCCCGATTTTCATGAAACCAGTACCAAGCAAACCTGCCCATGTTGGGTGGCATTATAGCAGGGGAACACGTGGTAGGGGTCCCCCTGCCATAATGATAACCAACCCCAGGTTGTTTAGCGCTGGGCTGGGTTCCATAGGGAGTGGGGTCTGCCGAAAAAAACGAGCGGACCCACCATCTAGAAACAACCAGCCCAGTGCTGAAAGCACTAGGGGTCTTCCTACCCCATGGGCTTTGGGTAGTAGGGTAATATCAGCGATAATACAGGTAAAAAAAAATGAACGCCATTTTGTTTTCTCGATCCACAAGTCCCAGCCAGCCCAGGCTGCCGTAAACAGTATGGGCATGCTGATGCTTGTATAACAACAAGCACCAGAATACCCATGGCAGTCAGGGCATGCTGTTACTTGGAGAACCACAAGTGCCAACATGTCCTGACACCCATGCCTAACTAAGCCCTGTAGTGCCACAAAATAAAATGTTAAATAAGCCACAACTTCCTGTTTAAAACCACAACATTTTAATAAAAATAATAAAACCCCAATATATACACTAAACACCCTCATTCATACCACATAAATTTATTAAAAATATTAAATCCCCAATATACCTACTGATCTGAATTCTTCCTCTTTAGTCCAAATGTGTTTAAAAACCATGTCCCAAAAAATTTGTAATTCCAAATGTCCATGCTTGAAAATATCTTCCGTTCTTCTGGTCATCAAGACCCCTTAGTTGCTTGCAGTCTTCTTATCTTCAGGCAACAAGGGCCATAGTATTTGTAAATCCAAATCCGGAATATGCTTGAATAAAATAAGAAACCCAATTTACAACAACGCAACATCTGCTTGTACAGTGTAAAAACAGACCGACGCTAATGAATAGAATCCAGCTGCAAGGTCTATTTATAGTCTATGGGGAATACCCATGACAGTGTGGGAAATCCCCATAGACTATAAATAGTCCTCTCTACTCTTTGTTTTAATTATACAAAATGAAACTAAGGAAAATTTAAGCGCTTTATGGTAGCCAATCACAACATCCCTTTTTCTCTTTCAATAAATCAAGAGTGCAAAAGAGAAATCAATGGCAACATAAGGAGGATGAGAGAATTTTTTTCTGCTAATCACCTACCAGGATAACCATTCTGATCCAGATTATGCATCCAGTGTTTGCTGCACCCAGGGAACTTTTCAGATCTTGTTAACACTTTTTATAATCCTGTTTCATCTGGTAGAATTATTTGCACATTTGTTTACAATTGTAAATTAATAAATTATATGTTTTTAACAATGTTAGTTTGGATTTGGATTTTGTATATAATAAAAGTTCAGCAATTTTAGACAATATTAAGCCAGATTTGATTCTTTTTATTTCTCATATTTCTCAACCGCATAATAGGGAATTGAATTGAGAGAGAAGCAATCTTTTCAAGGTGACCATTACATCTGTGCAAGTTCTTCTTACAAAGGCTAGATTGTAAGAAGAACTGGACTTTATTCACTAATACTTTGCATATGCTGTGGTGTGTCTATTGGATTATATGCATTATTGTACTACACTATTGGGAGTTTCTTCATTTCTATGGCAATTTTGGATTGAATAATTTAAGAAGAGAAATAAGTCACAGACACATTAAGGGCCTTAGTCATTAAGGAGAGAAAAGCAAAAAAAGGAGTAACTTTGCACCTTGGCAAAACCATGTTGCATTGGAGGGGGAGGTAAATTTAAAATATGGAGACAGATTTATAGTTCGGGTAAGGCATGTCCTAGGTCAGTTTTAAATTTCAGTGTAAAAATGACAAGAGCGTCCCTAAAGACGAAAGCACTTAAACAACGGACCTGTGTACATTTCTTAGCTTTACACTTACCATGAAATGGTTAAATTCTTGCCTGGGAAGGCGGACCAATAAGAGGAAAGTTGGAGTGCCATGGCAGGGTATATATGTCCCCAGGGAAGCTTCCTGTTCCAGTCAGATTCAACGGATCCCACCCACCCTCCCTATTTTAGTAGTTTGCCTGCCACCGTTTTTAGGACAATTGTTTTAATCAATTCCTTTTCCCACGTCTCAGAGCAGGCACAGTTAGTAGGAAGGCTCTGCGATCAGCGGCTGATAAATACGGCGCTATCACTGATTGGCCTCAGGTTACTGCTCCCCTCGAGGTAAAGTGACCCTTGGTCCTTTTTATGTGAGGGATCCCTTAGCCTGCTTAGAGGCAGATCATAGTGAGTCGAGAGGGGGTGTGGCACCTGCTGCTAGATTTAGCGCTGTCCAAGCATTTTAGGGAATAGCCCTGGTTTGTTAGTGGATTCAAGGCCAGTTTGCCATTCCACACTTGGTTCCGGTTATAAGTCGTTAGCTGTCCCGCAGTGCACTGTATCCGCCACCAGTTTTCATTATAATAAACTGTGACCTTTTTTTCCACGTATAAACGTCTCTGTGTCTTTATTTTAGTTAAGTTAAATGGAGTATGGTAATATAAGGTATATGAAATGGAAGGATTTAAGCATCCATGTTATGTTGTTTATAAATCAAGTATTTGTGTGCTTCATGAAAAAGCAGATAGTATTTTCCTATTTGCACCCCTTGCATTGTAACATGGTTTGTCTAGGATCAAATTTACTCCTTTTCTGCCTTGCTCTCCTTAATGACTCAGGCCCTAAGTTCATAAAATATAAGTATATTCAGAATTATTTCTGAATTTTAGAGAAACCCCAAGTGCTTAGATTTTCCTTCTTTTCATTTTATATAATAGCTAAATTAGTGTATGGTTTTATTAGGGTTAATTTAAAGCTGCATGTGGAAGTGGATTGCCGGGGCATTATAAACACATATAGGGGTAAATGTATCATACTCCGGTTTCTTCAAGTCGCTGGAAATCGGCGAGTTGACAGCTAAAATTTAAAGCGGCGCTGCCTTGTAAAGGCAAGTTTCCCTTTACAAGGTAGCACCGCTTTACATTTTAGCTGTCAACCTGCCGATTTCCGGCGACTTGAAGAAACCGGAGTATGATACATTTACCCCATAATCTTTGTTTTAATTACAACATTTATTTTGTCTACCTTGTATGTCCCTTTTTATGTTAGTCCTGTTTTCTTACCTGTATGGTGCTGCAGAACACTGCAGAGCCATACAAATCAAAGATAATATTAATAATAGAAACCTAAAGTAGTGCTTTGGATCAACAGTAGTGGAAATCAAGAAGAATAAGAGTAATGCACTATAAATGTATTAATGTTTTCTCTGTGTAAGTATTGCCTCCCCTCTAGATGTCTTATACAGGAAAAGGTTTGAAGTTTCTTCATCCGATTGCCCCAAAATGAAATAATTTGAGTAGAAAGCCATTACAACATGGAGGATAAAAAGCTGCCTGTATTTGTACAGTAATGTACAAATCATGCACATTATGCATAGCCAGCTTGTTGAGTGATATACAAGTGAAATGGTTAAATGGTGAAATGGTTAAGGAGAGGAGGACAATGGTGATCATGAATTTTGGAGCTAGAGTACTTTCTGGTGCCCCCCTACCTTTAATTATCCATCACTCCACTGCTGCTGTGTCATGGTGAAGGTTGGCTATTACTGACTGCACTGTTCTCTCACTGGACATGAGCTGAATGCCTGCTATTTATTTTATTATTTATAATGTTTTCTGATTAGCTTTGGCCAGCCAGGCCCATAGTGGCTTGGACCCCAGGGCATTGGAATCAGCTACCCCTACACTCCACACTTTCAACAGGTTGGGTACTTTATCATGAAGCTGCCAACGCCAAAATTGAATAGGTGTACATGATTAGAACGAAGGTGACATGCACAACAGCGTGGTAATAGTGATAGCTTGCAAAGGAGATTTCAAACAGTTCTGATGAATGAACATCTCAGCAATCTGCACTGTTGCCAGTTTTAAGCTCCCCACTATCATTTGTGCTGCTAAGTTGGTAATTTAAGAAGGCGCTAGCTATGCAATGTTCTAGGCTTTCTAAAGAACATTTTACAGCCGGCGCCTCCTTAAAATATCAGCTTAACAGCATGATCGATAGTGGGGAGCTTGAAACTGACAGCATTGCAGAATGTTCATTCATCTGAACTGTTTGAAGTCTCCTTTTCAAGCTGTCTCTATTACCATGCTGTCGTGCATGTTACCTTCAATCTAAACATATTGCGCTATTCCATGTCGGCGTTGTCAGCTTCGAGATAATGACTATCACCTCTTTCAACTGGCTAGAATGGGAGAGAAGTGCAGAGAAGGTTCTGTGACAGAGGAAATAATAGACTTTAGAGAGAAATGACAAAAAGGGTTTATGAAAAAGAATATAAAAGACATTACAAAGAAATGATAAGAAGGGTTTGTGAGATAGTGGGGAAACGTGAGGGAGAAGTTATAATCAATGAGTATAATCAGTCAGAGAGAAGTGACAGTAGAGAGATTGATATAACTTTTGTCTGCCAGAGAACAAAAAGAAGAGGGATAAAGATAGTTGAGAAGAATTAAAGGAAGATTGAAGGAAAAGTGACAGATAGAAACCTGTGGGGATAGAGAAACAGTAAATTGAGGAAGCTAAAGCAAATGATTAAGAAAATGAAAGCATCTAATAGTAAGGATTAAAGACAGAGAAAACAAGAAAAAAATAAAGCAACAAACAGTAGGAAAATAACTCAACAGGGAAAGAGAGACAGTAGATTAAGAAGTTAAAGTAGGTAGCAGAGAGTTGAAGATACTGTTAATAAATCAGGTGATTAACAAGGGAAATCAATTAACAGCAAAGATTTAAGATCCTATGGGAGAATTCAGAGGCAGTTTGGGGAGCTCTGTAATACCTGACTCTAGAGTTTTCAGAACATTGCCCTGCCACAAGGATAAGCCTGATGAGATCTGACAACAGTCACTACCAGCCTTACCGGACATTGTTTATAAGGGACACCCCATAGATTGTAAGCTTGTGAGCAGAGCCTTTTTGACTGTATTACCCAGTATTGTCTATTACTATGTCTGTCCCCAATTGTAAAGCACTACGGAATTTGCTGGCGCTATATAAATAAATGATGATGACGATGATGATGACACAAATGGTATAACAAATAGTTTTCTAGAACAAGACACTGATAGTTCATTGTGCAAGTACTTTCTATAATTTCATCCGGAACTGCTTAACTGCCCTCTAAGAGACACAATAGCAATATTATCTGGAATTACACCCAGTAATGGAACTTACAATAAAGATGAAGAAAAGTTATTGCAGTATTTTTATTGCATGTACTTATTAAATAAATGCATACAACAATAAAGCAACAGTGTCATTTGCAAGTTGTAAAAATGGGCCTACAATGCTTTCCCATTTTCAAAAGTACTTTAATCCCATGTGTTCACTAAGTGCATTTCAAGTTGCATGTGCACATGTAGTGTTTAAAAATACCATTGTTAAAATCAATCTTTGTATACATTTTCAGGGTGGTAGGCACTACAGAAAATGGTGGAAAAAGTATTCCAAGACTCTATACAGGTAGTACGTCACCCCCCACCAGCTCATTTAATTAATCACATTCCATTTGCATGCAAAACTAGCACAAAAGAGCTTTTACATTTCACTTTGACATGTTTGTTAATAAATCACTATACACTACCGTATATATTGTTGTCATACAGTAAATATAAAATAAACAAATTGGTGCGGTTTGGAATTAATTGGAATTTGTCAGTTTTGGAGTCTTGAATTCACTTGCAAGTCGAATTACATGAAGTTCACTTCCAGAGGACTATTTAAATTGTTATTCGGAAAAGTTGTGCTTTAAAATTAAAATTTTAAATATATATTTTAAAAAATTAAAAATAATAATAAATTAAGCAAATTTACATTATACATATACAGTATCTTTAACTTATAAATATCTTATTTCTAGATGATTTTGTTTCATCTAAGAATAAAAGGATTGCAAACTGTTAACACTAAACAGACCACTAGCCCAACATTGCAGATTTGCTCATCTTTACAAAACACCTATCGGGAAGTTTTCTTCTGTTCTCCACCATTTGCAGTTAAAAATCTATTTATTTTAGCACTGTAACAACTTGCCCTCCATCCTCTGATAAAATGAATACAACCTGACTTCCTTTAACTGTGCAATGTCATCTAATTCTTTCACTATAATTATTGCTAATTGTACCTTGGTTAAAGGAGCCTATGTGATGAATCTTTTCATCAGGAACCAGCTTGAGTTCCTTCTGAATATTTATAATTCTTCTGTAATGTTCAGACCTATTTGATACAAACTTTAGAAATAGTGTGGAAGAGTGTTATATACTATTACACAATCGATGAATACTTCAGGATAAACTAGTCTATATGTGAATATGGTTGTATGTTGCTCTGTAGTTTACGCTTCCCATAGCCTTTGAGTATTAAACAATTGAGAAAATGATCCAGTGCTGGATTATTATTTTTTATTTGTAATGCATACATTTTATCTCATGCTGTACATAGAAAGTTTCAGACACTATTTCCCCTCCTAATTAATTTTATCTATTTCTTGTGCTTAGGACACAGAATGACCAAAGTGTCTTTTCCAAGGTCACAAGTAAAGTGTACTGGGATTCAGTCCATCAAGAGCCTCTCAATATCATTGTCATTCAGAGCATTTGATTACAGGACTAGAGTGCAGACAGGGCTATTCATTCATTGATCCTCTAAATACTATGTATAGTAAAGTAGCATAATTAATTTAAATCACATACAGGATGCTGCATCCTCAAAGTAACTGGGAGGTCCCTGGACTTCAATCAATTCAGTTTGCAAATAATAGTAGTTTCTCATTATACTTCCCTTTTTTATTCACAACAAAAGAAGCACTACCACTTTTCAACCATGTTGCCACAATCTTACAGCTAGCTCTACAAAACAATTACACATTCATACTACAGATAATATGATACATTTAAAAGATGTGTTTTATCACTAAGATGTTGTAAATGATTTATATCTGCAAAAACAGTGTAACCTAAACAATTTACACTATGATGTACATACTTTTTGCAGCATTCCCAAACATTCCCGACATGGTCATATTGCCATTCACTAACATGTGAACATAGGAGGCACTGTGACCATAGTAACCATTGGTCCCTAGGTCACTATGCCCATAACATGTGGAAGACACATGAATAGTACATCCTGACTACATCACTTGAACGCAAAGTCCAGGGGGTAAATGTATCAAGCTGAGAGTTTTTCAGCGGGTTTGAAAAACCAATCAGATTCTAGCTGTCATTTATTTAGTGCATTCTACAAAATGACAGTTAGAATCTGATTGGTTGCTATAGGCAACATCTCCACTTTTCAAACCCACCGGAAAACTCACAGTTTGATACATTTACCCCCAGGTGTACATAAGAAGATAAAATCAATAAAATGTTTACATGTTAATATTAATTGGGAAGTACATATTTTTTACATATGACAATTTTTTTGTGTAGGATACAGAAGCAAATATACATTAATATAAGCATAACCAGCCAAACAAATTTTTCACTTTTATGTGTAAATGACATTGACATTGAATAAAGCAATAAAAGACATTGTGAATAAACATTTCATATTGAAGGGTCGCCATAAAGTGATAGCAGGGGAATGAAAGAAAGAGAGAAGAGAAGTAAAAAAAGAAGAGGGGGAGCAGGAGATGGGTCAAGGGATGACCTTTGTCTAGTTCCATGGCTCAGATAGAGGGTTGAAAAAAGTGTCAAAAGACTCGTTTCGACATTCAAGTTCCAGGGTCATCCAAACAGTCCAAACATTTTGAACGTATTCATTCTGTCATTGAAGCCCCAAGTTTCTTCAAATTGACACAGGGCCTTAACTAGGGTTGTGCGAGATGGGCAGCTGCCCAAAGTGGAAATTAGAGATGCTCAGACTCGGTTTTCCGAAAACCCAAACATCATCAGAGTACTGATTCGCACATCCTTGGAACTGAAAACGAGGCAAAACATCATTGTTAACAACCAACAAAACAGTCACCTGGCGCTAAGAAAGTTTCATTTAAAAATTAGAAAACACTCAGTGGAATCAGATAACACAGCTGTACAAGGATGGTGTCACATCCCAAAACAGAGGATATCAAATAAATAAAAAATAAAACAGCGCTGAAAAATGATTCCAAAACTCTATATAAATATAAAATACAAAAGATAAAAAATACAAATAATAAAAAATAAACAACAAAAATGAATAGAGATTTAGAAAGAATCGTAATCTAAAGAACTTTTTGGCTCCTAGTTTCTTTAAACCTGAAATGAAGTTAAACATAGAACCATCCTGGATACCATTAAAACCTGGAGGTTGCTTCAGATGTAATAAGAAAGTTTGCCTTACGTGCAAACATATTGTCAATGGGGCAAAAGAAGTTATATCCACCACTAACAAGACAGAATATAAAATCACCCAATTCATTAACTGTGAAACAGTTTATGTGGTTTACGTGTTGAAGTGCCTGTGTGGCCTTCAATACGTGGGAAGGACCACTTGCCCATTAAAAAATAAATTTAGAGAGCATCGTTTAAACATCATGAAAGGAGTTTTGACACATGGGGTTTCTAAACACTTCGCTGAGAAACATAATAGTGATCCATCCCATATCACTCTTATAGGATTAGAGAAAATAGAGTGTACTTTTAGGGGGGGTGATAGATATAGCAAACTGTGCCGGAGTGAGGCTATGTGGATTTTTAGACTACAAACTATGTATCCTGAAGGCCTCAATGAGACGATTGAATTTAATGATTGGCACTGTTAAAAAGAATGTACGAGAATTGGTATTATTTTATTTTAAATTTTATTTTAGTTTATACTATATATGCATATGTATGGTTTCATTGTATTATTGAATGTACTTTTTAGGTATTTATCCTAACATCCAGGGCAATAGATAACGATGCAGAATTCCCTCATGAGGAATTTATGAATTTATATATATTTATTTTATATTTTTTTTTTATTAAATTTTTTAATTTTTTTTTTTTTATATGTATTATTATTATTTTTATATTATTATTTCTTTGGAGATACATATATGCATGTTGTGTTTATGTATATTGTTTATTATAGAAAGAGATGAGAAGATTAAAACTCTATATAAATATAAAATACAAAAGATAAAAAATACAAATAATAAAAAATAAACAACAAAAATGAATAGAGATTACCCCATCATGATATTCACCGAAGGGGAGTGCTATCATTAAGCCTAATTAGGCAATGAATGTGCGGTATCCAATGAGATTGGAATCAGAGATACATTTAAGGAATCAGAGACATGGAAGTTTAAGAGGCTTGAGAAAGTCCACATGTGGTGGACGAAACGCGTTGCCTACAATTCATCTGATTCTACACCTATCTACACTTATTGATTGTCTTCTGAATGAACTAGACGATTTACAACAGGAACTCTTTTCAGCCGTTTTTCTGCTACATGGAATTTATACAGGTGCGCACCTGCAACACCATTAGGAGCTCATTATAGCCAAACGTGAATCGGAGAGCCAGCGGAGAGCCAGCGTGAGTTTGTGGTCTGCGTGGAGCGACAACAGAGAGACTGTGAGTGCATATTTTGCTAATTTCTCCCGATCCATCTCAATTACTGGCAAATCTCCGTGGCTTCAGTAGTTTTATTTGTCTGGATGGCTACGTGTATATTTCATTAGACACATAGTGTCAGTTATCTGGAGGAGAGATATCGGAGTTACTGCAGGGAGTTTCTCCTGCTACATTAAACACTTGATTGAACCTTTAGAAATATCTCCTAAGCTCCGTTTATTATATTTGCTTCATCTACGGCTATCATACACATTCTACCTGGAACGTTATTTGTCTTGTGGAGGAATTAATATACCAATCCTAAATGTCTACAGTAGAATCATGATATTCTAAACGCTTTTCCCTTGAAATGGGAACTAGCTAAGATCTGTCTATGCTCATAAATTCAAAGAGTTTTACTTTACTCCCACTACCGATTTTCATTAGTGGTCAATTGCTAATGGGATTGATGGTCCTTACAACCTTAATATTTCTATTGGCGTTGCACTTGATGTAACGAATAATGGTTCTCAATTAATACATACATCTCTCTACTGTTCATTTCTGAAGTTTTATACACCTTTTTATTGAAGAATGTGATTTTTTATTGTGTAATAAAACGTTGTACTGTATTCCATATTGCCCTGGATAGTTATTTACTTATCACTCAGATAAATCATCGAGGGAGATTCACTACTCTGGAATCATTTTTCAGCGCTGTTTTATTTTTTATTTATTTGAAAACATCATTGTTGCATCGTTGGATCTCACGAGTTTTGGATTCTATAAGAATCGCCCTCCATGGAGATCCGAAGCCATTTCACAGACAGACACAGAAGGTGAGCAACGTAGTTGGCAGTCTACAGTGCAGATGGCCAGCGTTATTTCACAAACAGAAACAGGAGGGGTGTCAGTGTTCTTGGCAGTCTCCAGTGACATAGCACTGTGGCATAGCTTAAACAGAAACAGGAGGGGAAGAAGTGTTCTTGGCAGTTTACAGTTTCAGTGGCATTGCTCAGCGTCATTACTGAAACAGAAACAATAGGGGTGTTAGTGTTCTTAAAAGTCTCCAATGACATTGCTCTGTGCCATAGCTCACACAGTAACAGGAGGGGTGGCAGTGTTCTTGGCAGTCTACAGTGTCAGTATTATTGCTCAGTGCCATAGCTCCCACAGAAACAGGGGTAGCAGTGTTATTGTCACTCTTCAGTTTGCAGTTACATTGTTCTTATCACCCTCCAGTCTCAGTGCCATTGCTCACACAGAAACAGGGGTAGCAATGCTCTTGTCACTCTCCAGTCACATTATACTTGTCACTTTCCAGTCTCAGTGAAATAGCTCAGTGACATTACTCACACATAAACGGGTAGCACTGTTCTTGTCACTCTCCAGTGACATTGCTCATTACTATTGCTCAGTGGCATTGCTCAGACAGAAACAGAAGGAGTAGCAGTGTTCCTGTTAGTCTCTATGCCATAGCTCAGCAGAATCAATATGGGAAGTAGCTGCTGGCACCAGTCATAATGATACTAGCCCTTCTACGTCATCTACTAAAGCCTATGCTCAATGGCATATTGGGTCAGGGAAACTGAAATCCAAAAAACAAGCTTTTATGTCAATAATGGGAAAGTTTACTATAGAAAAACATTAAATTGTCAACATGCCTTTGTACTCAAAATGTTATAAGCATTTCAGCATCAGCTAGCTCCCTTCTCTCAGCTAGAACCCACCACCTGCAATCTACACTGTCATCATCTTCACCACATCCTCACCCTCATCAGTATGTACATCATCCACACACAATATTAAATCATCCCTGCTGGAATCAACCATTACAGTAGTTTCTGTACTTTGATGTATTTGCCGGAAAAGGCCTTCCTCGTGGAATTTGTAGTTAATTTTTATGGCCGAGCTGTCACGATATTTGGGCAATTATTTTAGACCAGACCAGAGGTCAAAATGTTGTGTTGCATCACCACTAGGTCTCTTGGGAAAGCTAAGTTTTTCCTAGCAGCAGTTGCCTGAGAAACTGAAGGAGGAGATGTTGTGTCAAGTACCACTGGATCTGTCATCTTGCTGACCAGGAGCTCATTGCATCTCTTGAGATCTGGGTCAGTTGGAAAGAAAGAGTAGATACAGCCCTTAAACCAAGGATCAAACATAGTCTGCAAAAGGTAGGGATCCAATTTCCAGATGTTGATAACTCTTGGTTTCTGGCAAAGCGAATAAAGTACTTGATCTACAAGTCCAGCATGCATAGCATAATTTCTTTGTTTCATTTCCTACATTAATTTCTTAAGGGGTTTTTCCAAAAGTCTAATTAGAGGAATCACCTGACTCAAGCTAGCAGTGTCTGAACTCACTTCACAGGTGACAACTTCGAATGGTTTCAGCACCTTTCACAACAAGGAAAGTATTCTCCACTGCGCTGGACTAAAGTACATTTCCCCTCCCTTCATAATGTCATGTTTTTTTGAGTAAATGTAGATGGCTTTTCACTGTTCCTCCATCCTCAGAAGCATATAGAGGGTGGAATTCCACCTTGTTACCATCTCTTGCTTCACTTGGTGGCATGGCAAATTGTATTCATCTTGTAGCTGCTGCATTCTCCTACATGCTGCTGCAGATTGCCTAAAATGTCCCGAAATATTTCGGGAAACAGACAGCATCTCCTGCATGTCACTGTCATTTTTCAAAAACTTGATTGTGTGAGCAAAACAGGGAATGTGATGGAATTCACCCAGCTGTAATACTTTCACAATATTGGTGGCGTTATCAGAAATTATATATCCTAAGGAGAGTCCAAGTGGGATAAGCCATGTAGCAAAGACATTTCTTAGCTTTTCGAAAAGGTTGTTAGCATATGCCTCTTAGTGAAGCCGGTGGTACACATAGTAGCCTGCCTCTGAAAGATCTGGCGTTGTTTGTTAGATGCTGCTGCTGTTCCTGCTGCTGAAGGCGATTCACCAACTCAGTGGGCTGTCACAGTCCTATAATCTTTACTTTCGCCAGTTCTACTTGTCCACATATCTGTGGTTAAATATACAGTGGGTAGAATGGCATTTTGTAGCACAATAATTTTGTTTTTTTTAACCTCCTGGCATACACGAGAAATTGCTTGTTTAGTAAAATGGTGTCGAAATGAAATTTGGTAACAGGGACACAGACCCTCAATTAACTGTCTAAAAGTAGCTGCATAAAGGGTGGATATGATATTGAACACAGATCTAGTATTAGCAAAGTCACCATGTCGCTTGTGATCCACTGGGTGACTGGATGACAACTGTCATACTTGCTTCCTCTTGCAAAGAATTGATTAACAGTGAGTTGTTGTAAACTACTAGTAGTCTTCTTCATGGTCTGCTTCTGGGTTGAAGATCCCTTCTCAGCAGCAGGAGCAGCAGCAGCGGGCCTAACGCTCAAGGATTCTTCTGAGAAATCCTGGATAGGGTAGGAGTCATCTAGCCTTAACAACTTGGATGCAGGACTAACTCCAATCACTAGTGATGATATTATTGATGAACGGGTTGGTGGTGTAGATTGCAGGTGCTGGGACCTAGCTGAGAGAAGGGAGCTAGCTGATGCTGGACTGCTTGTTGGTATTTATTTAGCATAAGCTTCTGATTTTACCAAGAGTTGGCCACAAACTGGCTTCAAATGGCGTAACATAGATGAGGTTCCTAGATGGTTAAGGTGCCTACCTCTAGTGACTCTGTGACTTGCTACAAAAGGATAGACAACTGTTGTCAGGATTTGTGTAAAAATAATTCCACACATAAGAGATGGATTTTTTGGTCTTATGCCCAGGCATGACAATGACCTTTTTCTTATCAATGGCAAAAACTGCCTCCACTGATACAGCATTTGCCACTGTAGAGTTCATTGGCAGCACTGTTAGCTTAGCTGCCTTAAGCCCATTGTTAGCTTGTTTTGTGGATGTCAAACAAACCAAGCACTTCAGTCACAACATTGGCACTCCTTGTTGCTGAGGTGCTTGGTTTGTTCAAGTGTGCATGTCCTTTTCTACATCCAACATAAGGGTGGATGGGAGGGTCCAAGGACAATTCCATCTTACAACACTTTTCTTTCCTGCCACTGCTTTCTGGCACTGGCAATGTTTCCTAGATGTGATACAAACTGCCGTGTGTTTGTGCCGTTGCTCTAAACAAACAGCTTGCTGCAGTCTTACAGTTCAATGACAGCATTGTTAGCTTAGCTGTCTTAAACCCATTGTTAGTTTGTTTTGTGAGAGCCCAAACAAACTAAGCACTTCAGCCTAAAAAGTGGCACTCCTTGTCGTTGAAGTGCTTGGCTTGTTAAACTGTACCTGCTACGCCTCCTGTTTCTGTGTGTTTGTTAAAACTTTTTAACATATGGGCGGGTGTGTGGGCCCAACACCAGATAGCCTTCCTCCTCTGTACTCCTCTGTGAAAGGGGCGCAGGGAATGGATAATTATACATTATACATTGTTTACAATTGAGGGTGTGGGGGGTGTTACATTTCCTTCTTGCCCCAAGCGGTAACATTTCTAGTTACGGCTCTGTAATCCTGCAAATCTTATTTTGGATCTTTTTAATGGAAGGTACTCCTTTTTCCATAGTTTACAACTGCTGTACTTTGTAGCTTGGAAGATACTGGGAATCAATTTCAATGTAATCTGAAGCATTATTTGCGTTTCTTATTTAGCAAGGTCATGTTAGAGTCAAGCAAGCAAATCAAGCAGAAAATATCTTTACATACAGATACCAGCAGGTAAGTCCACCACATATAGATGAGATCACCTATATAGATACTAATTGTGCAGCACTGTGGGGAATATTGTGAAGTTTTTTTCATAGTTAGATGCCAACCCATTAATATTTTATTGTTCTAGATGTTCAATATTAAACTGTTTGCTGTAATCTGCTGTAAAACCATGAGGACCCAGTGATTTGTATGATTTCAAAAAAGAAAAAGCTGAACCAAACATCACCATAGATTCTGTTCAGGCCACAGAGAACTGAGGAAATGCACAAAGCTCCTCCAAAACAGAAATGGCGCTGGCAGTACATAATATAGGATGCCCACCTAGTGCAATTATATAGGTACTGATAGTAGGAAACAAAGTATTGTTTTATCTTTCAGTTTATGCAGCACATGCCAAATATAGTTTTGGGTAGCTCTGATAACAGATGCCTATTGCATTTGTTTCAACTTGTGACTAAAAGAGCATCAGATTTATTTATTTTGTCATGATATTTGATGTTTGAAATATCCATAGCTTTATAATTTCTTCTTAATTTCAAATTAGGTTTATTTGACCTCTAAGTGCAGTGAGAGTTTATAGTATTAGATGATTCAATTTATTTTTGTGTCGTTTTTCTTAGTAACAGATTTTGTGAGTTAAATCTTGAATATCTTGGAATCTATTTATCAGAGTGGCCCCTTCTCTTATCAGGATACATCAGATCACCAATTTAAGTGCAGCATAGATACCTGCATATGAGACTTCCTTGTTGAGATTGAGATAACAATATTGAAGTCTCTCCTATTTTTATTTGTTATGTGTAACTTGAAGAAAGGTGCTGTTGAGTCACCATTGTCTCTAAGATCTGCAAAGTGACCAATTTTCAAATATCCCCTGTACTATGTCATTGTATGAGAGTTTTTTAGATGAGTATAGTTGAGAAACACAAGGGTCATAATCCGCTTAACGGGTAACATCTTACCTTTACAGTGTTGTAGACAGAGTTAATATACCACTATGAAATAAAGACACAGAGACTTTGTTTTGGCTAAATGAAAGGTCAGTAATTTATTGAAATGTTCAATATATTGAGAAGAGGTGGCCAATATAAGCAGACCAATCAGCTCCTAAGCCACACCCATGCGCTATCTACTCCGACCCACTAGATTGGGTACGGCTGGGGCCCGCCCGCCCAAGCGGGGCCCCCTAACCCCAAAGGGGTATGCTCGCTAAGTGCGCACCCCTTAAGGGGAGAGTGCCTACTGCGTCATGAGTGTGACCAAATTGTCTGCTGACTGGGCTGCTTACCGCCACAGCTGGGTCCTGTTAGGAACCCAAGCCCGCCACCAACTGACCTCTCATAGCCAAATCCCTGAAGATCTGCTCTACGAAATACTCTAACCCTGCTTCTGCCAAATGCACCCCATCAGGTCTATATAGATTTGTGAAACGTGCCCTGATGCCCGGGTAGCTGATAAACTCGCCCCCTATTTCTGAGAATATTCTCCTCGCCACCCTGTTAACCTTCCCGCAAGCCTTTTCAATACGGGCTGGCCTATCCGCTCTCCTCCAGTTAATTCTAGGGATGATATCCGACCAGATGAGGTGTACTGTTGGCCAATGTTGTTTAATAGCTCTAATATCCGCTTTGATCCTTACTATAAGCTCTACACCTTTCCACTTACCCAAGTCATTGCCCCCGAGGTGGATTATAATTACCGAAGGGCGTCCGAACCTGACCTTGCTATCCCTTAGAACCTTCAAAAGCGACTCCCAACACAGCCCCCTACGACCTATCCACCTCACTGAACTTGCCTGGGGGTATCTGGCCGAGTTATGAGCAGGCCCACTTTGACCGGCCCAAAAGATGAATGAGTAACCCACCAACCAAATATTTTTGCCATCCTGACGGGAACCTGTAAAATGGATTGATATGTGTGTCAACCGGAGCCGTAAAACAGGTTTAATAACTATCGAGAAACCCCGGGCTGCCAACAGCCAATCAGGCCCCCGAAAAAAAGAAAATGGCGAAACCCTCCACGCCTCCTCTCAACAAGGTAAGCAACCTTTGTCATGGGTCAGCCTCTCGGAAATGATGCCCACACACTACCACACACTACCATGCCACAGGTGGCCGAACATATTTCCTAAAACACTTTGACTTCCACCTCCCCAACTTCTTAATGTCCTGCTCTGAAGCACCCTCTTCAGCCGCTACGGTAGCTGCTCCTATTCTGAATGATTGTGTCCCATAATATGCGATATTCAAGCCAAGCTTCGCAGCACACTTCTTAAAAACAGCTGAAAACTGGTATTTTGTAAGGGGGGAACCGTTATGGTGCCTAAGCCAATTATCACCCGGGGAGGGGGCCATGCCCTCATACAACCTAGCCAGCTCAACTGGACAAACTGTACTGTCTCCGCTCCGATGCAAGGTGATCCACCGCCCTCTACTCAGCGGATCTGTCTTTGACCTATGTGTTTTACATGCCAAGTCATCGCTCTTTACCACCACATTCCTGTGAAGTAACCCGGACCCGGATGCCCACCTGGAAGAGGCCACCAACTCGCTTATTCTGAAAGCACCGAAAAAGGCCATTGAGAAGGATAACTTAAACAAAGCAGCCTTCGAGACATTGCTCGCTACCAGCGGTATAACCTCTATCAGTCCTGCCAATAATACTTTATCAATGGGCCTACGTCTGTCTTCCGCCGCTGGGGACATCCTAGCCCAACACTTTACTGCCCTGCGAACCAGCATCTGCTTAGTAACGTCTGACCTACCGTGCAACTGCAAAAAGAATGAAATACCTACCAATGCTGACACCATGTAAGGCTTAGTCTTACCCACCTGAAAACAATGCCACACAAAAGACAATATGCGCTGCTGATCAGTCTTACCTGCGGCCTCCCTTGATGCAGAATACCCTTCCCAAAATGACCAAGCCTCCTGATATTTCTTCAAGGTACCTGGCGCTATCGACTGCCTTGCCAATTCCGCTATCCCGGCCTTATAATCTGCCAGACAAAATCAGGGCATGAAACACCAGACTCCTTAGCCCCAGGGGCTAGCAAACGAAACCTCAACCAATCAAACCTAGACAAAGCATCTGCAATCCCATTATCAGACCCAGGTACATGCCTTGCTCTAAAGGTAATGTTACACGATAAGCACTTGAATACTAGATGCCTCAATAGCCTCAGCGCCGGAGGGGAGGTGGCCTTCTGATTGTTGATAGCGTGCACTACCCCCAAATTATCGCACCAAAAAACTTTACTCTTATCTCTCAGGCAATCTCCCCACAATTCCATCGCTACAATAATTGGGAACAATTCTAGTAATAAGAGATTTGTTGTGAGCCCTTCCTGATGCCACGATGGAGGCCACGCGGCCGCACACAACTCCCCGTTCAGATATGCCCCAAAACCAGATGAGCCAGCCGCATCCGTAAACAATTGAATCTCCGCATTATTGGCGGATGGCGGCAACCACAAACAAACCCCATTGAAGTTCTCCAAAAACAAATGCCACATGACCAGATCACCCCTAATCTCCCTGGAAATCCTAACCATATGACCAGCCTTCATCACCCCGACTGTAGCCCTCTCCAATTTCCTGCAAAAAAACCTGCCCATGGGGATAACCCGACAAGCAAAATTAAGTAAACCAAGCAGAGATTGAACCTTCTTTAACTGAGCCTTGACTCTGCTTTGTAACGAGTCAATCACACCCTTCAGCTTAGCTACCTTCTCCGCAGGGAGCCTACAACACCCTGCTCTGGTGTCAATTGCAATACCCAGGAATGACAATCTATCCGTCGGGCCTTCCGATTTGCCCACAGCCACTGGAACTCCCATAATTTCTAAACAAGGGCTGAGCCGAAAACAACAAATCCTGACACACCGTGGCCCCGCTTGGCCCAATGGACAAGAAATCATCCAGGTAATGGGCCACACTTTGATGCCCTGTCCCTGCAACCAGACACCAATGTAGAAAATTGCTGAAACATTCAAAAAATGCGCAAGACACTGAACAGCCCATAGGCAAACATTTATCCACAAAATAACCCCCTGGGTTATATCAAGCTTTGCCAGCAACGCCCCCCGCACCGCAACGCTGCACTATCAACAAAGCGTCCTCAAAATGATTGATACCCCATTGAACATTCAGATTCTGCAATCGCGTCATTCACAGACATACCCTGAGGGTGAGACAGATGCTGTATCAGCCGAAACTTACCCACCTCTTTCTTTGGTACTACAGCTACCGGGGAAATGACCAAACCTTGAATAGGGGGAGTAGCAAAGGGGCCACACATTCTACCCAACTCAATCTCTTTATCCACTTTCTCCCGTACAACCAAAGGCAATTATCGTGCAGATTTTAGGTTCCTGGGCGAACCCGTATGAATATCCCCACTTACCGGTAGCTTGAACCCATGCCTGAAACCTTCCCCTAAAAACTCTGCAGCCTGTCTATTGGGGTACCAACCCAGCCATTTATCCAGTTCAGACAATACGATGGGAGAAAAAGCCTTACTGCGCAGGAGGTCCTGCGGGGGTTCTTCCCCTGGCACCTGGACCACTCCTCTTGGCACATTCCCTTCTGGGGTGCCCTCCTCCGCACGTGGCACAGGCATGCTAAACTTACAGGCCGCTCCCCGTCACAATGGCCCCCGTTATATGCAAAACACTTCCCACGAACAGGCTGGACCAATCTACTCGGAGGTTGCCTCTGCCTCCATGCCCCCACATCACTTGCTCCTGATCTGGGCTGTGTCACTTCCAGCCACACTTCCACATCCTTACAGCCCAGGTCCATCACTACTAAACCATCTTGTTTCCTGCGAAACGCTTCGTCATATCGTCTCCACATGTTACCTCTGGAGCAAGTGTGCATACCTTGTATCAAGAATATATATTTAATGATGTTCATATGTTCCTCCGGCCTGCTTTCCAGATAACAGGCTGCGAACACCAGGAACCCATCCAACCAATTGTTAAAATTCTTATAAACCTCTTCACCCACGCCAGAGCGTGACATTGCTGCTGCCAAGTTGCCCTTAGCTTTGTTGGTAATGGCAAACATGTCTACAAACCGACCCGTGCGTATCTTGCCACGCACCCTGTTTCTTATGTCCCGCAGGACGGCTGTATTGGAACAGCGCACCACATCATCACCCGTCAACCTGCCACTGGGGCTGTTATTCGCCACCTCCGCCCTCCGGCGGGAACCACTCAACTTCCTCTCCAGCAGCCTTATTAGCCTCGATTCCGAACTCCTGGACCTGGCTGGAGCCTCACTCTCAGAGGAAGAAGAACTTGAGTCAGAGCTCATACCTGACAACCCACCAGCAAGATCGCCGGTTGCCTCCTGGCTACCACCGTCCGCTCACGATGACGCTGCGGCCGCGCCCGTAGCGGCTTCCGCATAAGAAGCGCGCCTGGACCCCCGTCCCGATGACGTATGCGTTTTGGAACCTGCAGAGGAGGAAACAGAAAGAGAGCTCCCTGGACCGGGAGCCAAGGACCCTGCAAGCCCTGATGGTTCTGTATTATGCGCTACTAAACTGGGTTCAGGCACCGAACCCGCACCGGCTTGCTGGGTTGAGGAAACTAAATTTGGTGCGACCGCGCAAGGGGTGACCCGAGAACCCGTCAGAGAGGACGTCTGACCCTGCACTGCGCCTGGCCCTCCGGCCACCAACTGCACGTTCTGGGAACCTGATGACACTAAAGGGGCTAATGCAGATGTCTGCGTGCAATCTGCCCCTGAGGGGGTGGGCGCGATGGAAACTGTGGAAGCAAAGGCATGTGTGGTTAAACCGTAACTGCTGGGACCGGGAGGAACGGAAAAATAAGGGGCATAGTTAGAGGGGTTGGGGGGGGTAGCAGGTAGGAAGGCTGAGGGCTGGGTCCGACACAGGGTAAGGAAAGGGGGGAAGCCCCTGGCTATGAGGCGGCCAGCCAGAGGTACCGCTCATCCAAGGGAAGGAAGGATGAACGAAAGCGGGAAAAGACGTGGTATTAGCACCCTAACCCACAGGCCACGGGGGGGGGGGGGTGGCCTATAAAAGGCGGGCAGGACATGGCTGGATGGCCGCGAAGCACGGCAGAGGGAAAGGAGGAGGGGACCATGTGGGGGGCCGGGGTGCCTGGGGGGTTAGCAGCAGAGGGGGGGAACAGGATAGGCTGGGGGGTAAGGGGGTGGCGAGGGGGATAGCGTACTGGGGAAGGATAGAGGGAGGGGGTGGGGTGCGTGAACAGCTGCTGCTGCAGCGCCTGGAGGGGTGGGGGTCAAATGCTGCTGCAGCAAAGGGGAGGTCACTTCCTGCTGGCCAATGCTAGGGGCCTCAGACGGCCTGCGGGTAGGGGGAGGGGTGCTATGGTTGGGAAGAACATGGGGGTGGAAGGCGTTGTAGCGCTGCCCTGTGTCCCCAAGGCTGTGATCTGGGACACGGGGGTTAACAGGATGTCTGACAGGGAAGGTGGTAGAGGAGCTGGTGGTCCACTAATGTTGTAATCCCCTCTTGCTTTGTTACTATTGGCCGGTGTACCTGAGGGGGGGTCAGCTGCAGCAACAGAATATATCCCAGCAGAGCCTGCAGCGTTGCCCTCCCCAACCCCCGCGTCAGCCCTGTCCCGGGTTGGGGGGGGTGACTGCCAGCGATAAGTGCATTGGTGGCAGTGGAGCAGCGTCCCAGCACTTCTGGCGCGCCCTGTACAAAAATGGCTGCCGCTGACTCCGTGCCCGACCGTGCATGCGCGGTCGGGTGCGCCCGCACCCGTGCGCGAGCACGGCGCCGCGCATGCGCAGACCCTCTCCTCCTCCCCGGCCCAGGGATTAAGGGGGGGAGGGAGTAATGCACAGCGGAGAGCTCTGGGCTTGCGCTCTCCGCTGTGCGGCAGCCTTTGTGGGGGTAGTGGCCTCTAGGAGGCAGAGGGGGGAAACTATGGCTCTCTTGGCTCTAAGTATGGTGGTGGGTGGGGGGTGGCGGTGGATGAGTCTATGGATCTGCCGCTGAAGCAGGAGGGTGAGTATGGGGGGGGATGAGGGTTGGGAGAAAAATGGGGGCAGAAATGCAGAAAAAGAAGCAGGAAATGTATTAACTAGGTGGGCAGAGAGAAAGAGGCAAACTGGGGGGGGGGGGATCCAGCAATACAATGCAAACAATTTAATGCAGACAACACAATACAATACTACTACAAATGGGGACAGGGGGCATGGAACACGGGGTGTATGGGAGCGACAGAGAGGGGGGATGAAGCGAGGGCAAAGGGGACAATGAAGAGAAAACACAGGGAACAGGGAACAGCAATGATGGAAACACAAACAACACAGGGGACAAAACAGGGGACAAAAGAATCGGAAAGGGAGAAGCAAGGAAAAGGTAGAAATTCAGGGAATGGCAGAGGGAAAAGATGCAGGAATGGAGGGGCAATGCATAAAAGAAAAAGAAATGCAGCTAAATGGGGACCACAAATTCAATTGTAAAACAATATACTACCAAACGACAGCATTACAAAATTCAACAAGTTAGCACAGTAATACTCACCAGGACAGCAGAGAAGGCCAGATGCTCACCCAAAAAACTCTCACCAGGTCAGCAGAGCAGGGAAAACAAAGGACTCACTCCTAAACTCTCCAGCAGTGAAAAGGGGGCAGCTGGCTGCCAGCACCTGGCCTTATCTTGTTTTCCTTACTATAATCCTGCCCCCAACCTCCCCACTGATTGGCTGACCCCTGCCCCCCAGTGGAGTTAACTCTTGCTATACTTTTACCTTTCTTTTACCTGCCCCCTCAGCGTTTATGTTACTTCGGGCGAATCCCCGCCCTCTGTTATCTTTAACAAAAATGTAATCAATCCAGCTGTGCATGGAATGATTACATACTCCTCATGTCTCCATGATAGACCATGCCAAAAACTCAGAAAACTAGCCTTGTTGTACCTATCATTGGGATTTAATTGCAATTGAATAAATGTATTCATATATATAGCAACTCCTATATTCTTATTATGGGCAGAAACGTGAATGGCCACAGGAATTTACAGTTCCTACATTTTTTTATTATGTTTGGATAAACATAATAAGTGAAAGGCTTCCTGCAAAAATATGAAATATGAGTGCATACATATATATTAATTGTATACCATTATCTTTTTCTGAAGACTGTTAGGATGTTTGACATTATGGATAAATAATTTAATAGCATTTTTACATTGATGAATTTGAGAAGACATATTTTGAGATATTGTTGGAAAGTTATAAAATATGTCCTATGGGACTTAGGGAGGAAAGAGTGATTGTTAGACACCTGGGACTGCTTTCCAACATTGGTGTATCAGAAGTCATTAGTCTTTTACAGTTTTATTTCCAAGACTCATACAACAAAGCAATTCAGGAATTTAGAATTGCAGCTTGGATCTTCTTTAAATGCAACTCATGTGTCTCTTAAGATGTTTCTGATCAACATGTCTCAAGCTAAGACTTTATTACACTTTATACACTATACTTTTCTATGTAGATTTGCAAATATCAACAGGATTACAATATGAGTAAATTCTCATGTAACAGTATTACACATAGGTAACGTATCATACATCTTACATAAATGGTTTTCCTGCTTTACAACTTGTTCATGGACCGTCTATTATGTGGGTATTCCTAACTTCATAAATAAACTAGTCTATGGACATGTGGGGGTAAATGTATCATACCCCGGTTTCTTCAACTCGCGGGAGTTCGGCGTCTTCGCAGCTTAAATTTAAAACAGCGCTGCCTTGTAAAGGGAAGTTTCTCTTTACAAGGCAGCGTCGCTTTAAATTTAAGCTGCAAAGACGCCGAACTCGCGTGATTTGAAGAAACCAGGGTATGATACATTTACCCCCTGATACAGTTCTTGATTTTCAACCCATTAACAACTTCTTTCAAAATACTGAGTTTAGCATATTTCATTTGATACATTTAAAATGGTATTTAAACATTATTCAATGTTACAATTTGGGTCCATGTCCTATAGTAGTAAACAAGAGACAAGAAGAGAAATAGAAAATAATTAAGGGGAAATTGAGTTAAGAGAATCTAGCGAAATACCAAATACAGTAACAAAACAGTGCAGAGGTTAGCAACGTACATCAGCATGCACCTGTTGATTAGGTTTTAATCAATTAATACGTTAGTTAAAGAATCAATTTTAATGGAGAGTGTTGGGTCTAAACTTGATGAATAAAAGCGCATTCTGCTCCGGGTGTTCTATGAAGACCTCTTTTATTACAGATAACATCTGAAAGGAGGGTAAGTGTAAAACTCAATGTTACTGAAAGGTGAAAATAACTGCTTTTTGATACTCAAAATTATTAGTGGGAATGTTGATAACCAGCATAAAAATCAAGGCAGCAGAGATGAGAGTATATCAGAGTATATCATTGTGGTGTACTGGGATGTTATTGCATACGTAGTCATAAAAACAAGTGAAAGTGTATGCTAACGCAAGACTTTTAACTTTATTCAAATAATATCAAAGTAGAGCCTTTATTAGTACTGATTAAAATATATAGAGAGAATGGAATAGGATAAATATAAAAAAGTTTCTATATTGTACAAAGCAGGTTAAGACATTTAACAGAGATACATAATGCTCTATCCCCTATTGTAAGAGTTGGTTAAACTGTTCACTTCAACATAAGCCAAAATGTTATTGAGACAACCATCATAGAAAGATGACAGATAAATTATGATAGAGAATAAATAAATACCCTCCTACTTTAAGCAGAGACAAGATTTGTGGCCAGATTTACTAAAGGGCGGTTTAATTTTTAGTGTTTTTTTACTAAAGGCCAAACAGCCAGTTAAAAGGCTGAAAACCAGTTTAACAAACCAGATTACTAAGCTGCTGTTTGACAAACTGCTAGGGAAGGGAAAACCGCTAGAGAAGCAGCCAGAAAAAGAGGTGCTTGTGAGAGGTAAGAATATTCAAACTCCATGTTTGAGCTATAATGCCATTCAGAACATAAGGTAATTAGGATTACAATAATTATAATTATAATTATTATTATCATTTACATACAAGTTTGTCCCAATCATTATTTATTAATTTAGGGGCTAACTTAAATTAGAATTATCCTATAGTGCAAATGAAATTTTTTAAATATATATAGAATGCAATATTCTTGTATGATATTATGGCGAAATATGAATATATAATTATATCAACTGAGCAATTCTATTTGCTTACTAATGGGAGCTATAACGTGACACTACATATTACCCCATAATATAATAATCGAATAATAGTGCCCCTTTAATATAATGAAAAATAAAATTTGCCTCTAAAAGTTAATAATATATCAATTTTGATACTTAATTAGTACATAATAATCCCCCCTTAATTTTTAAGTCAATGATGCCTCCTCTTATATCCTGAAATGCAAGATAGCTCAAAAACCATGTTTGAGCTGTCTAGCCAATCAGAATGAGGCATTAAAAAAACATATATTTTTTCTGGATGTTTTGATGGCGTTTTTGTCAGCAGTTTTGACTAAATCCGAGGTTTAGCCGATGGTTTAGCTGTTTTCAATCCGCCACACAAAGCCAGGCATCCAACATACCAGCCTCACGCGGCATAGTAAATGCAGTGGTTTGGAGTACTAAATCACCAGCGATGTGTGGCGGTTTAAAACCACCACCTAACACAACTTTTAGTATATCTACCCCTAGATCAAAATTTTTTTTTAATTATTATTATGTAATTGTTCTATGCACTATTAAATTCTTCCTTGGCTTGTCTTTGAGATGTCAGCACAGACACTCTCTTCAGTGTTCTTTTTATATCACTCAGTCTGAATGAACGTTTAAATATTCTTGGAAAAGTCGGGAAAATCTTGTGAAGAGATATCAAACCCAGTTTTTAGCTTTCATTGCTTCCCTTTTAATTTCTGTGGTGGGAACCAACATCAACTTGTGTAAGTTGCATGGTGTTTCCATTTGGGCTTGTAAGAGGCTTTTGAATCTTAGGAGATATTGATCCAAGGTTCTCAAAATTATAGGAAATGTGAGGTTATTTTGTTGATGCAGTTTTTAATGATAGTTTAACCTGAGACTTAAGGGAGGTCTTCCAGGGTTCTACTTATGCCATCTGCTGTCCTGCCAAGCTTCCCGGGGGAGTAAATACTTTATAATAAACAAGTGAATATCTCTATACTAAGGATACAAATAATACACATTTGTCCATTTTGTTATTTTGGCCATTTTTTCAGATAATTTCTTGTTCTCAAACAATATATTTAAAGACAATTTTATTCCAAATGTATTTTTTTCCACTCAAACTTTGCATCTCCATTCCATCTCCAAATATATTTCTCAATACCAGATAACTGATACTGTAGCTTCCAGATACTTGGCCCACTAGAGCAGGTTGTCTTTTGTAATATTTGATGTTTTTAAAATACTTTTTTTTCTTTAATTATTTTTTATAGTTCTGATTTTTCTTAGTGTCAGGGATAAGCCCCTCTGGCTACTCCCTGGTTTGATATGTTTTCATATATTCACACAGTCATACCATATATCACCTCTATTTTGTCAGGAGACCGCTCCTGAACCCCTTTATCTGTCACAAACCGCCCTCTGCGCACTTGTGACTTGGAAGCTTACTGTACGGGAACACACAAGATTCCAGCCTATACCTCACAGTCACCTCTCTTTCAGGCTACAGATTTTGCTGGTACCTTTCCCAAAATGGACGCAGGCTTCACACCTCTCAGCAACTGCCACCAGCTACGCATAAGGCCCATAGCAAGCCTATGACTTAATCACTGAATTGCACACACTCTGTGCTCTGGTAGCTAAACAGTTAACCCTTCACACACTGGTTTCTAAAGAGTTAATCCAGCCAAGCAATGGATTTGTTTAGAGCAATAAGGACAGAACTATTAAATTGTTAGATTTAATACACAAAAAGTACAATGCTTACAAATATTAAAAAAACAATTAGATACAGATTAAACATACAAATAAAACATTGCAAACAGTTATAAAAATAAATGGGATGAAAGTACAGAGCATCACTTGTGAATAATAATCTGTATGCCTGGGAGTAGGCAGAAAAGATGGACAATCCTTCAATTAGATTGATCCTCAAGAAATTGACAATTTGACCCTTCCCAACACAGGTTTTAAAGCAAAATGAAATGGGACGACCTTCACAGGGTCAGCGTTAATGCTAATAGAGGGGCAGGGATGTCCCCTGGTTGTCACTATTCTTTGCTCACAAATATTCCAAAAGTTTTGACCTTTGGTAACTCTGCACAGATATTTCCCAGAGACATAACTTAACATTTAAATACCAAACATGATGGAATTATAACAACGTGACATACCTTTCCCAAAAACATGTGATTATAGTTTTTCCCTGATACCGCTAGTAACTGTAATTCACACCACTGGTCTGATTTCTGCCTCTTGGTATGGAGTGGCGCACAGATTTCCCTAAATATGAAACTTGAAGACATCTTTTTTGAAGTTCATATTTCTAAATACCTGTATAAGCACCCTTCAAATGCTGTCTTTGTCTGCAAGTTTCTCACCTAGGCATATGGCTCTCTCTATTTTATACCTAGTAGTTATTTTGTGTTTACACTACCTATTGAAAGGAAGTCAATTAGGAAGTGGATTACAGGATGAAAACAATGGATGTTTAGGCTCTGCATATCTTAAGCTTTTCTCCTCACAAAGGGTCTTCTCAAACTAATTACCTCCTACTGGGTTAATTGACCAAATGTTTCAAAAAGGAAATAAACATTTATCTGTGGGGAAAAATAGGTTCACTTCTATGCATCAATGCAATATTTTATTTGGGCCCTGACATTTAATATTCTTTTTCATCATATCAGATTTATGCTCTCATCCTGACACTTAGCTTGCTGTGGAGGTTTCAACATGGCCACATTTGTTTATCATAATTGATAGCCAACACCTTGTGATTTTACCCACAACTGTGTAAATGCAGAATAATACCTGGGAATATACGCAGTCTTTCATTAAAGCATTTCAAGAGATAAACTCATTGTTATTATGTTGTCATGAGCATCTTCTTGATATTTTGTTAGTGTACATTTTATACTCAACTTTGTCTGCATTTAGAGAAAAAAGACATTGTTTCCTTAAAAACAGCCACGTGAGTGCCTTTACATAATGAAATGTAATTAAATCAACAGGATTAACACAGAAAAGAAGATTTAGGCTGGGTACACAGGTTTTTCAGTCAATTATTGGGCCAATCACACAATAAACGACCATTCGGCCCAATATCACATTAGTGTCTAAGCTCCAACGATGAACGATTATGGTTCCAAAGCACATTGTATTGTTTCATTTGATTTATAAACTGAGCTAAAAGACTCGATGGAAGGATGTCATTCCAATTCTGCAGTGTGTATGTACTCACGACCAGGGCTGCCACCAGAAATTGCGAGGCCCAGTACAAATGTAACTGGCAGGGCCCCCCTCCTTCCTTCTCTCTCCAACCCTCATTTTTAAATTATTCTCTACCCAATATTTGCACCCCCTTCCATTTACAGTCACCCCAATTCCTTGCTCCATCTAACCCCTGCAGTAATTTACTTACCTCTCTGCGTCTTCTTGCTGCATCCTTTCAGCTCCTCTCTTTTTACAACACTGTGACATTATTAATTACATGATGTCAGTGATGCTGTAGGGAGTCTCTCTGCCTTGTCGTGGCTCTCTGTCTGGGAGACAGGTACCTGGGGGCTGGGACTGGACAAATGGCGGCAGCTGTGCGGCTCCGACATCTTGGGAGGGGAGGCAGACATGTCTAAAAGGGGGCCCACTGCCGCATCCTTAATTACATGCAGAGGTCTCCCATCTCACCCCCTCTCACATCTCAGGAGCAGCTGCTGCCTAGAAATGGCACCTGCTACCTCCCTCAATTCACTGCAGATGCCTCCTCTCTTACAACATTTTTTAGGCTCAGGGCTGGCGGGGCCCCACTCTGCTGCTGGGCCCCATACTGCTGTACTCTCTGTATCCCCCTGATGGTGGCCCTGTTCACGACGGGCAGTGTCCACGGATTTCTATGAAGTGTGCAGAGTCACAATATTTTCAGCCGATGCTTATGACATATGGAGAGCCCAGATCTGAAAGTAAATTGTGTAAAATGTGTTTAGCGTGTACACATGAATCAGCATGCTGATCGGGACTTTTTTTTCCGGTCGTTAGTACAACCATTAACAATATCGCTATTTCTGTAGTGTGTACCCAGCCAAAGTGTCCTAGAGACAATTAAGTTAATTGCCCTATCAGCCTTTGATACAGAAGAATAGAGACATATTGGCTCTACTCCCAAACTCAGATTTAGTGGCATCAACTAGCCTTTTTCATGGACAATCATTGTGAGGTGGAGGTCAAAGATGGATGTGGGAGCAATGGGGCATGTTAGACTGTGTAGGAACTATGGTGCCATCAGCCAGTACTTTTGCTTAAAAAGGTTGGGCACTGTCATCAGTGGCTGCTGTTGAGTTTCTGGGCACTCATCTGACTGTGCAATTGCTGTGAACTTATGCAACTCTATAAACTGTTGTAAAAATTACATTTGTTTGCACCATTTCCATTTGTCCAATTATATTACCATTTGCCTAAGTCTACCAAGGTACCCACTAAAGTATACCAATCCTGGTGTCTTCACATTTTTCCTATGACAATGTGCAGATCATATAACACTTCAATTGGTAAAATCTCAATTTTTTCTTAGTTGTTTCTCTCATCTCTATTTGTATCTAATTTGGGTCCACAGTTTATCAAGAGTTTGTTTAATACAGGGAATATATATTTTCTTCTATTCTGTGCATCATCCATAGACCAATACCCAGAGTGAGCGGTATAAGGCAGTATTTGTTATATTTCTGACTATCAATATAATTGGTCAGATTGTATTCAATTGGCAGATTATGCATTTCAGTGATTCTCTTCATTCCACTATTAGTTTTCCTCTTTCATTTAATCATACCTCTTTCTTTTTCTTCTTTCATGTAACCAAAGGCTGCTTCTACTATCAAATATATGTCTCAAATTTGAAGGCATGTGTAAATGTTGTTACCAACAGTCACAGACAATAACGCTCAATTTGCTCTGTGCATTTAAAAATACTTTTTAAAAGGCTATTAGTGCCATTTGTGTCATAATGAACTATCACAAAATTGTCAAATGCTTTGAAAACATTTAAAATGGAGAAAATTCAACATGAACAAATTGGTTTGCTCATCTCTAGTTATTACAGATGTCTGATTTTTTATTGCATGTACAAAATTGTAAAATTGCCTTCTCCCCACCTCAAAAGTGATTCCCCTACACCAACTGCTTCTTAGATTGACAGCCAGGTGCTGGGGCCAGTGCCCTCCTCTCCTCATACTGGAAGTGTGACGATGGGCTGTGACATCATAGCCAGGAGCCACAGAACCAGTATCACATGTGCAGGAGCAGCATCGTCACATGTAAACATGTAAGCTCTGTGTGAGGGCACCACAAGGGCATTAAATCACTGGATGAGTGATATTATGGTACTCATTCAGGGTTTGATTTAGAGCCGGACGCAAGTCCAACTGATTAGCGCAAATAGCACTTTTAGTCAAGGATCCATCTCAGTTTGCATTCTGACTGAGACGGATCTCCCCCTCTGAGCTTAAAGAGGTGGAAAGGGGACATTAGTGGGTGCGCCTAGCACATACTTGCCTACTTTCAGTAGGCGACGTCCAGGAGAGGGGCGTGACTAGAGGGCACCCCACGAGTAAAATGATGTTTTGTCGCGGGGGAGGCAAACTTACGTTATTTGCCAAGAATCGCGTCATTTTGCCAAGGGAATTGCAGGATGCGGGAGAAATAGGTGTCTGGGAAACTGACATGAATTTCGGGAGTCTCCCGGGCTTTCCGGGAGAGCTGGCAAGTATGGCCTAGCAATGTAATGGCGTGTTCACGCACTTTACATGCTAGGCTGAGTTGAAAGCAGCCGCAGATAGGTCTCTAGGAGACGGGTGTTTGCACCCCCTCCCAAACAGCTTAACCAACCCTAGTGCTGTTTGGGGGGCAGAGCACAATTTTTTTTACATTATTTTTCTAATTTATTAATCTGCTTTACAGGGCCGCTGTGACTGATACACTTAAGTGTATCATGCACACCGGCCCATAAGGCAGATAGAGAGGTGTGTTTTTGCAATTTTCAGGGTATTCTGAGTTGCATGGATCTGAAGATCTGGGTGAATTGGAATACTGTGTAAATTAAGGGATGCAATTTACACTTACGAGTTAAGTGTAAATTGTGTCTTATTCTAAATCAGACCCTCAGTGTTTTAAGAGCTCCCTAAACATTGGTGCCCTAGGCAACCACCTAGATTTGACTAATGGTAGTGCTGGCTCTGAGCATATGAGTTAACATCAGCCAGTGATATTAATCCCTTATGTATTAATCCTACAGAACTAGACAAGTGATCATATCTAAATGGTCAAAATAAAAAGTAGTGAAACTTTCTAGAGCCATAATCCTCTTCAGCAACTGCATACCAGCAGTGGTGCCGAGAGAGGGGGAGCAGGTACAAATTAACAGGGCCTGGGCCTGCCTGGGGGCCCTGTCCTGGCTGTGTACTGGGAGGATCACCCATCTGGTGTGACCACTCCACCTTCAGCAGCTATGGAAGTGGCCCCAAAAAGTTGTTGTAAACATGTATGTGATTATAACTTAGACACTGGAAATGGTAATACACTGAGATAGAAATAAGGATTTCAAATGAATCTTTTACACTGCACATAATGATTCTTTCTTCTTACATACCTTATTTACACATTCACATTGAAGTTTATGGCAAAAAGAACATCTCCTAAAACTTGGTTCACACTCCTCTATATCAAGGCATTGGAATATGGTGACTGTTACAGGGATATTCTATTATTTTTCCCTGTCTACAAAGAATACCAGTTTTTATTAGCTTTTGTGTCTTTTAACTGTCCGGAGTTTGAAGATGGGGGGTGCAGCAATGCAGTCCATCCTCGCATGGCCCCCACCCTATATTGTGAGCTTGTTTGGGTGCCTGTTTCATTACACTTGCTCTCAGATGATAGCGGGTGAAGACAGTGTCTAAAATACTGCTGTTGCAGGACTCCTTAGGTGGGACAATCATTTAAATGATGATACCATTTTATCTATTCTAGGTATTATTTACCATCATTGATACTAATTGAGATTTAGCTATAGAAGACATAACTACAATTAGTTACTTTACAAAGAGGGCAGAGTGTGCTTCTTAGTAGATGGAGGTACAGGTCAGACAAAAAAATATTTTGTCTGTAGCTTAGTACTGTATTTGTAAATGCTCATCTATATCACAGGATACCTCAAAAATTGTAGCAGCTAAATTAGCTAGCTTAAATTGGTTTGAAATATGATCCATTAGACACGGGCTATAAATCTTTTTTTAGTATAAATGAGACAATTCCGTTACAGTAAACCATATTTTATTAAAGACTTAAGGTGCATCAGTAATGTGTTTTCCATAGCTGGGAATAATACAACATCTCATGGAAAAACATTAGGATTACAATGGCGAGAGCTCATTGCATGCTAGAACTATTACTGAGTTGTGTAAGTATTTTTCATGCATTGTAATGTGCATTTTCCTTCAAATTGATTTTTCTTTTGTTGTCATCTTCAAAGATGTTGCACCTTCGTCGAACACCAGTGAAGTGTACATACTGCTGAGTGTGGCTTTTCTGCAAACATTACTTTGAACTAACAACACTAAAGGACGTGATTACCTGCTTCAGGGCTTTTTGGATTTAAGCTTTTTAAATAGCTTGTGTTGTTTTGTTTTCTGTATTATAGGATTAAATATATAAACATGTATTAGGAGGATAGGCATTTCAGGGCAGATTATCAAGCACAAGTAAAGTCATATTTAGATAGTTAAAGGGTTTTAGGGAATTGCTGAACATCAAGTGGTTCAACGAGTAATGAAAGTTGCACACATTTCAACTGCATGTATTAATTGGCTGTGTATCGCAACATGTTTCCGGAGAACTCTCCCTTTGTCAGGTATACATAATTAGTTGCAGTGTGATATAAATCCCTTAATCCAGAAATTCACAATCAAATCAAGACCAGTGCTAATGACTTAGCCTTGTGAAATCTTATTCGGTTAATTACTCACACTCTAGTATCAGTAGCCATAATTGTAAAATATTAGTTTGCACGTAAGATTAAAGTGAATACTATTAAGAAACAAAATCATACATATACACATAACAAACATTACTACAAATATTCAAACAGAAAAATATTACAAACAATACATGACAGGTTCACAAAATGTGTAAATACCAGGCAACTGGGCTGGAAATTATACATAACTGTTTGCCATTGGGAAGGATTAGCTAACTCATCTGAACTTCCCAGGGGAAAATCAAGTTGCTCAACTACAGCAAAAGTATTTATCAGTCAAAAACATGTTAAAAAGTATGTATCATAAACATTTTTACAGCACAGTGTTTTATTCACCCCTAACATTTTCTTAGCCAACTTTGCTTCTTTTCAACACTTCTGTTTTGTTTGTTTGAGAAGCATATTTGGCATCAGTAGCTGATGGAGAGTGCTGTTGATGTATTGCCATTTAGAGGAGTTTGGGGTAACTCTTGGTAAATTAGCTCTCAATTTTGTGACGGGATGGGTAGCTTTCCATATATTTGCAAGTGTGTGCAACTGAGATTTCTGCATTTTTATGTACAAATAAAAATAGCAGCTCCTCTGCTAGTGATAGCAATGTGCTGGGCAATTTTTCTCTGTGTTTGTTTCAGGATAACCCCAACCTTTCGGGCGCCTGCTATGAATCTATAAATTGATTGAGCAACTTCCACTTTTGGTTTCTTTCCAATGAAGGATTTAGAGCAGTGGTTCCCAAACTTTTTCAGTTCGCGGCACCCTTAGAGTCTCCAAATTTTTTCAAGGCACCCCTCCAAAATAACCACTAAGCAGTCCTGTTTTAGAAGTAGTTGGGTCAAAAAATTGTAATAAGTATTTAGGTCACGACAGAAATATTTATTTAGTTGTATGCAAAAATGCCCCTCAGCATCCAGACACTCTGCCCACTCTGCATCCAGGCACACTGCCCCCTCTGCATCCAGGCACACTGCCCTCTCTGCATCCAGGCACACTGCCCTCTCTGCATCCAGGCACACTGCCCTCTCTCACGTTGCCCCCTCTGCCCTCTCTCACGCTGTCCCCCTCCTCTGCCCTCTCTCACGCTGTCCCCCTCCTCTGCCCTCTCTCACGCTGTCTCCCTCCTCTGCCCTCTCTCACGCTGTCCCCCTCCTCTCTCACGCTGTCCCCCTCCTCTGCCCTCTGTCCCCCTCCTCTGCCCTCTGTCTGTCAGACGCCGTCTCCGTGCTATGCCTGCCGCACAGAGACGGACGTCTGCTTCTGTGACAGAGCGCTCGGTTGCCAGGCAACCGAGCGTACTTCCGGGTCAGCGGGCGCGCGTTCCGTTGCTAGGCAACGGAACGCTTCCTAGTAACTCCGGCGGTGGTGTTTAGCGTCACCACCGCCAGTGATTGGTCTGCACCTGTATAAAAACCTCACTCTGGCACATGGAGAGTGCCAGAGTATTAGGTCTCATCCTAGCTCCAGCGTTCCTGTGTACCGTTTCCAGCACTTCCTGTGTATTACCCGGCTTGTTACTTACTACCCCTGTTCTGTGCTTCCTGTGAACTTGACTTCGGCTTGATATTTGACTCTTCCTCCTGTGCTTCTGACCTCGACCCGGCTTCCCTGACTACGGCTTTGAACTTTCCCTTGGACATCTCCTGAATTCACGGTTTGGACTGGGCCTGTACGACACCGCTTTCATCTACTGCTTCACTGATTACTCCCTTAGAGGACCGCGACCTGCGTGTTCCCGCAGCTAAGACCACACTTCCTTGCGGGGGTCCCTGGTGAAAACCAGGAACACGTTAGACTCCGCACCTCTTGGGTGAGTAGTGCAAAAATCAGTAAGCAAATACCGTAAATCTGTGACACTGTCCCCCTCCTCTGCCCCCCTCCTCTGCCATCATTCTGTCCCCCTCCTCTGCCATCATTCTGTCCCCCTCCTCTGCCATCATTCTGTCCCCCTCCTTTGCCACCATCTGTCCCCCTCCTCTGCCATCATTTTGTCTCCCTCCTCTGCCATCATTCTGTCTCCCTCCTTTGCCATCATTCTGTCCCCCTCCGCTGCCATCTGTCCCCCTCCTCTGCCATCATTCTGTCCCCCTCCTCTGCCATCATTCTGTCCCCCTCCTTTGCCATCTGTCCCCCTCCTCTGCCATCATTCTGCCCCCCTCCTCTGCCATCATTCTGTCCCCCTCCTCTGCCATCATTCTGTCCCACTCCTTTGCCATCTGTCCCCCTCCTCTGCCATCATTCTGTCCCCCTCCTCTGCCATCATTCTGTCCCCCTCCTTTGCCATCATTCTGTCCCCCTCCTCTGCCATCATTCTGTCCCCCTCCTCTGCTACGATCCCTCTCAAACTCTTCCCCACGCCAGCCACAGAAAGAAGAAAGAAAACAGGAACTTACCAATCTGCCGGGCACCGGGACCCAGCAGCCTCCTCTCTCCCGCAGCTGTCACTGACATCGATATTCAGTGACAGCTGCGGGAGATAGGAGGCTGCTGGGTCCTGGCGCCCGGCGGATTGGTAAGTTCCTGTTTTCTTTCTTTTTTCTAGGTCTGGCCCTCGGCACCCCAGTGACAGTGCCGCGGCACCCCTGGGCTCCGTGGCGCACAGTTTGGGAACCGCCGATTTAGAGTATGGAGATGATTCCGCACTAGGAATACTGGACTGTCCTCATGAATATTCAGCATGAATATTTTCTTTCATTATCTGTCAAAGGGGTGCTCTGTCCATCAAATGGAACAAGAGGAAAAAATGAAAAAGAGTTCATAATGAGGGGACTCAAATTACTCCAGTCCATCCAAATGATTATTAAAACGTAACTTTTATTGATCTAATAAGTAAAATATTTAATTTCTACCAGGACATTTAAATGGTGCAATATTAAAAACAGATACATATAAGGGCATATTCAATTAGCATATGTGGCCGTAATTATGCACGGCTGCACGGGTCCCGGTACCGCAACATAGGGTGCGCACATAAATCCACAATGTTGCGGTTCCTTAATGGCACTTTACACATGCAGTGGTGCGTAATCGCGGCCGCAAATACTAATTGAATACCCCCCATAAGGTGAAAAGTCACATTTACACAAAAACATGTGTGAATTTAAAAAAGTGTACCCTTCCGTGGGAGTTGATAATTAATAAAGGTGAGCACCCACATTGTAGGTGCTCATCCTTGTTCACTTTTTTCTCTTCTTTCTAATGAATCAAAATTTTCCTTTCTCCAGCTTGGTAGCAAAGAATCAAGTATAGCCCACCTCATTGCAGTTAAAAGTTTTTCACCACCGCAACATCCATTTTTGATCCTGCATTTTTAGTTTTTCCTAAGTACATAAGTCCACATGGGTGCTACAGAAGCAATCTGCAATTCAATTGCTATAGAAAATCCTTGAAGTGGATGTGTTATGCATGGACATTTTATTATTGCACAATAACAAATGCATGCTAGCTGTGGTTCAAATGGAAAACACAGTGAAATATTTTATTCAGAATATTATTTCTATATATTTTTTGGCCTTTTAATTTGTAACTAAGTATAAATTATAAAAAATGCATACATTCTGGGTTACATAAAAGAACATGCATTTTTAAAGGGTAGGCTAAAGAAGGAGAAACAGAAAAACATTGTGGAACTAATTTAAAGAAAATAATCAGGAGTATTTTTGAAGAATGTCTGCAACATGAATTAGTAAGTCAGTAATGTCAGTAAAATATCTGCTTTTTTAGAAGCAAAGTGTTTTACAGCTGATCTATACTAAAATAAGCACTCATTTGTGGAGGATAAGGTTTTGTCATCCTAGACAAAGTGGGCCCTCCAAGCCCTGCATGTGAGCCCCACTTGCCAATCCCACCAATAGCACATTACAGTTACCCAGAGGTGGCTAGAGTACAATATAGAGCTCATTGCCTGATGGCCAAATGTACTTACCTACCTACCCCTGTTCTTGTATGATCCTGCTGAGTTTCTAATACTAAAAATGTGTTGCAATTATTGTCTGATAGCAGCTCTGTTTCCTCTCATGAGCAGTGGTTGATGTGGGCTTATAAATGATGGTATGCCATATTGCCACTTCACCTACTGCTTTCATTGTACAACTATCAAATTCCATTCACTTACATTTTCCATACCAAAACTTCTAAAAATCCATACCATCACTTCTAAATTTCCATTTTTGACCACTGCTCATGAACCAGTAACAGCAGAGGCAGATAGCAGTTGTGACACTGCAGGAGCTCTCAGGTGCTCTATACCTGAGAGTTTAGACTAAGTCTATGGGCTAGATTTACTAAGCTGCGGGTTTGAAAATGTGGGGATGTTGCCCATAGCAACCAATCAGATTCTAGCTATCATTTTGTAGAAGGTACTAAATAAATGAAAGCTAGAATCTGATTGGTTGCTATAGGCAACATCCCCACTTTCTCAAACCCGCAGCTTAGTAAATCTAGCCCTATGTGTCATGGTGGTGGCAGCTCCCAGGAAAGAAGAACTAGGCTGGGGTAGCTATCAGAGAAACAAGCCGAAAGGACTGGTTGTGAGGTACAAGCTGAAGGGTAGGAACTGCAGAAGGTATAATAGTAATGGACAAAGTCAAAATCAAGGGAATGAAGAAGGTAGAATTGTGATGTACAGTCAAATAAAAAAAGTCTTCTTCAAAGCACAGGCAGAGAAAACCATAAAATAACTTTGCTCCTGCAAAGGTTTGGTAGAACTGAGGGACTATATAAAGGCTAGAAACAGGTGAGATAAATTGTTCTAATCTTTTTACAGAGTGGTTGATTGCAGATTTAAGAAAGCTGTGCAGTAGTCCAGGTGAGATAATTAGCTAGATGCTGTCTTTAGCAGAGTGCTGACTGCAGGAATTTAGAGGAGGTGTTTGTAGCTGACATTGTGAACTATTTTATTACAATTATCATCTGGAGCTAGTATTGTGAATCCTCACAGTAATTGTATTCTAACAGTAGTCACTGCTCATGAACCAATAACAGCAGAGGCAGATAGCAGTTGTGACACTGCAGGAGCTCTCAGGTGCGCTATACCTGATAGTTTACACTAAGTATTTCAGACAGACACATGAAGGGTAGCAGCATTCTTGGCAGTCTCCAGTGCCATTGCTCACAGAGAAATAGGAGGGTTGGAAGTGTTCTTGTCAGTCTCCAGTGCCATTGCTCTGTGCCAGTGCTCACACAGAAACAGGAGGGGTGGCATTGTTCTTATCACTCTCCAGTGCCATTGCTCACACAGAAACATTTCATGTGTAGAAGCCAAGTAAGACAGCAGAAGAAATTGTATGTTCGGAAATCCCTTAGGAGAGTCTACTCGTGAATGTTATGTCTATGCCTGACCTTTCTGATTCTGTACTCATAAAGATGCCTCCTTTCTCCATTTATGCAAATGTGTGGATGAGCAGCCCTAGTGTAGCTGGTGGTGATAGAGTAACTGTTGATGCCACTTTAGATTTGCAACAATATGAGGGGGATATTTGTGTAGCTGACTATGGTGCTAATGATGATGTTGATGATGATTATGTTGTTTGTGTAAGTCCTGCACCAGTGGAAACAGTTATTGCCATTGATAAGAAGAAGACCATTGTCATGTCATTGTCATTCCACCTCTTAGGAGTGGAATTATTTTTACACAAATCCTGAACACAGTTGTCTAGCTAATTGTAGTATTTGTAAAGCTACAGTCAGTAGTTGTGTCATAATACCGTTGAACATGTACCTTTTTTTCCTAAGTACCCCTAGAGTGTCTGCCCTAGCACATATTAGGAGTGTGTATTCAGTATGTGTGTTTTCATTCCCATAGCTTGTCTGTGCTCACCCCCATACTGTGTTTGAATATTAGCTTTAAGATTGGTAATATGTGAGATTGTGTTATATTATCTATTACACTGTAGGTGAGGTATTCATGCTATTCCTAGGGCTTTTTATTGTTTACTTATGCCAAAAGAGGAGGTCTTGGTGTATTCTAGGTCTGCAGAAACAATTCATCAATAATTACATTATCAGGTAGACAAGACTATTGTTTAACAGAAAATATCTTTGCTTACCAAAGCAACATGAGATCTAGCTAGGGGTAGTGTCCCCTCCTCTGTTAAAATCTAGTCAGGCAAGTGTTATGTTTAAAACACAATGGAGTGAATAGTCACCATTACATAATGCTGTAACCATTTATATACATTGTGTATATTTGGCCCTGCTATTTACATTGCTAGTTAACCACACGTTATAGGCTAAAAATGAGAAACTGTAATATTATGCTTTTAGCTACATCTGTAGGCAAACAAGATAATGTTTAGTAGTGTATTCACAAGCCAGACATGTTGGCTTTCTGTTTCTAATTTTACCACCTTAATTAGGAAATGTGTATTATTGTATTCCTATGCCCTAATACCCTAAGACACAGCAGACAGCCAAACACACCCTTACAGCCTGAGGCTATTTTGTGGGTATAAGAAAGAGAAGTGGAGTATCAGGGGGGTTGATAGAGGAAAGATCAGGCTGGAGAAGGAGGTAATGGTTCCTGCCAGCTGACTGGAGGACAGAGATCGGGAGAAGGACTACGAGGACCCTTGCTCCTCGTCTTTTGAACAAGTTACCCCAGGTCTTGTGAATCTCTGTGCTCGCCAAGAGCAAGGTGAGAGTGCAGCTGGACCACTGCCTTGCTGGAGGTCACTGGGGCTTTGCACTCCCAGGAAAGCGTAAACCTATAGTCAGATTTCCCAAGGTGGCCATAATAGGACCGGTATTGTATTGTATGTACTACCATTGTGCATACCTGTAATTGATACTCCAGCACATATGTTGGTTTTGTGCCTGTTGGTGCTGTTCCATTAATAAAAGCTACCATTGGTTAAGTTGGATATCTGCCTGGGTGTAAGTATTTACCCATGTACAGGGCACTCGGTAGGCTGTTCAGCCTGGGTAGACACCGTTCCCTCAAAAGAGATAAGGACCTTAATCATCTAGGAACCTCTTTCATATTACGCCATTTGAAGAGAGTTCATGGGAAGCTTTAGGGAAAATTAGAAGCTTATGCTAAAAAAAAAAACAGCAAGCAGTCCAGCATCAGCTAGCTCCCCTCTCTCAGCTAGATCCCACCATATGCAATCTACACCGACAACACTTTCCTCATTAATATCCTCACTAGTAATTGGAGCTATTCCTGCATCCAACTTACAAAGGCTAGGTGACTCGGCCCCTATCCAAGATTCCTCTGAAAAATTCTTGAACGGGGGTGGATCTTCTTTCCAGAAGCAGACCAAGAGGAAGACTACTAGTAGTTTCCAACACTTGTCTGTTAAACAATCCTTTGCAAGAGGAAGCAGTATGACATTTGTCACCCAGGCGCACATCGGATCACAGGCGCCATGGCAACTATGCTAGTATAAGATCTGCGTCCAATATCCACAATTAATGCAGCTGGTATTAGACAGTTAATAGAGATCCTGTGTCTCCTTTACCAAATTCCATCTCTACACCATTTTACTAGACAAGCAATTCCTCACCTGTAAAAGAAGGTTAGAAAACATATAATTATTGGGCTACAAAATGCCATTCTACCAACTGTACACTTAACCACAGATATGTGGACAATCGAAACTGGGAAAACTAAAGATTATATGACTGTGACAGCCCACTGGATTGGTGAATAACCTTCAGCAGCATGTACCAAACAGCGCTAGATGTTTTAGAGGCAGGCTATTCTGTGTATCACTGGCTTTAGTAAGAGGCATACCACCGACCACCTGCTTATTAGCTGTCCAATTAGCACAGATGTAACTTATTTTGAAATCAGCCTCACTATATCTAAGCATTTAGTCAGGGGGAGACATATGTGGGGGCAGATGTGAGTTTTTTGCACAAAGTGTTTAGAAAGTGCAGTTAGACATGTGAACAAACATTAAACAACACGGTGGCTAAGTGTTTAGCACTTCTGCCTTACAGCACTGGGGTCATGAGTTCAATTCCCAACCATGGCCTTATCTGTGTGGAGTTTGTATGTTCTCCCCGTGTTTGCATGAGTTTCCTCCGGGTGCTTCGGTTTCCTCCCACACTCCAAAAACATACTGGTAGGTTAATTGGCTGCTAACAAATTGTCTGTGTGTGTGTATATATTAGGGAATTTAGACTGTAAGCCCCAATGGGGCAGGGACTGATGTGAGTGAGTTCTCTGTTCAGTGCTGCGGAATTAGTGGCACTATATATATAAATAATAATAACAATTGAAGACATGTAGAAATAATCTACCTCTGTTGCATCTTTACACTGCTACTTCTGATTGCACAGGGCATTACAACTACATAATTCTTTTAATTCCCGCATTTGTTGCTATTTTCCTTCTAAATACCAATGTTTGCCAAATTATATTTTTTACTTTCCTTTCATGCCATTATATTTAGAACTATATCTCCTTCACCCTTCCTGCAACACACACCTCTATCCACATTGCCCCTTCATTACTTCACTCACCTCTAGTTAATACTAATGAACTGTTGTCCTTTTTAAATTCAATAGTTATAACAGCCTCACCCTGTCGCCAGAAACTAAAAGGACACACATCTTAAAATCATCTTTCCTATCCTTCTTCCTCCCTGCTTCTATTAGCTGGTGATATATCACCTAATCCAGGTCTCCCACACTTCTCCAACACACATATCTGAACGCTTCCGAAATCCAGCAAACCTCAAATGCATCAACTCTCTTCCGAAGACCTTTAAATGTGCCCTTTGCAATGGATGCCCTGTGTCACGAGCCGTGGTGGGCACCACCACGACTCGCCTCCTTCTGTGGCCTAGCATCCCGGCCGTCGTCATGACGGCCAGGACGTCACTTCTGGCTTGACCCGGCTGTTGCTAGGGCAACGATCGGGGCGCGTTGTCTGTGTAGCGCCGAGTCCCGGCATCCAGGACAGCCGGGCTTGTGGCAAATTAGGAAATAGCCAGGTGGCTAATTACTCACTCCTGTGCCCCAATCCTTTCCATTGGCTAATACCAGTATTTAAGGCAGGAGGGGGCAATCCTCCCTGCTGGTTATAGTCCCTGCTTCCTAGCATACTTTTACTGCTGTGTTGCTGTTCCTGATATTCTCTCTCTTCTGTTGCCGACCTTTTCCTGGATTCTGACGCTGATTGATTGCCTGTGACCTTGACCCCCTGCTTGAATTAGATGCTGCTGATTTGCCTGTGACCCTGACCCCTTTGCTTGGACTTAGACGCTGCCGTATTGCCTGTGACCTTTTGACCCCTGGCCTGGATCTAGATGCTACTGTATTGCCGGCGACCCTCAAACCTTTGACGGGATTTTCACTCCACCTCTGTGTAACACCTGTGCTACGTTCTCAGGTTATCAGCTCCTACTACTAGAGTACAAGCCCTGGGGTCATCTGAGTACCTGTGAGCGCATCTAGCTCTATGGGAAAGGCGGCTGCTATAGGCGAAGATCTCTGAAGTGAGTTGATACCTGATGCGTGAGCCGTGACACCCTGTTTGTAACAAACTTACCTCCATACACAACCTCTTCCTCTCAAACAGCTTCAACCTTATGGCAATAACAGACACGTGGCTCATGCAATCAGACACTGCCTCACTTGCAGCCCTTTCAAATGGTGGCTTCTATTTCACCCACACCTCAACCTGGAGGCAGACAAGGAGGTGGGGTTGGACTACTTCTCTCCCCACATTACACATTCACAGTTCTACCAAATGTCCCATCACTCACGTTCACATCTTTTGAAGTATCATCATGGGTGATTTCAACATCCCTATTGCTAATTCATGTTCCAATGAAGCTTCAAAACTGCTCTCTCTAACCTCCTCACTTCACCTCTTCCAGTGGATTAAATCCACTACTCATCAGGATGGCCACTGTCTTGATATTGTTTCCTCTAGACTATGCCGAGTTTATAATTTCCTTAACACTCCTTTCCCCCTCTCGGATCATCACCTTATTAGTTACTCGCTCACTCCCAGTTCTTTAACCACCCTGCTGCCTAACTCTTCCAAGCCTCCTCATACCGGCATGAATATTAACTATTGATTTTCAACAGTTTACCACCTCTCTCCAAGACCTTCTCTCCTCAATTATTACTTTCTCCTCCCCTGATATGGCAGTTCCTCATTTTCACCATACCCTAACAACTGCCCTTGATCAAGTCGCTCCAGCAACTCTTCATACTCTGCGTAGACTTCGGTGTCAACTGTGGCACACTAAAGTAACACGAAATCTACAAAAACTCTCGTAAAGTCACTGGCATAAATTTTGCACCTCTAAAGATTTCAGCACATATACTGCTATCTACCACTCCTATCGAAATGCTCTGGACAAAACATGAAATACAGGCATTATTTAACTTATGTGCAAAACAGAACACTCATTTGCACCCCTTGCAATGTAACATGGTTTTGTCCAGGAGACTGAAATAAGAATCCTCTTCATTTAAGATCCTTAATGAATCAGGCCCCTGATCTCTCCCCATCTGTTTTGTTTCGCGTTATGCGTTACTTACTGTCTTTCTGCCATTTCATTGTGGATGTCTTCACGCCAACTCAAACTCAATCTTTCAAAAACAGAATTAATAATAGTCCCACCCAACAATAGAAGCTTCCTGCCTGACATTTTCTGTTGACAAAATGACCATAAATCCCACCCCGCAAGCTTGCTGCCTAGGTGTAACCCTTGACTCGCAACTATCCTTTGTTCCCTACAACTCTATATTTACATCATGCTGCATACATCTAAGAAATATTTTCAGAATGCGTACATATCTTACACAAGACACTGCAAAAACTTTAATTCATGCACTCATCATCTGCTGCACAGACTATTATAATTTCCTCCTTACTGGTTTTCCCAAAATCAGACTCGAGCCCCTACAGTCTATTTTGCACATAGCGGCTAGATTGATTTTCCTTGCAAATCATTTTTTGTCTGTTGAGACACTCTGTCATTCTCTACATTGGTTGCTTATTTTTTAGCAAATCCAATATAAAATTCTTCAAATAACATACTTGGCCATCAACAAAATTGAACCAACATACATCTCCTCATTTATCTCAAAATATTTCCCAACTCGACACCTCCATTCTGCACAAGATCTGCATCTCTTTTTCACTCTCAACACTTCTTACCATTCTCAGTTGCTGGACTTTTTAAGGCTGCACCCACTTTATGGAATTCACTCCCTTGCACAATAAGACTTTCCTCTAGTCTTCACACCTTCAAGCATTCTCTGAAAACCCACCTCTTCAGACAAGCTTATAATATTCCTCTACCACCCATTTAATCTCTTAAGGTTACTCTGTTACCATCCTCTACACAGCTAACACTAGACAGCAACCCCCTGAACAACACAGTTGTGCTACTGAGCATACTGCCACTAAATACTTTGTAACCTTTGCATTCTAGATTTGCAAATATTCAATATGATGTAGCACTTACCCATGTGTATCAAACCATTGTCCCTTTGTCCCAGATTGTAAGCTTGACAGCAGGGCCCTCTTACCTATCTGTATGTATGTATTACCCAGTATTGGTTCGTTACATTTTGTTCCCAATTATAAATTACAGAATCTGCTGTCGCTATATAAATAAATGTTGATGATGATGATTGGTGAATTCCATCACATTCCCTGTTTTGCTCAACTTGGTGGAACCAAGCACTTCAGACACAAAAGTGACAGTCCTTGTCGCTGAAGTGCTTGGTTTGTTAAACTGTATATGTCCATTTTAACATATTTCCAAGGACTATTCCATCTTGCACTGTTTGACTTTTAGTCCTTGGTCTATCAGCTTATGTAACAGTCAACATTTCAGGTGTCAACAGTATTATTAGGTTGCCAATTCACATGGTGGGCAGTATGATTAGGTAGACTATTCAAATGTGCACAGTATTATTATAGGGCTATGGATATAGTTAAGGACATGCCTAGGGACAGGAAAAAGGATAGGGACAGGTCTAGGATCAGGGATAGGGAGAGGGACAGGGTTAGAGTTAGGGATAATACTGTCTACATTTAAATTGTCAACCTAATAAATACTGTCTATATTTCAATTGTTGTCCTAATAAAACTGTTAATGTCAATATATTGTCAACTTTATAACCTTGTCTAGTCTGCTGCCCATCAATCATATTATGTCAATTCGACATAAGTGTGGGTGGGAAGGCCCAAGGACAATTCCATCTTGCACCACTTTTCTTTTCTGCCATTGCTGTGTGGCAATGTTTCCTACATGTGATATAAACTGCTGTGTGTTTGTGCCATTGCTCTGTTGCTTAGTAACCAGCTAGCTCCCTGCAGTCTTACAGTTCATTGACAGCACTGTTAGCTTACCTGCCTTAAGCCCATTGATAGCTTGTTTTGTGGGGACCCAAACAAACCAAGCACTTCAGCCACAAAATTGTCAATCCTTGTCGCTGAAGTGCTTGGTTTGTTAAACTGTACCTGTTACCCCTCCTGTTTCTGTGTGAGTTTGTTAAACCTTTTTGGCTATTGCTGTGTGGCAATGTTTCTTAGATGTGCAATGAACCGCCATGTGTTTGTGCCATTGCTCTGTCGCATAGTATCCAGCCAGCTCACTGCTGTCTTTGCATGTAAGTGGATAAAAGTAATATGGTGACCTGTGAGGTAGACAAAATTGACAGGAAATGACTGGAAATTAGTGGTATTGATGTTAATTATAATGTAGAAACAATAAAAAGAGCCAAATTATGTGATTTTAGCATATTTTAGCAAGTTTTCAAAAAAATACAGACCCAATACCAAAACCAAAGCATGGGGGTCAGTGAACACCTCTAGAAAAAATACAATTCTCCACAAAAGAGAAACTCTTCTGAATAAGAGACTAATAACAAAATTAACAAGGATCACATTGATTTCATATTTCACCGAATGGTCAAGCTGAAGTAATTGCACTTTTCATCTGCATCAGTTAAAAAGGTTAAATATATGATATAAGAAAAAATAAAGAAGAACCCTTCAACTTTACTTTCTGCCAAGTTATTAGGAAGTACACAGATTCAGACTGTGACAAAAAATATTTTTATCTTGATCAGTTCACAGTCTACGGCCTGCCATTTTTTTATAGACACAGCGACAACAGAGGAGACTGGAATATCAAGCCTTAAAAATCAAACTGCCATTCTCATGCTATTTAAAAGGCAATTGCATTTTCCAAACTTTTAACCTCAGACCTAAAAGCTTAACTTGCTGTGTTGCCATGGAAACCAAAGCAAGCATGGGCTCTCAGAAAATTGGAATAGGTAAAACCAAAGATAAGCAATGAGATGATAAATAGAATCAAGATGAAAATAGCGCACTAATCTTTTACTTATTTGTTTGCTTGCGCACAATGAATATGTCATAATGTGTTTAAACACACTTGTTTGTCTTACTAAATGTTATGCATCAACCTTATGTCCCTGCGTTTTAGTGCTGATAGTATAAATGTATCCTTGCATTGAATGTCTTGATTCATTCCACTTGGAATACTCATAGGAATAATACTTAATGTACTTTTTTCAAAGTATTCTTCATATATAATCTACTATTTGTTCTCAAGGACAGGTGGACATAAAGGCCTATGCTAGTCAAACATGGGACTATCTTATCTGTTTCCATGGAGGGAAAACTGAAAAATTACCCATTTATATTTATGACTCAAACTTTATAAACAGACTGGACTGAGTATGAGTGGGTTTCTATGTATGTAAAATATCTTACATTTCAAATAAATACACTATACATATTACATACATGCACCATGACGATTAGTATAAGCAGACAACTATGTGTTTTTGTTTGCATTCATAATCACTCTCACACATAACAAGGCTTTATGTGTACAAGTGCATCTACTTGTCCACCTAGTACATTTCAAGATACTCATTCACTTCATGGGCTATAATAACTAGAGATGGGCTCTAGTTTCCTTTAAACCGAACCCACCCGAACTTTGATGTTCTGAGTACCGAGCCGAGTCGGCTCGGTACTCTCGTGTCTATTCAGATTCCAAAGCGAGGCAAAACGTCATTGTGACGTCATCAGATCTCAGATCTCGCAAATTTTGGAATCAATAAATACCCGCCTCCACGGCGATTTAGCGCCATTTGAGAGAGGGACAGAGATGGGTTGGGTCACAGTATAGAGCAGGCAAAGTGACATAATAGAAATAGGAGGGTGGTAATCCTAAAATAGCAGTCACTGCACTGTATTTTTTTGAATTTGCACTACAAAGTGTAGGTTCTGATATACACGCTTATAAAAGAGCTGAATTTTCTGAGTGCTGAAATCCTAATATACCAGTCATTGCACTGTATTTTTCTGAATTTGCACTAATATGTGTAGTGTCTAATATACACCCAAAGACGAGTGCTCAATAGATAAGAGTCATTGATGAAGAGGAAGACAAACAGGCTTGTCTGTAGAATTTGCAGGCAAATTCTACTGCGTTATATAGATAATACCCAAAGAGAAGAGCTCCATTGCTCCATTACTAATTGTAATTGCTGAAATAGAAATTATAGGCTTGCCTGGCTTGGTCTAAATCTGCAGTTACATTTTATTGTACCATAGCTCATACAGAAACAGGAGGGGTGGCATTGTTCTTGTCACTCTCCCATCTCAGTCATGATGATACTAATCCTTCTACCACATGTACTAAAGTCTATGTTCAAGTGCATACTGTTTTTAAGTCAGGGAAACAAAAATGTAAATAAAAATCTTGTACCTTTTCAAAGAAAAAAATCCTCTCAAAAAAGTTTACTGTAGAAAAACATAAAATTGCCAACATGCCATTCTACCCAAAATATTACCAGGCATACCAGCATCAGGTAGCTCCCTTCTCTTAGCTCGATTTCAGCCCCTGCTGCAATCTACACTGTCATCATAATCACTCTCATCATTGTGTACATCTTCCTCAAACAATAGTAATTCATCCCCACTGGAATCCACCATCATAGAAGTCTGTGTACTTTGATGTAATTGCCGATAATGGCCTTCCTCATGGAATTTGTAGTTCATTTTATGGCAGAGTTGTCACGATTTTTGGGCAATTTTTTAGAGCAGAGCAAATATCAAAATGTTGTGCTGACTCACCTGCATCACCACTGGGTGTCTTGGAAAATCTAAGCTTTTTCCGAGAAACAGTTGCCAGAGAAACTGAAGGAGTAGACGTCATTACAAGATGTTGATAGCTCTTGGATCCTGGCAAAGGGAATTAAGTCCTAGATCTACAATTACAATATAGTTAGCAGATTTACTTTGTTTTATTTCATCCGTAAAATTTCTCTAGCTGCTTCTCAAAAAAGCATAATTAAGGCAATCACTTGACTCAAGCTAACCATGTCTGCACTCTCTTCACAGGTGACTACTTTGCTGGACTAAAGTACATTTCCCTCAAGTGCTAGTCTTCTTGCAGCTGCTGCATTCTCCTTCATGCTGTTGCAGAATCCCGAAAATGACCCTAACTTTTTCGGGACACAAACAGCATCTCCTGAATGTTATTGTCATTTTTTAAAAGTTCTGTAAACCAAGTTGATTGTGTGAGAAAAACAATAAATGTGATGGAATTCCCCCCCTTGCTGCAATGCTCTAACAATATTGTTGTCATTATCAGAAATCACATATCCTCTGGAGAGTCCAAGCAGGATTAGCTATGTTGCAATGACATCCCTTAATTTTTGTAACAGATTGTCAGCTGTATGCCTCTTAGTGAAGCTGCTGATGCACAGAGTAGCCTACTTCAGAAAAATGTGACGTACATGGGTACATGATGCTGCTATCTCCTACATGCTGTTGGAGAATGGCGGTAAAGTCCAGAAATTTTTCCAGCCACAGACAGCATCTCCTGCACTTCCCCTTCATCATCCTCATCAGCAGCAGCTAATTATATAGCGCCAGTAATTGTGCTGCACTGTACAGAGCAGATGAGAACTAAGCAGAAGCCATTATAAGTTATGTTAGTTATGTAGATAGTTATAAGATATAGTTATAAGTTATGTTAGCTCACATCAGTCCCTACCCCATTTAACTTTGCCTTGATTACAGGAGTTTTTTAATTTACCAAGGAAAATTGTGTTTTTTTACATTTTGGTTTCCCTCACTTTTAAATGCACCTCAATCTTTAACATAGGCTTTAACAGATGATGTACAGGCATTGCTATCATCAGGACTGGTGCCAGCAGATGCTTGGTGCTCCTGGTCTGTTCTCGATTGATGTGAATCCATATCGATGGCACAGTACCATGTCACTAAACTGTCAGGCCTATAAAAAAATGCTATGGCACAATACAATGTGAGTGGAGACTTTGAAAAATAAATTCAAGGCTGATTACTTCTGTTGAAGCACTGAACACTGGCAACTATTTGGGGGTGAGCAATGGCACAGTCTTTTGGGCAAAAGTATATGAAAATCATATTGTGACCTGTGAGGTGATCAAAATTGACTGGAAATGACTGGAAATTAGTGTTATTGAGGTTAATAATAATGTAGGTACAAAATAATAGCTAAATTATGTGATTTTCGCCCAATAAGTGGCATTTTGTAAAAAAAAAAGCAAAACAAAACCAAAACCAAAACACGCAAGGGCAGTTTTGGCAAAACCAAAACCAAAACCCGAAGGTAATCCAGATTCAAAACCAAAACCAAAACACGGGGGTCAGTGAGCATCTCTAATAATGCCTACAGATGCATGTACATAAAGTTTATACTTTACCTCCTACTTTTGTCCTAAATTACTGCTTGATATAGCTCTCATGTACCAAATCTTGTAATGAGCAAAGGACATATGTGGTCCACTCAACTCCTCACATTTGCTGCATAACAGTGGAATGACACAAATACAGCCTTTACCCAGGAAGGTTTAGGAATTTGATGTTATTAGATTACTGGATGGGTTTCAGAAAAAAAAAAACACTAAAGTCTTTACTGTGTGCTATGCCTTTAGCATTGTTGTTTTACATATGCATTTGTTTTGTGTAAACTCCATGTAGAGGCCAGCTTACTCTCAGCTCAACTGAACACTTCATAGTTAGTTTTCAATGCACCTTAGGTAAATGGCAGGAGATCACAATTTTAGATTTCACATGTAAGTCAGGTATGCAGTATATACACTATATGGACAAAATTATTTGGATGCTTGATCAATACACCAACAGGGACTTTAATGACGTTGTATTCAAATACATAAACTTTAATATGGAGTTGGTCCCACTTTTGCAGCGATAACTGCTTCCACTCTTTTTGGATGGCTTTTTACAAGATTTTGGAGTGTTTCTGTGGGAATTTGTGCTCATTCATTCTGTAGAACATTTATGAGGTCAGGCACCGATGTTGGACGAGGAGGCCTGGCTCGCAATCTCTGTTCCAGTTCATCACAAAGTTGTTCAATGGAGTTGAGGCCAGGGCTCTGTGCAGGCCAGTCAAGTTCTTCCATACTGAACTCATCAAACCATGTCTTTGTAAACCTTGCTTTGTGCGCTGGTCATGTTGGAAAAGGGCCTTCCCCAAACTGTTGCCACAAATTTGGAAGCATAGCTTTGTCCAAAATGACGTAGATAAAGGGCCTATCTCAAACTGGTGCGGTATGAATTTATGGCACTTATAATGCCGGCGGCACAGTTTAGAAGGACCAAAAAAATTGCGATAGCTATAACTGCGCATTGTGCATTTCAGACCCTGGTATATATATTGTGGGGTTTCAGCAACTAACATTATGTTTAATTATGCATTTAATATCTTCATATTACAACCTTGCATAATATAACATTTTGGATGAGACACACTGTTGAGGTATTTGATTGTAATGAACGTCATGATTAACATGATTGGAGCATACACTCTACTTAGCCTATATTATTGAATTTGCAAAGATCATCAATTTAAATCTATTTAATTAGGATAATATATAATTTTAAATAAATGATATAATTAATAAATTATTATAATTTTTTGTCAATCCAAAATATTTGAAATGGTTTTAAGGAATATTTTGATTTTTAATTAGAGTTATTTTAAATAAAATCATAAAATGTAAGTTTTATAGTATTTGTTTATTATTACATTAAGAAATGAAGTAGAATCCTTATTGACGCTGTTCACAGACATCAATAGAATGCATACTCTTTTTCACAGACTTTATGGCAATGTTTGATATATATTTAATCGTAGATCATCAATACTCATCAATACCCTAAGAGTGCCTCACTTTTTGAGTTGTCCTTTTCCTTTAAAAGGAAAGTAAAGCAAAAGAAAATTGAGTAATTTTGAACCTTGGCAAAACCATGTTGTTTTGGAAAAAGTGTTGCCTTCCTTGGGTCACGTGTCACTTCAAGAAATTTCCATAATTTGGTGATATTTGCAGCCCTTATAAAGAAAGGGTTACATTTTTAATATATTTGTAATATTTATTAGTTCAAAAAGCAAAAACAAATAATGATTTACCTTAGTGACTTTACTGTTGCTGAATTGCATTTGATAAATCTTCAATTCCAGGTTTGTATTTTGTGCACTTCGGGGCCAAGCAAGCGCTGCTAACTTCATCTGTCAGTCTGTTTCTTTTATTTGTTTTAATATTATTTAATGCTGAGAATAAAGTCTCACAAAAGTATGTTGATGGAAAAATTGTGAGTAAAGCCATTCCTAGATTTTTCAAGGCGCTAAAAGTGTCAGGTAATCTATTCCAAGCACTCTAAATTTCCTGTTCGTAGTGGCAGTCTTCTTCATTCTCCAAACGATTTCTTTCCAGATTCTCAAGTCTGGACCTCAAATTGACAAACACTTGAATCCAGATGCTGTCTTGAAATTCAGCAAGTTGCATCTCCAAATCATCAATTTGCATCCATTCGAAACTATTTAATTCTAAAGTATTGTAGACTACTAAATCCAGATACTTAATTATTTTAATAGTCTGTTCAAGGCTTCTAAATTAATTAAATCTTTCACCGAACTGGTCAAGTAACAAGTTCACAATATGCTGGTACTTTGTGTGCATGGGCTCTATTTCATTTTGTACAGTTGTGCTGTCGTTCTCAAAATACTTTTTTACTCAAGGAAAATACTTATAAGTTTTTTTTTCTATATCTCGCTTAAAGATTTTAAGTTTACTTTGAAAGGCTTTTATGTATCCAAACATAACATCAATACTTTTGCCAAAACCTTGTAATTGTAAGTTTAGCTCATTCATATGAATAGAGATATCTGTGAAAAACATCAATGAGTTGACCCACTTATGATCATTGAGCTGAGGAAAGTTTGCAAGATCCTTATTCTCAAGAAAAACCTTAATTTCTGAAAAGCACTCCACAAATCGCTCAAGTACTTTTCCTCGGCTTAGCCACCTAACATTATTGAACATCAGCAGTCCACTGTAGGTTGAATCAACTTCCTGTAAAAGTGCAGAAAATTCTCGCTTGTGAAGGGGTCGTGCAGCTATGAAATTCACTATTTTTGTTACAACTGACATTAAATAATTTAATTCTGTGAATCCTGCCTTGGCACACAACACCTCCTGATGGATAATACAATGAAAAGGCACAAGTGGACGTCCAATAGCTTCCATAAACAACTTCACAAACCCTACACTTTTCCCCACCATATTGGGTGCCCCATCTGTCGTTATTGACACAACTTTACACATATCAATGCTTAGGTCACGGAATGTTTGTATAACAACCTTACATATTTCCTTCCCTGATGTACTTATTGGCACTGATTCTAACTTTATCAACTCTTCTCTCATTGTGAGACCATCTGAATGTCTAGTAATAATTGCCAACCGAGCATTTGATGTGACATCAGTAGTTTCATCAAAAGAAATTGAAAAATATTTACAATTATCTAAGTCTCCTTTTAATTGATGCTGTATGTTTGTGTTCAATCTCATTATTCTGTCTTTGATGACATTTCTACTGATTGGTAACTCAGAAATTCGCTTAATAATTACATTTTTATTTTGCATATCGCGAAATAAAATTGGTGCACACCTTAGAAGAGTTTCTTTAATAAATTCTGTTTCACTGAGGGCTTTTCCATGCTGAGCTATGGAGTGAGCAACGCCTAAACTTGCTGATGTTAAATTTGTAGAGCCTCTTACAAATTTAAGGAGGGAATTTGATTGTCTCTTATAGAGGTGTAACTGCCTAGAAATGTATTCCTTCCTTTCATCCAGACTTTTTTCCAAGGGCTGGCGATGATTAGTTTCAAAATGTCTATTTATGTTCCACGTTCTGCTTACTACTGTCTCATTACATAGTAAGCACAATGATCTTTTTTTCTGTCTATAATGCCATACATTTCTGTCCATATGTCTTGAAAGGGGCTGCTACTGCTACTACCACTCTCTTTATCATTCAATCTTGCTTTTTTATGTTTTGGATTCTCCATCTCAGGGCTGCAACAATACATAATTAAAAAACAGGGCAATTTCTATAAAAGTTTAATTCATAAATTAACTTATATTGTTTTGTACCAGGAGTCAGTCCAACAACACTGTAACAGAGGTAATTAAAAACCTATTGACCGCTTTATTACCTCTGTAACGGTGTCGTTGGACAGACTCCTGTACAAAATCATTTAAAGCACTACACTACGTACTCCCTTCTGTAACTAGCAGTAGGCAGGCACGTACCTGCAGCACTTTTGGCAGAACTCAGCATGTCTGTGGAGCAAGAACTAGACTGGGCTTGGAACAGTAGAAGAGGCTCCAGATGACAGGACAGGAAAAACACAGCCTCCAAAGAAGAAGAACCCTGGAGAAAGATAAAAGTCAAGATGACGGCTATTAAAAGGGACTATTGCACTCCTTACTAAACCACGCCTCTAAACATAACAAAAACAGCGATGTGGGGAGTAAAGTGTATAAAAATGTATATAATTGATAATATCTATAAAAATATATGTATATATAAAAAAAAAAATCTGAACTAATAATAGTAAAATTCATTTCATTACCCACCTTTGTCCATTTTCATTTCCCCCTCCGACAGCCATTGCCCCCACCCCCTGCACCCATTTTTCCTTACTTCACCCTGCTGATATTTTCATTACCCCCCTGCATTTAGCCATTTTTCCTTACTCCCCCCTGCAGATATTTGCATTACCCCCTCCTACACTCATTGTCCCCCCACAGGTATTTATTTACACCCCGCCACAGCCACTTTTAGTTGTCCCCCCACAGGTATTTCCTCATCTCTCCTACAGCCAGTGCCCAGTATTTTTTAGTCATTTTTTAGTCATTGAAACCCCCATCCCCCACCCTGCGCAGGTATTTCCTTATCTGCTATTTGCTCGCCGCCTCGGGCCTAGTACGCGGATGCGCGTTACGTCATCACGTCACATCGGAAACGCTGGGAGGGAGGGGAAGCGCCTTCTCCTCTGTGGATACCTCCCTCTTATCCCTGAAGAACTGTAAAGCTTATGTAGACACAGAAATGGATATTACAACTGGAGTATCATTCAATCTACTTCAGACAGACTGTGACAAGGAACATGTTGGCAGCATGGAATCTGTCATGTTGGAATACACTGCATTGAATAGAGATTTAAACCAATATATAGACGCAGTTGAGAAGGCCATACTTAAGTTAAAACGTGACCCACCGGATGAGATCCCGGATTTAAGAGAGCTGGTACACGAGAGATACACTGCGCTTCAGAAGAATAATACAGAGGAAGCCCTGAGGCAGGATGATAAATATGTCCAGTTTAAAGAACAGCTAGGAGACGTGAGAAAACAAATGGATATGTCACTGGCCCCTGTAGACTAAGCTTTGGAAGATGAAGATGAGGAGATTGCAGTCACCCTAAGCACATGGCCGGTACAGTGAAACGGAGAATGAATCATGAAATCAGTTATGGTTCATTTGATTGCTCCACCCGTTCCTTGGATAGCTGTGGCAATTCTACAGCTAATACATGGCGACGGGTGATGACCCCCCTGGAATGCGTGCTTTTATCAGACCCAGAACAATCCAGGATGCCAGACAATGCATCTTATCTCTTGAGATGTGGGTCAGTTGGAAACAAAGAGAAGACATAGTTCTTAAACCTAGGATCAAGCATAGTCACCAAAATACAGGGATCCAATTTCAAGATTTTGATAACTCTTGAATCCTGGTGAAGCAAATAAAGTACTTGATCTACAAGTCAGACATACTTGGCATAATTGCTTTGTTTCATCTTCTCCTTCAGTTTCTCAAGCTGCTTTGCCAAAAGTCTATTTAAGGGAATCACTTGGCTCAAGCGTGTGTCTGGACTCACTTCACAGGTGACTACTTCAAATGGCTTCAGCACCTTGCACAACGCGGAAAGTATTCTCCACTGCGCTTGAGTAAAATACATTCCCCCTCTTTTCCTAATGTCATGGCTTGTGGAGTAAGCGTGGATGGCTTTTCGCTGTTTCTCCATCCTCAGAAGCATAAACAGGGTGGAATTCCACCTTATTACCACCTCTTGCTTCAGTTGGTGGCAGGGTAAATTAAATTGCTCTTGTAGCTGCTGCTATCTCCTACATGTTGTTGCCAAATGCTACAAATGTCCAGTTTTTTTACGGCCCACAGACAGCATCTCCTGCACGTTCCTGTCTTTTTTAAAAAAAAAGCTCTGCACCACCAAGTTTATTGTGTAAGCAAAACAGCTGTAATGCTCTCACAATATTGGTGGGGCTATCAGGAATGACATATCATGAGGAGAGTTAAAAAGGGATAAGCCAAGTTGCAAATACATCCCTTAGTTTTTGTAACAGACTGTCAGCTGTATGTCTCTTTGTCACGGGCACTAGGAGTCTTTACCCAGGGATCACCAGGTGGTAGGCTTACCAGAGCAATGTAGATGGTAATAGGGTACTCTGGTAGCTGGGTGATCACGGAACAGAAGATGGTGGATGATGAGATGCTCAGGAAAGTCTATGACTAGCAACACTGGTAATATGGAGGTAGTAGTACACGAGGAACTGTATGGACAAGGACACGTGAAGGTAGTCAGTGGTCTGCGATAGCAAATTGTACCACTGCTATAGTGAGGAGGAATGTCCAACAGAAACGAGGAGGTGAGAGAGTCAGCGGTCTGCGGATAGCAAGTTGTATCGCTGTCTGAGTGAAGGAATGGAATCCAAGTGGAGGTATCCGGGGAGTCAGTGGTCTGCGATAGCAAGTTGTACCACTGCTGTGTGAGAGGATACTGGAACAGGTGATACTGGAAACAGGGATCAGTGGTCTGCTACTAGCAAGTTGTACCACTGAATATATATGTGAGGAGGTGCACGGGGAGAGGCTGCAACCCAGAATATACACAGGCACCTTATACACAATCCACAGTAACATGCACAATATATATAAATGACTGAACAGCTCTGCAAATATAGAAAGTCTCTTGAAGTAGTCCAGCACAAGTTAACACAGTCAATGATGGCAATAGACTCAGCGGCTAGCAGACTCCAGAGGAGAACCAACACAGTCCAGCAAGATATGCAATACACCAGCACAGTCAATGAGAAGTATGCATACCGTGGTTCAGAAGCAGGCAGTCAGATAGGAGTGCAGCGATACCTGAGCGGCCAGAGGCCGGCTGGATGAGAAGTCCCAGGATAGATGAGGCAGCGGTCTAGTAGGTGCAGCGCACAGGTAAGTAGACCAACAGGGACACGAATCCACAGGAATCAGTAACACGTGGAACTGGACTCATGGAGGACCCAGGAGAATGGAGATGATCCAGCAGAGGAGTAGTTGATGAGATATAAATCCAATGCTGACAGGAGGGTAGAGACCAGCGGGACACGTGAAGGCGTGGAGAGCGGATCAGCAGTAGATGGGTGATAGCGCGGTCAGCAGCAGCAGGACTCTGCGGTACACGGAGGTAACCAGTAGCAACCAATAGGTGTCAGTAGCGATGGAACACGGGAGAGCAGAGTAGACCAGGAGCTGTTGATCACGGAGAGTAGCGGATGGCAATGAGAGCAGCAGTCTCGAGGAAACACAGGAGAGCTGAGAAGAGACTGCAGTGCACAGGGGCAGCGGATAGGAATCAGCTAACTAGTCACGATGATGAACACAGGCGAGTTGCAAGCTGGAGGCTGTAGTGCACAGAGACAGCGGATAGGAATCAGCTAACAGTCACAATGATGAACACAGGCGAGTTGCAGGCTGGAGGCTGTAGTGCACGGAGGCAGCGGATAGGAATCAGCTCACAGACTTGATGAGGAACAGGTGAGTGGATGTGAAGTAAAGGCTGGAGTGCACAGAGGCAGCGGGTAGGAACCAGCAAACAGTCACAATGAAATATAATAGCGTGATGTGGTTTAGAGGACTGTAGTGCACGGAGGCAGCGGATAGGAATCAGCAAACAGTCACAATGATATATAATAGCGTTGAAGTGGTTTGGAAGACTGTAGTGCACGGAGGCAGCGGATAGGAATCAGCAAACAGTCACGATGATACAGTTGATGGTAGAAGTGGTATGGGAACCACTAGTAGAAGTGGTTTGGAAACCACAGAGGTAGAAGTGGTTTGGAAACCACAGGAATCAGCAGCGCTGAAAACACGAGGAATACAGGAACACCTTCAGAGACTCATAGGGAATGAGACTCCAAGATCAGGCAACGTGGTGTTGACCACAGGTGCTTAATATAGGGAGGTTGCCTGATCTGCCAATTCAGTTAAAGGGGTATACACTGAAGTATAGAAAAGGGCTGCGCATGCGCAGACCCTCAGGATGGTGGACGACCACGGTTCCTAAATGTCCGGGAAGAGGCACTCACGGTCCGGTGAGTGACAGTACCCCCCCTTTTAAAGGTGGGCACAGAACGCCTGGAACCGGGCTTGTCCGGATTTTTGGAGTAAAACTTCTTCAAAAGGGCAGGAGCATTAAGATCTTCAGCTTTGATCCAAGAGCGCTCCTCAGGACCAAAGCCCTTCCAATGAACGAGGAAGTGGAGGACTCCTCGCGAAATTTTTGCATCTAGTACCTCGGTAATCTCAAAATCCTCCTCCTGATGAACTTGAACTGGCTGCGGAGCTGAGGGAGGAGTTGAAAAACGGTTGATAATAAGAGGTTTGAGCAAAGATACATGGAAGGCATTAGAAATCCGAAGATTCTTAGGAAGAAGAAGTTTCACACATACTGGATTGATTACTTGAATGATCCTATATGGACCAATAAAACGAGGGGCGAATTTCATAGATGGGACCTTCAAACGAATATTTTTGGTGGATAACCAGACACGATCTCCAATTTTTAGTGGTGGAATAGCCCGCCTCTTCTTATCTGCGAAAGATTTATATTTGATAGATGTCTTCTTTAAACAGGTTTTGACCTGAGACCAGATATTTTTAAAGGTCTGACAAGCAGTCTCCACCGCAGGAACTTGGGTGGGCGGGAGGGCAGGAAATTCCGGAAAAGACGGATGGTGACCGTAGACCACAAAAAATGGAGTTTTGGATGATGACTCATGGTACATGTTGTTATGGGCGAATTCAGCCCAAGGAAGCAACTCTACCCAGTTGTCTTGATTGGCTGAAGAGAACATCCTTATAAAAGTCTCAAGATCTTGATTGACACGTTCAGTTTGTCCGTTAGATTGCGGATGGTAAGAAGATGAGAGTGCTAATCGTATGCCCAAGGTTTTACAAAGGGCTCGCCAGAATCTGGAAACGAATTGTACTCCTCTATCCGACACAATCTCAGAAGGACATCCATGGATACGGAAGATCTCTTTAATGAAATGTTCAGCCAGAGTAGACGAGGAAGGCAAACCAGATAGAGGAATGAAATGAGCCATCTTCGAAAATCTGTCCACCACCACCCAAATAGTGTTATGATTCTTACTAGGTGGTAAGTCAGTAACGAAATCCATACTAATATGGGTCCACGGTTTGGACGGAATGGGTAGTGGTCGCAGCAACCCTGCTGGGGTTCTGCGGGAGGATTTGAACTGGGAACATAGCTCACAGGAAGCAATGAACTCTTTGACGTCTCTCCTCATTGAGGGCCACCAGTAACTTCGAGAGAGAATCTCAAAGGTCTTGTGTTCACCGGCGTGTCCAGAAAAACGAGAGGCATGGAACCACGAAAGGATTTTCCTCCTTAGAGTAGGAGGCACGAGGGTCTTCCCAAATGGTAGCGTTTTGGTGGATGAAGCAGCCAGTGAGATACATTTGGGGTCTAGAATGGTATGGTTGGAAACCTCTTCTATATCAGAGGACGTCACAAAAGCTCTAGATAAAGCGTCAGCTTTTTTGTTCTTGGCAGCTGGTTTGAAGGTTATTATTAATTCAAAACGGGAAAAGAAAAGAGACCATCTTGCTTGACGAGGGTTCAAGCATTGGGCAGACTGGAGATATGACAAGTTCTTATGATCCGTGAAGATCGTCACCGGATGGCGAGCTCCCTCCAATAAGTATCTCCATTCCTCTAATGCAGCTTTGATAGCTAGTAACTCCTTGTCCCCGATAGTATAATTCTTCTCTGCGGGCAGGAGGCCCCGAGAATAGAAGGCACAAGGATGGAATTTTTGCTGTTCCGAGCGTTGAGAGAGAATAGCTCCTAAGCCCACATTAGAGGCATCTACTTCCAGGAAGAAGGGGAGTGTCACATCAGGCTGTCGAAGGATTGGAGCCGAAGAGAAGGACTCTTTTAGTGTTTGAAAGGCTTGAAGAGCCTCAGGTGACCATTGCTTAGGATTAGCCCCCTTCCTAGTCAGGGCCACAATAGGAGATGCAATGGAAGAAAAGTCTTGAATGAAGCGTCTATAGTAATTGGCAAAACCTAAAAAACGCTGGATAGCACGAAGAGTAGTTGGCTGGGGCCAATGTAGTACAGCATTCACCTTGTCTGGATCCATCTTCAGGCCAACTCCGGAAACTATATACCCCAAGAATGGAATCTGGGGTAATTCGAATGAACATTTTTCTAATTTACAGAACAATGAATTTTTCCGTAGCCTGGAGAGGACTTCTGCCACATGTTGGTGGTGAGAAGGCAGGTCCTGTGAAAAGATCAATATGTCGTCCAGGTAGACGACGACACATACATATAATAAGTCCCGGAAGATCTCATTGATGAAACCTTGAAAAACAGCGGGGGCATTACACAGCCCGAAAGGCATTACCAGATATTCGTAATGCCCGTCTCTGGTGTTAAACGCTGTCTTCCATTCGTCACCGGAACGGATTCTGATTAAATTGTAGGCACCACGAAGATCCAACTTAGTAAAGATACGGGCTCCCTTGATGCGATCGAATAGCTCAGTGATCAGCGGAATGGGATACCGATTCTTGATAGTAATGGCATTGAGTCCACGAAAATCTATGCAAGGGCGTAAAGATCCATCCTTCTTTTTAACGAAGAAGAACCCAGCTCCAGCGGGAGAGGTGGAAGGTCGAATAAACCCACGCTGGAGGTTCTCCTGTATATACTCAGATGTAGCTTGAGTTTCAGGTAACGAGAGTGGATAGACCCGGCCCCTGGGGGGAGTCTTGCCAGGTAGAAGGTCGATCGGACAATCCCAAGAACGATGAGGAGGAAGGCGTTCAGACTGAGCTTTATCAAAAACATCAGTAAATGAAGCATATTGAGGAGGGAGTCCCGGTGAGGTAGATGAGATGGAAGATTGCTGTACTTTGAGAGGAATGACTTGGGAAAGGCAACGATGGTGACATTCAGACCCCCAAGACGTGACTTGAGGGGTGCCCCAGTCAATCTGGGGAGAGTGACACTGAAGCCATGGAAGGCCTAAGACAATTGGACTTGTCGTAACAGGAAGGATTAAAAACGATATTTCTTCATGATGCAGGGCACCAATCTGAAGGGTTACTGGAGACGTACTCTGGGTGATGAGACCGTTGATGAGACGTGATCCATCTATAGCCGTCACAGTAATGGGTGTTTTTAAGGTAATCACTGGTAAAGACCATTGATTTACTAATGATTTGGAAATAAAATTTCCTGCTGCTCCGGAATCAATCAATGCCTGTGACTCAAAGGTTTTGGTAGCACAGGAAATCGTAACATCAAAGGCGCAGACTTTAGATTTCATGGAAGATGGAGAGGACTCCAGGGACCCTAACTTCACCTCTCCAGAACTAGTTAGGGCCTGGCATTTCCCGATCTCTTAGGGCAAGAGCTGAGCATATGAGTGGAATCAGCACAATAGATACAGAGTCTATTCTTTACTCTTCGTTTCCTCTCCTCTGAAGATAATTTGGAACGTCCTATCTCCATGGGAATCACAGAGGGTGAAACTGGACGAAATTGAGGGTTAGAACGAAGAGGTGCTTTAGCAGAAGTTGTTTTCTCAGCCTCTCTTTCACGAAATCTCATATCAACACGATGGCAAAGAGAGATCAGATCTTCAAGTGACGAAGGAAGCTCCTGGGTAGTCAGTGCATCTTTAATTTTATCGGAGAGCCCCTGCCAGAAGGCGGCAACTAGGGCTTCAGTGTTCCACTGAAGTTCAGAGGCTAAGATCCTAAATTGAATGACGTACTGTCCTACTGTATGAGATCCTTGTCGCAGACGGAGGATGCTGGAAGCAGCGGAGGTCACACGACCTGGTTCATCGAACACACTTCGGAATGTAGAAATGAATTTGGCACTATCTTGCAATATTGGGTCGTTTCTTTCCCACAGAGGGGAGGCCCAAGCCAGGGCTTGTCCAGAAAACAAAGAGATAAGATAGGCCACTCTGGAACGATGGGTAGAAAAATTTTTAGGTTGGAGCTCAAAATGGACTGAACATTGGTTAAGGAAACCCCTACAAGTTTTGGGGTCCCCATCGTACTTTGACGGAGTAGGCAGGTGAAGCGTAGAAGCTGTAGACACCTGGGATGGCACTGGGGAAACGGAGGAAAGCACAGGAGCCTCAGTAGTAGCTGTCACAGTCTGTCCAGATGTTCCTTGGGAGGTTAACGATTGATAACACTGAAGTAACAGCTGTTGGCGGGCATCCTGTTGCTCCACACGGCTGACCAGATGCTGCAGCATCTCTTTGGCGGTAGGTTCCGTATCTGGGTCTGTCATGGCCTGATCTTACTGTCACGGGCACTAGGAGTCTTTACCCAGGGATCACCAGGTGGTAGGCTTACCAGAGCAATGTAGATGGTAATAGGGTACTCTGGTAGCTGGGTGATCACGGAACAGAAGATGGTGGATGATGAGATGCTCAGGAAAGTCTATGACTAGCAACACTGGTAATATGGAGGTAGTAGTACACGAGGAACTGTATGGACAAGGACACGTGAAGGTAGTCAGTGGTCTGCGATAGCAAATTGTACCACTGCTATAGTGAGGAGGAATGTCCAACAGAAACGAGGAGGTGAGAGAGTCAGCGGTCTGCGGATAGCAAGTTGTATCGCTGTCTGAGTGAAGGAATGGAATCCAAGTGGAGGTATCCGGGGAGTCAGTGGTCTGCGATAGCAAGTTGTACCACTGCTGTGTGAGAGGATACTGGAACAGGTGATACTGGAAACAGGGATCAGTGGTCTGCTACTAGCAAGTTGTACCACTGAATATATATGTGAGGAGGTGCACGGGGAGAGGCTGCAACCCAGAATATACACAGGCACCTTATACACAATCCACAGTAACATGCACAATATATATAAATGACTGAACAGCTCTGCAAATATAGAAAGTCTCTTGAAGTAGTCCAGCACAAGTTAACACAGTCAATGATGGCAATAGACTCAGCGGCTAGCAGACTCCAGAGGAGAACCAACACAGTCCAGCAAGATATGCAATACACCAGCACAGTCAATGAGAAGTATGCATACCGTGGTTCAGAAGCAGGCAGTCAGATAGGAGTGCAGCGATACCTGAGCGGCCAGAGGCCGGCTGGATGAGAAGTCCCAGGATAGATGAGGCAGCGGTCTAGTAGGTGCAGCGCACAGGTAAGTAGACCAACAGGGACACGAATCCACAGGAATCAGTAACACGTGGAACTGGACTCATGGAGGACCCAGGAGAATGGAGATGATCCAGCAGAGGAGTAGTTGATGAGATATAAATCCAATGCTGACAGGAGGGTAGAGACCAGCGGGACACGTGAAGGCGTGGAGAGCGGATCAGCAGTAGATGGGTGATAGCGCGGTCAGCAGCAGCAGGACTCTGCGGTACACGGAGGTAACCAGTAGCAACCAATAGGTGTCAGTAGCGATGGAACACGGGAGAGCAGAGTAGACCAGGAGCTGTTGATCACGGAGAGTAGCGGATGGCAATGAGAGCAGCAGTCTCGAGGAAACACAGGAGAGCTGAGAAGAGACTGCAGTGCACAGGGGCAGCGGATAGGAATCAGCTAACTAGTCACGATGATGAACACAGGCGAGTTGCAAGCTGGAGGCTGTAGTGCACAGAGACAGCGGATAGGAATCAGCTAACAGTCACAATGATGAACACAGGCGAGTTGCAGGCTGGAGGCTGTAGTGCACGGAGGCAGCGGATAGGAATCAGCTCACAGACTTGATGAGGAACAGGTGAGTGGATGTGAAGTAAAGGCTGGAGTGCACAGAGGCAGCGGGTAGGAACCAGCAAACAGTCACAATGAAATATAATAGCGTGATGTGGTTTAGAGGACTGTAGTGCACGGAGGCAGCGGATAGGAATCAGCAAACAGTCACAATGATATATAATAGCGTTGAAGTGGTTTGGAAGACTGTAGTGCACGGAGGCAGCGGATAGGAATCAGCAAACAGTCACGATGATACAGTTGATGGTAGAAGTGGTATGGGAACCACTAGTAGAAGTGGTTTGGAAACCACAGAGGTAGAAGTGGTTTGGAAACCACAGGAATCAGCAGCGCTGAAAACACGAGGAATACAGGAACACCTTCAGAGACTCATAGGGAATGAGACTCCAAGATCAGGCAACGTGGTGTTGACCACAGGTGCTTAATATAGGGAGGTTGCCTGATCTGCCAATTCAGTTAAAGGGGTATACACTGAAGTATAGAAAAGGGCTGCGCATGCGCAGACCCTCAGGATGGTGGACGACCACGGTTCCTAAATGTCCGGGAAGAGGCACTCACGGTCCGGTGAGTGACACTCTTATTGAAGCCAATGATACACAGGGTAGTCTGCCTCTGAAAAAAGTGACGTACTTGGGTTCATACTGCTGCTGTTTCTGCTGGTGAAGGCAAATTACCAACCCTCTGGGCTGTCACAGTCATATTATCTTTAGTTTGCCCAGTTCCGCTTGTCCAATATCTGTGGTTAAGTGTACAGTGGGTAGAATGGCATTTTGTAGCCCAATAATTACATTTCTACAAACGTTCTAGTAGAGGTGAGGAATAGCTTTTCTAGTAAAATGGTGTTGTGATGGAATTTGGTAACGGGGACACAAGACCTCAATTAAATGTTTAAAACAGCTGCATTAATAGTGGATATTGGATGTAGATCTAATACTAGCATAATCGCCATGGCGTCTGTGATCCGCTTTGCGACAGGATGACAGCTTTCATACTTGTTTCCTCTCACAAAGGATTGTTTAAAAGTCAATTGTTGTAAACTACTAGTAGTCTTCTTCTTGGTCTGCTTCTGGGATGAAGATTCACCCCCAGCAGCAGAAGCAGCAGCAGTGGGACTAACGCTCAAGGAATCCAGGATAGTGGAGGAGTCACCTAGCCTTAGCAACTTGGATGCAGGACTAACTCCGATCACTACAGAGGATATTGATGAGGGCGGTGTTATGGGTGTAGATTGCAGGTGTCGGGATCTAGCTGAGAGAAGGGACTTAGCTGATGCTGGACTGCTTGTTGTTATTTTTTTAGCATGTTTCCTATTTACAGCTTGCCATGAACTTACTTCAAATGCCGTAACATGAATGAGGTTCCTAGATGGTCCTTACCTCTACTGAATGTGGCTTTACAAATGCTACAAATGGCTAGACAACTGTTGTCAGGATTTGGGTAAAAATAATTCCACACATAAGAGGTTGATTTTTTTGTCTTATGCCCAGGCATGACAATGGTCTTCTTCTTATCACGTGCGAAAACTGCCTCCACTGGTGCAGGACTTACACAAGCAACATCATCCTCATCAACATCCTCATTAGCGCCCTCGTCAGCTACACAAATATTCCCTCTTTATAAGTACACTTTCAGAAAGGTCAGGTTTACACATAGCACTCGTGGATAGATTCTCCTCAGGGATTTGTGTCATTTCTGAATCTGAATATACATTTTCCTGTAATGCTTTACTATTTTCTTCCAGCTCGGCTTTTACACGTAAAAGTATTTAGGCATGACTTTTTGAGTCAGAAATACAAGGTCTTGCTTGGTCATGACTGACCTTACAAGAAGATGCCTCATGACAGTTGCAGAGCTAGCACTCATAGAGAAAGGTGAAGGCCTCATTCTTTCCTTGCCACTGTGTGTGTAGAATGGCATGTTGGCAATTTTATTTTTTTCTGCAGATCACTTTGCCTGGATTACAGGTCTTTTTTTCTTTACCAAGGTAAAAGTAGCTTGTTTACATTTTTGTTTTCCTGATTTAACAACACTATGCACTTTAACATAGGCTTTAGCAGATGACCTAGAGGGATTACTATCATCATGACTGGTGCCAGCCGCTGCTTGGGACTCCTGGTCTTCTGTGTGATGCTGTGAATTCATTTTGATAATACAGTACAATGTGACTGCAGATTAAGAACCACACTGCCAGCCCTATAATTTCTATTTCAGCAATGACAATTATCAATGAAGCAATGAAGCTCTTCAGTTTGTGTGTGAGCTATAAAACACCTTACAATTTGACTGCAAATTTAGACCAAGACTGCCACCCTATTACTTCTATTTCAGCAATGACAATTAGCAATGGAGCAATGGAGCTCTCCTGAATGTCACTGGAGACTTTGAAGAAAACTGCTACCCCTCCTATTTCTTTTCTAGCTATGACGCTGCCCAACTGCACTAGAGACTGCCAAGAACCGTGCTACCCCTTCTGTGTCCCTCTGTGAAATGGCGCTGGATCACCGTGGAGGATGGTACTTCTAGAATCCAAAACTTGCGAGATCCGACTACGTAACTATGACGTTTTGTCTCATTTTCAATCCCAAGGGCACGCAAAAGTACTGATCTGGCTCGGCTCGGTACTCAGACCGGCGAAGTTCAGGTGTGCTCAGTTCTCAGGGAAACGAGTCTGAGCATATCTACAAATAAGTTTTCAAAACAGACAGTATTTAACTTATATGCAAAATAATAAACTAGTATGCACCCCTTGCATTGTAACATAGTTTTGTCCAGGAGAAAACGTACTCTTGCTTTGAGTTACTTTCCTTCATGATTCAGGCCCTGTATCTGTATATCTCACTACTCAAGAGCACTCAAGCTAAAAGCATTTTAGAATATACATATTTATATTTTTATAGGTAGGGTAATTGTGACAAACAATTCTTTATTGACATTTCATCATCATCATCATCACCATTTTTTTATATATATAGTGCCACTGATTCCACAGTGCTGTACAGAAAACTCATTCACGTCAGTCCCTGCCCCATTGGAGCTTACAGTCTAAATTCCCCAACATGCACACACACAGACAGACAGACAGACAGACAGAGAGAGACTAGGGTCAATTTTGATAGCAGCCAATTAACCTACTAGTATGTTTTTTTAGAGTGTGGGAAGAAACCGGAGCACCCGGAGGAAACCCACGCAAACACAGGGAGAACATACAAACTCCACACAGATAAGGCCATGGTCGGGAATTGAACTCATGACCCCATTTCTACTGACACTTCTAGTGCAGAGGGTTAACTATTCTCTCTATGGTGGGGAATTTTATTTCGCTAGATTTGCTGACGAACATCACCACAATATTCAGCATCTCGCATCTCCAGGTAATGTGGTTCCCCAATATCACGGATTTTCCTGTGCATTACTATAAAGTTAGCACTAGCTGCTCACTAGGGTAGCACAAGGACACTTCAGGTCAATGATGTCCATATTTGAAGATCTATGTACTGGTCCACTATCTCTGATTTGGCAAAGGAAATAGCAAGTATTTAAAGTCATGCATTTAAAATAAAATAGAACAAATAAAATCCCCTTATTGCAATTGCAAATATTTGTAGAGCATTATCTGCCATGTTTTTGAAAACTTGTAGTAAAATGCTTTGGATGACAAAGAATTCAACACAATTAATGACCACATTTATTATGCTTGCACTTAGTGATATGTTTTATCTCATTTAGCTATATATTATTTTATTACACATTTCAATTTGTAAATTAGAATCTGGCTGAGTTGATGTCATCCTCAGAAATTGTAATATGGAACATTTGATCAGATGATAGTTCAAGGTGTACAACACCAGGAATATGTGAAGTAATAACTTTTGGAGAGATTTACTTTATGGGGTTCTGTTACATATAAAGTGCAATCTTCTTAAAGAAATGTTCAAAATAACAAAGATGATAATGTAAATAGCAATTTATCTTAACATTTTAACATTTACCATGGTCTTGGTTATGGCTTGAAGGCATTATTTATAACCTATTAAGGCACATGGATGTAACAGGAAAGTGCATCATTCCATGTGTACTGTCATGGCCAAAAGTTTTGAAAATGACACAAATATTATTTTTCACAAACTCTGCTGCCTCAGTTTTTATGATGGCACTTTGCATATATACTCCAGAATGTCATGAAAAGTGATCAGATGAATTGCAATTAATTTCAAAGTCCCTCTTTGCCATGACAATGAATGTTATCTCACAAACAAAATTTCCAATGCATTTCTGTCCTGCCACAAAAGGACCAGCTGACATCAGGTCAGTGATTGTCTCGATAACATAGGTGAGAGTGTCGACGAGGACATTGTTCTTCCTCTGTTAACCATGGTTAACTGCAAGGAAACGTGCAGTCATCATTGCTTTGCACAAAAAGGGCTTCACAGGCAAAGATATTGCTGCTACTAACAGTGCACCTAAATCAACCATTTATCGGATCATCAAGAGCTTGAAGGACAGAGGTTCAATAGTTGTGAAGAAGGCTTCAGGGCACCCAAGAATGTCCAGCAATGTTTAGGACTGCTCCTAAAGTTGATTCAGCTGCGGGCTCAGGGCACCACCAGTGCAGAGCTTGCTCAGGAATGGCAGCGGGCAGGTGTGAGTGCATCTGCACACACAGTGAGGGAAAGATTTTTTTAAAGATGGCCTAGTGTCAAGTAGGCCAGCAAAGAAGCCAATTCTCTCTAATCAGGGACAGACTGATATTCTGCAACAGGTACAGGGATTGGATTGCTGAGGACTGGGGTAAAGTCATTTTCTCTGATGAATCCCCTTTCATATTATTTGGGGCATCTGGTAAAATTCTTGTCCGGAGAAGGAAAGGTGAGTGCTACCATCAGTCCTGTGTCATGCCAACAGTAAAGCATCCTGAGAACATTCATGTGTGGGGTTGCTTCTCAGCCAAGGGAGTGGGCTCACTCACAATTTTGCCAAGAAGAACACGGCCATGAATAAAGAATGGTACCAAAACATCCTCCAAGAGCAACTTCTCCCAACCATCCAAGAACAATTTGGTGACGAACATTCCAGCATGATGAAGCACCTTGCCATAAGGCAAAAGTGATAACTAGGTGGCTCGGGGATCAAAACTTTAAAATTTTGGGTCCATTGCCAGGCAACTCCCCAGACCTTAATCCCATTGAGACCACAAGAGGCGTGTGGACACACAAAAACCCACAAATTCTGACAAACTCCAAGCATTGATTAGGCAAGAATGGGTGACCATCAGTCAGTATGTGGCCCAGAAGTTCATTGACAGCATGCCAGGGCGAATTGCAGATGTCTTCAAAAAGAAGGGTCAACACTGCAAATATTGCATAAACTTAATGTAATTGTCCATAAAAGTATAACACTTATGAAATGCTTGTAATTTTACTTCAGTATACCATAGCAACATCTGACAAAAAGATCTAAACACACTGAAGCAGAAAACCAATACTTGTGTCGTTCTCAAAACTTTTGTCCATGACTGTACTATAGCAGTATATATTCTGCAAGCACATTGTGTCAAGTAGCACACTGCAAACCAAGACAGCGAAATATTGCATCTCTAGCATAGCTATGCAACTGTACGAAAATAGTGTAGAATATCCAAGAATAAGGAAAATCTTTAATATTATTACACCAAAATTTAAGATCATGTTTGAAAAAACAATATATCATAATTCCCAAAGACCATGTAACAATTATTGAATTATTTTTTGCTTATGAAATGTTTAAAAAGGTTTATAAATGTTTATGGTATGAAACAAAAAATTGTACACACCTGGTGGGTTAGTAAGGTATTATAGTGTTCCATACCTCCAGTTGCGAGATAGGAGAATGGCAGCAAAAAGCATCTGTCTCTGGTGATGCAGACTCTAGCAGCGGCATGCCCACCCCTGGGCCGCCCCTTAATTGTTAGGGCAAGCCACTCCTTACGGCTTGCCCACCACCAGGCTCTCTTCTATCAGGAGTCTGGTCTGGCTTCTTGCATTGCCTAGCAACAATTGCAGTGGTTCTGAGCATGTGCAGAACTTTCTATTCATTTCCATTCACTCTGAAATTTTCCTGCTGAAGTCATCAAGAAACGCCCGTAGGTACTGTAAAAGGGACCATCTGTTATACAGGTATTGCTAGGTGATTGTGTTAATAGCGAGCCTAAGCACCTGACACTGACTTCTTGCCATAGACCCTGCTTTGGACAAATTGGATCTGCCTCTTCCTTAACCCTCTGGAACCCTGCTTGCTGACGTGCTACACCGTGTATTGACCTGGCTTTGGATTATGGACTCACCCTTGCTTATTCCTTTGGTACCCTGATTTCTAATTTGACTATTACCGTGTACCAACCTGGCTCTGACAAGAGGACTTGCTTTTGTTTCTCATCCTCTGGAACTTACTTATTGACATTTGCTTACCATTTACTGGCCTGATTATGGATACTGGTCACGCTGCAGTTTTTTCATTGCAAGTCTCCTAACTTGAACATTCCTATATATATCTATATAGTTATATTGTATTACGTAGCCCTGGACATTTGGACTCCTTGGATTAACCGATTAAGGCTATAATTACTTCAAGTCTCCTCAGTATAGACCAAACTGGCTGGGAATACTGCCTTTATAATTGTGACATTTAGTTCTTAGCCTTCTCCACATCTGTTTCTGTGTCTGAGAGCTACCTTCCTGGGTCCATCACCTCTACAGCCTCACAGATTGCTTCTCAGCCAGCTCTGACCAGCATATTTCAAGCCTTTGAGATCCCATCACTAGAATAAGGTAACAGATATTATTATTTATAACATTATCGTGACAGCATCCTTCCTGCAGCTCCAGAAGAGATCCGATGAGCCCAGAATAAGAACTGTGTCCTGGGAGTCCAAAGAGGACAAACCTCACAGTAGAGCTTTTTAGGTTTCAATTGCTGACAAAGACAAAGCCCTGGAAATAAGTTCGGGAAAGAGATTTAAAGATTACTTTCCCCAGCTGAGACTAAGCAGCAAAAGTGCACAGAGGAGGTTGAGCACACTGTCTTTGGTTGCACATGGACTAGGGGCTAGACTCAGTGACCTGCCACTGTAGTTAGGGATGAATATCAAAGCTGATCCTTGAGGACAGATAAGGAGTTCAGCTTGGATTGGTTAAAGGGTTGTTGTTCCACACAGCCTTGTGTGTAAACCTGTATAAAAAAGGGCTTTTATAAATGTAAGTGGCACAATCTTAATTGTTAATAACTGAGATAATAAATCACAATTCTTTCTCTCTTAAAATCTGCTTGTTCCTTTGACAACAATTTACCCTGCACTGCTATGTTTTCTTCTGACAAATACATTACAGTCAACACTTTAATTTACGCCGTATCTTTCCAAAACTGAGCCCAGTGTTCCGGCAACAGTACTCTGCCAGCTACCCAGCAGTCCTAGTAAATGATTATAAAGGATTCATCCAGCGCAACCAGCAAAGAGGTACTGCAACAGCTACATGGTTCACAAATATTTCCATCCAGGTGGTTGTAAAGAAGTCTGGTGACTTCATACAGAGTCTATTGCTTATTAGACTGGAAAAGGTTAGGAGGCAATTTCCAACATTTTAAAATCCATCATGCTGCAGTGAGAAATATTACTTACAAATGGACACAATTGGCATCCCAACAACTTACCCAAAAGTCAGACCATGTGATGCTCCAAGAAACTGCAAAAACAAAACCTTCTGTCAACATAATAAATGTTAAATGTTAATGTCTATCATCAGAAAATGACAGAACAAATATGGTCATTATGAAAGAGTAGTTAATAGAAGGACCCTAATCTTCAAAATTAAAAAAATAATGCATTATGGCTTGCAAAGGATTGCAAAGTTGCATCTGACAGAAACATGTCACCTGGACAGATGAGACAAACGGGGAGTTGTTTAGTCTTAGCAAACACCAAATACATTAAATCAAAACAAGAACCTTGTACCAACTTTGAAACAGAATAGAGGAGGTGTGATGATTTGGGGTTGTATTCCAGCCATATGGCCTAGACATATCACAATCAGTTAGTTCACTCTAAACTCCTTTTTATACTAGAGTATACTATAAGTAATTGTGAGGTCATCTGTCTAACATCTGAAGCTTGGCCAAAATTGGATAATACAACAGTGCAATGATCCTAAGTACACCATGATACTGTATCTACAATTGGCTAAAAAAAAGAAAATAATCAATAATTTAGAATGTCAAAGTCCAGACCTCAACACCATTTAAAAGTTGTGACATGACCTTAGCAGAACTGTGCATAAAGCCCTGATTTTGAGCTTTAATGAACTGTAGCAATGTTGTGATCCAGCAAAACATACTCATGTGCAATGCAAGAGATCAATAAACTCATTGGTAAAATGATACTTCAAGTTATTGCTGCTAAATGGGTCTACAAGCTAATGAATCATGGGGTATACTTGCTTTATTCACTCATGGCTTCTTCATGTTGGTTTACTTTTTGTTGACTAAATAAGGACCAATAAAATGTTTTATGTATTTAACACATTATATTGATTTGGTGAGTACTTGATGCTAGAATAAATTATAATGTTTGAGTAAATCCTCTCTTGCACATGAAAATACCTGTTTTATTCAGCCGATAAGGTTGTGTTTAAAATAAGCAATGTTTTATACGCTATGTTGCAAGGTTTCAAGCATTCATATGAAACAGTTTAGAACATACTTTAGTTTCCTATGCAGTGGCGCACGCAGGGGGGGTTTCTGAGTCTCTAGAAACCCCCCCCCCTGCGCTAACTAAGTGGCCACTGTCCTATACAGCAGTCGCGGCACTGTCAAAGAAGCGTCCGCGGTGGTGCTGTATTGTATACAGCACTGCTGCAGATGCTTCTTAGACAGCGCCGCGGCTGCTGTATAGGACAGCGCTGGCAAAACGGAACTGCTGCGAATGCGCCCGCGCATGCGCAGCAGCTCTCTCTCGTGGTTTTTTTTTTTTTTTCGGTCGGCGGGGAGAAACCTTCCCCCCGACAATCCTACGTGCGCCCCTGCTATGTGCCTCTTACTTTAATTAAGAACTACTATATATTAGGATTTTTGTTTTACAGAGTCCTCTGCTATATGTACAGTACAAAGATTTATATGTAAAAATGCCTGCAGCATTTTATGTGATATTCCACACGGCAGCAGTATAGATTTATTTGTGCCAGGAGTACACAATCTTGCATACATTTCATAAAAATATGCATGGCAATAAAATAACAAAATAACTGTTTTTTATTTCAAATCCCCATAAAGTACAGTAACTTATGTTGTACTTCAATAATAAAACAATTTTACTTCTAAACTGCAATTTTTGCTTGTCCTACTTTGCTTTCCATTGCTTTTTAGGGGTCAAAATGTGCTGTAGGAGGCAAAGGCTGTGATGCTTTGCTCCCTTCTTTAAGCAAACTACATTTCTCATTCTGATAGTGAGTAAGTGGGCACTTGGCTTAATTTGACAGCGTGTCACTTCAGAACTTCCCTAGAGCCTTCACTTGCCTGCCAAAGTCTCGGTTGCTTGGCATGCACTTAGTAGTTGCCGTGTCTGTCCATATTTCATCTTGGCACATAGTTTTTGTAAGCTCAAGTCTATACCTCTGTTTTTTTCTCAATGTCTTTACTAGATGGAAATGATCAATTCTTACATGATTTTACACTACATAAAAGACCAGAGGGGTTAAAACTGACAAATTGTTGTTGTTTGGGGGAAAAATGTGATCATACAAATGTCACTTTCCATACAACACTCTGTTGTGGCAATGCCCTTTTTTCTGAAATTATAAAACTCACCCCTCTTCATAGTTAATAGTTGTCCTCCGGAACATCAAGATGTACACGGACGACCCTGCTGTGGACCCCAATCGTTACTCTTTTTGTAACAGAAAGCTCAGAAAGCAAAGGGCGATTCAAACTTGCTGCACAGGGACATTTGTGGGGAATGTCACACCTGATTAAATAGGTCCAACTAATCTTTCATTAAACCCAAGCATTGCATTCATTTGGAAGCTACCCATTGCTCTCATAAGTAAAAGCTGGCCTCATGATTAAATCAATCCAAGGTTTTCAAAGTAGCATAACCTTCAGTGTGGAAACAAGCAATTTGTATATTGCATTCTGAAAATGGGGTTATTAAATAATTAGGTAAGTATTTACTAGGTTTATTTCTTTTTTAATTTTCGGTTATTTATTGGTTTGGTAGTGGGTGATTAATTAGGTCTTTTTTTGTTTTAAGATGTAAAGTGAGTTAAGTGAGTAGTTTGGGTGGCGTTTCAGGGGCTTATGCTTAGGCTGGCAGTGTCAGAACTCACCTAATTTGTTACAATTTCAAAAGGTTTCAGTAGCTTGCATAAAGCACTAATGATTCTCTAATGTGCTGGTGTAAGGTAACATATCCCCCTTCTCTTATCCCATGGTTTTGCTGTGTAGGTCTTGATGGCTTTTTGCTGTCCTTCTAGGCACTGAAGCATATAGCATATGGATTTCAACCTTGTTACTGCCTCTTGCTTAAGTTGGTACCACTTGTCCACATATCCACAGTTAGGTGGACTTATGGTACGTTCGTATTTTTTAGGAACAGAATGCATTTTTGCTTAACCTCACAGTACAGCTGAGGAATTGCTGTTCGGGAGAAATTAAATGAAAATGGAATTTGGTAGCTTTGACACATGACCTCATCTAATCCTCATCATGCAATGTTTGTGGAAATAGGATGCACATCCAATTTTAACATAGCTGTCATGGCTTTAGTGATCTGTTGTGCAACAGAATGCTGATTGTCATACTTATTTTCTCTTGCAAACTTTTGCTTCACAGACAATTGTGTAAAATTATGCCTAGTCATCTTGCTTTCCTTATGTGTTGATGTACCACCCCCAGCAGCAGCTGCTGTAGCGTGCAAGAATGTCAGTTGAGGATCATGCATTGCATTAGGGAAGTCATTAAAAATTTGAAAATTGGATACTGTACTACATAATAATAAAGAGGAGATTAATGATGAAGGTGTTGACGCGGTGAGGATTGCAACTGTCTATCCATTCGGCTGGGCTGTTTTCTACTATGCACAATTTTCCACTTTTGCAAACACGACTTATATTGCTGCAAATAAGGTATCATGGAGGAGGTGCCTAGATGATGAAAGTTCCTACCTCTACTTATTTTAACATGACAAAGGCTACAGATGCCTTGACAAATGTTGTCTGGGTTTATATAAAAATATTTCCATACAGAAGAGGAACTCTGTTTTTGTCTTCTGCCCTCGCATAATAATGGTATTATCAAGGGCATGAGGTGGTATCACTGGAGGCTGCCTGACTTCAACATAATCATCATCATCCTCTACATTATCTCCTTCAAGTATACCACATCCATTTACAGATCCACAATTTTCCCCTCATTCTCTCACACATCTACAATTTCCAAAGTAGCCTCCTCAATTTCTAAGTGTAAATCAGCATCAATAGTAGTTCTACTTCTCATCTTCACATTTCCAAACGGTTGAGAACTTTTGGAAGGATGCTGCTCGATAATGACAGTGTCAGAATCTGAAACCTCACATTTAGCACTCATGGATACCTTTAGGCTCTCCTTAGGATCCTGTGAGTGCCCAAGTTAGTCTTCAGGCTCAATGTTATTCTCATGCACTAATTTGTCTGTTTTGGGGGTGACAGACCTACACTCTGAGTGACAAGTTTGTGCATGGGAAATTAAGGAAAATGCATGACAAAGTGTGGGGCACTCTATTTTGCTATATATACCAGTACCTGCAGTAGCAGTAGCCCTACTAGAAAAAATGGAAATAATCTAAGCCTTGCTTTGCCACTGCGGGTGGTGTATGGAATGTTAACATATTATCATTGTTTGGACCACACTCATCAGAAACTTTACTCTTAATACTGTTTCTTACAGCAAGAGATGATGTTTTATTTAAAATTGAATTAAAAAAATTGTGTTTGTATTTGGAGGATATGTTCCCATATTACCTTTTTTTAATAGTAGAGGTAGTAAGGGTAAAAATACTACTAGTGCAAGTACTGGTACTGGGATGCTCCTGATCTTTACAGTGATCCATGGTTGCCAAGAGGAGTAATGCTACTTCAACAAGTTGGAAGTAATTGTAGCTGCCTGCCAACTCACCGGGGGAACACACAATGAGATAGGGAAATGAGAGGATGTAATTATAATGTATCCTACAATTAACATTGGTCTGACACTGCTCCAAAAAATACTTCTAACTTTGGAAATTTGTTCTGCTTTCTTAACAAGCAAACTTTATTATTTTGGGGGTTTTTGTGCTGCTCATAGACAACAAAATTAAGTAATAACACCATTTTTTAGGGGAGTTCTGATGCTAACCCCACTCACAGGAAAATATAAATCCTACTTAATAGAGATGTCACTGAATAACCATTAACAACAAGCATTGAAAAATAGAAAAAATGTTTAGAAATGAGGGGAGTTTCTGTTGCTATGCTGCTAAAATATTTATCTAACTCAGTTTATATACTACTACTATATATTATAGCTAGCTGAAATACCTGGTATTGCCCGTGTTTGAATCGTCAAGTTATTAATTTAACAAGGAGTTGGATGTAAGTGTCAACATTTTAAAAATAATTAGCAGCTTAGAATCTCTTCCAACACACCCATTAGGTGGCTGCCCACTGTCGTTTTTGTTTTTATATTAAATGTTATCCAAATCCATCCAGTGGAAGGTCCAGAACACGCTCTCCAGATCAAAATTCTGGCCAGTGTACACAGGAGGTCCGATTGAGACCTACAACCACAAGTATATCTTCTGGAATCCAATGTTAAAAGTATTTTGAATTTTCTTCCAAATCCATCCGGTGGAAGGCTCAGAACAGGCTCTGCGGGTCAAATTTCTGGGAAGTGTACACCAACGGAAGATCCGACCAGGTCCCTAAACCCCTTAATATCTGCCCGGGATCCAACTGGACCACCTTGCAGTGGTTTCATCTGAATCGGTGCAGGGGTGTGGAAGATATTTGCCTACAAACAGACAAACAGATCAGATGTATGTATATATATATATATATATATATATATATATATATATATATATATATATTTATATTAATAACAACCTGTAGCCACTACTCTGACAGACAGAGATGAAAGCAAATTGATCAGCTAACTATTTTAGATGGATGATCCCTAGAGAACTGCTTTATAATAATCACAAATATTCTATTGTTTTCTCTATCCCTCTTTCACCCTCTCTAATGCTATGTTCAGTAGTTTAGCTTTAAAGGCTCTTTTTTTCTGAGCAGAGCACTACCGCTAACATCCTTCCTATATACTGACTGTTCTAAAATTGCAGATGAGAACAAGAGGGAGGGCTATATTGTGAGTTGTGCAATTGTTTTTCCCAGAAATTACATTTTACCTTGTTTTTAGAATGAAGGCGTATTACATGTTTACTGGAATCATCAAAACTCAGATCTGTTGGATTTCTTCGAATCCTAACATCTCATCAATAATAGGCATACATTTTTTTATGTAGGAATTCACAGCACAAATTTGCATATTTTCTGCTAAGCGAATGGGCATGGACCCAACACCAAACAGCATAAGCACCTATTTTTTTATTTTTCAAAAACAATTTTTATATGTTTTTATTCAAAATAACAGGGTATAACTGCAATTATATTGCCTAATGGATTAACACAGCCGGTCAACAAACAGCTCAGCACAGCTTGGTTGGCATCTAGAGTAAAAGTCTTCCTGGAACCTTGAGCCATAAAAATCAGAAGGAATTTCTAGACTGTGGAGGACCAGAGTGGCGGGAGAACAGACAGAAGTGGTAGACAGATGGGTGGAGGAATGTTACAGGAGGCACTAAGCAGCCAGTGCCAGAGGTCTTCTAACAAAGGCAGCAACTAAATGCTTGTTAGTAGTATACACTTAATAATGCACAAAAAATGAAGACTTTTATATTAAATATGATGAATCCCTTTTGCCTAACCTTTCCATATATTGGTTAAAAGTTAAAAAAAATTATTTGAAGGCTCTGAATCACACAGATTATGATTCACACTATGAGTTGACAAGTAATTTCACTCATACCTTCATATAAAAGAATGCACTTTACATATAGTGCTGAATATGGAATATGGCTGACTAAGCTTCTGACATCTAACTACTATGGTCTTACTAAAAGCAATATGTTCACAACAGTAATGAGACGCAATCCAGAATCTGACACATCTTTTAAATACAATCATTGGAATGATCAAAACTGCATAGAGTTGTTCAGTGACCTCTCTCTTGTGTGATTATATTAGATAAGACAGGGCTGCATGAGACAGGGATAGTGGTATGATGTGGGAGGGGAAGAGAAGCAAGTAGTAAGTCATAGATTATGTAACTGAAGTAACAGGGTTCCCCAACTTCACAGCTTAGTGATATCATAATGATGCAGAAAGATTGTTTCATATTGAAGTGTGTCTGATGCACAAAGTTCATACATACAAGTGGTTATTGGTTACTGGTTTCCATTGTGTTTTCCACATAAATTTATATAGAGGCAATAGAAATATCTCCCCCCCCCCCCCCCCCGTGACATTTTATAGATTTTATTTTGTTACATCATGGAATCAAAATAGATTTAATCAGGAATTCTTACTACTGGAAGAAAATAAAATATGTAAAATGCCAAAGGGGGTGAATACATTTTATAGCCACTTTATTTTTGACTTGTGTCGATGGTTTTATGACATAGATGTCGAGGCACATACATTTTACTGCAAATTAATCTCCTGAGCTATGTCAGTAGCATCATCTTAAAATATTACTTATCTAAATATCACATTGTCAATGTGATACTTTAAGTATTTGAATGTATCCTTAAGAGAACCTTGCTCACTTGGTATAGTGTAAAATTATTCTATGGTGCTGAACTATTATTATTATTATTAATATTTATTTATAAGGCGCTACAAGGCATCCGCAGCGCCGTACAGAGACAAACAAAATCACAATACAATGGGAGACAGCACAGTACAGTAAACACAGCAACTCAGTACGCTCAATGCACAGCTAGAGAGGGCGGGGAAGGATGCTAAACTAGTGCTAAAATAATTGTGTGTAATGCAATTCAAAGAACATATTTTCAATGTAACTATGTAGAGGTCATGGATGGTCAAGGGGTTTTCAACACAGAGTTTTTGGTTCGATTCCCATCCACTCACTTTTACTATAATAGTAGTCAACCTACTTTATCATGCTGTGTCATTACAATCAGCCTGCAGTTAAGTATTTATGATGTAATTGTTCTTGCCATTGCCAATTAGGGGCTTGGACAGAGACTAATGTGAATGAAACTAGACTGCTTGCAAGTTTTCTAAAGATTCATATCAAATTCTAAAGTTAAAGGTAAAGGTACATGATGGCAAAAACTTTAATTCGCAGTAATTCACATTTCTATTCATATCGTAGGAGAGGCAGCGCTTGACAAAGGACATATGCTTTATTATGTGTACTCAGATTTATGTGAATGTCTGCCTTATAACTGGAACATCAATGCTCAATACCCTGTTTCCTGGCCCTTTTTGGAGGCAGACACTTAAAATCCATAACGGTCCAGTAGTTCTAAATCATAGCTCTGGCAGGCCACTAAATTGTTGAAATACTGAATTGGAAAAGTTTCTATAAAAGATTGAGTTGGAAAAAAATTTACTTTTATCCATGTACTTCCTATTTAACATGACAATAACGCTGGTAGAATAGGAGTAGTAAAAAAAAATATATATGTATTTGATTTTTAGAACATTATTTTAACTGAAGACGATTTGGAACATCATGGATAGATTTTATTTTTAGTATTTTTCCTTCTTAGAGGAACTTTCATTTCGTTATGTTACAGGGCTGGAGCACGGCCATCTAAAACATGCCTCGCTTGCTGCTTTTGTTGTAGAAAGAGCAAGTCAGGTTGCAAGATTTCCATTAAAAATTATTTTTGTACCTATTTTTGTACCTATTGATAGCACATTATCACTGGACTGCATTGACTACATGCTTTTACTAATCTAAGATTATTTAACTTCCTAACTGGTGGTGCAGAGTGAGTGACAGGATGCATTAACAAGTCACTACAAGGAAAAATTCAAAAGCTGTGCTCAACAGATTCCTCTTTAGCTTTTGTGCTGTAGGTAAAAAGATGTTTACTTCTTTTACTGAATAATGCAAAAAAAAAGTTCAAATCGGGCTGTGGGCAAGATGGTGAATAAGAAAATGACAAATTGCAAAAATACCTTAAAAATTGTATTTTGGGTTATAAAACTTACAAAATTAAAACAGTACATTTCAATTTCCAAAAGCTGCTCTAATATATTACCAACAATTATTTACACATAGTTTTCCAAAAACAGATAAATTGTGTGTATAGATAAGAAATATCTCCAGTGTGCACAACCCAAAGTAGTCTAATAAAAGACACAAGAAAATAGTATTAACATAAGGGTGACAGATGCACTGAATAAAGATGTTATTGAGAACAAGTAACCACCAGTAATACTTTATTATTATTATTATTTATTAACTAAACTATATGAAGTTATAAGAATTATTATAATATAGTACAAAACTAAACAAAAAGACAGTTGTTGTCAGCATTCATCCTTAACACTACATATCTGTGTGTATCTAGCAAAATTAAAACATGAGGTATTAGTTCATATTTTGATCAAAACATTTAAGCCTGCATCCCAGGATCTCAAGGGCTCCTCATTTTATGCAGGCCCTACACTAACATATATGCTTTAAACACCATTAAAATGCAGTTAAAATCAGATGCACTCACCTGCCAGATACAGGGGTTTACATCTAGCAAAGGATGGCTTTGAACAACACCTAAGTGTGCCTTAAATAGTCTTGATGGACAGCTGCTATGACAATGGTTATGTATACTTGCAATGGATCAGACAATAACCTGCATATGCATATAGACTGACAGTTTGGAATATTAGATGTCTTACATTATATTATTTTATCAAATCCAAGTAATCACCCACATATAGTATCATGAACGGAAATTGATACCATCGCTCTGCATGATAAGACTATAATGATTATCTGCTCAATAGGGGATAGAACCATCTAATATTCTCAGGAAATATAAAAACTTTTTTATACATAGCCTTACATAGGCACAATGTTTAGTGAAATTGGTGAGTTTTCATAGACCGTTTATGTGAACTTTGTAGATAAAGTCCTTATTTTTGCTACAAAGGGATACATTTAAAATTCCAGACTATATCAAACATCTTGTAATAAGGAGGACTTACTACTATATTAGACCAAAATAATTAGTGTTGTTTGGACTATTTGGAATCACTCTACAATAATTTTCCTGACAAGAAATCAGAGAATAACATTGCTGAATATTCCACCATCAGCCCATTTTTTTTTTAAAATGTTTTTAATATCTCACTTTTAAAGATATTAATGCATTTTTAAACGTTCAATTTTTTGTCCCTAATCTGACACCACAATTCATTATTACAATTGGAGGGATTTATACTGTTATGCTCAGGGGAATCCTTCAGTTAGTATTAGCACTAGCTTAGCAGGGCGCGGAGTCTAACAGCCTCTAAGGTCTTCACCAAGAACTGCTGCAAGGCAGAATAGGAAACTGCAGGTCGCGGCCCCTACTAAGCCTATAGATGTGAGAGACAGGTAGACAAGCGACAATATAATACTGGCAAGCTAACTATAGCCGAAGTCAGATGTACAGCGGAGATTCTCCCAAGGAGTAGTGAAGTACAGCCAAGTCTGGTACACAATAGCAGATGTCCGTAGTGCCAAAGGAAAATCCAATAGAATAGTGAGGACCAAACCGGGTCTGGTACACAGGAGCAGAAGACAGCCATGCCAAGGGAGGTCCAATCAGATAGTCTGGTCCAAGCCGGATCTGGTTCACAGGAGCAGAAGACAGTTGTGCAAAGGGAGGTCCAATCAGATAGTCTGGTCAAAGTTGGGTCTGGTTCACCAAGGAAGTCACAGGAGATGCAGGGAGAATCACAGGGAGCAGATACAGGAAGAAAGGAGGCAGGTATTTAACCTGTTGCTCTGACACAGGGCTTGTGTCAGAGCATGATTTATATACAGAGGACAGGAGGAGTTTTGAATTCCCCGCCAGGAGTCACGTGATCGGCACAGCCGCAACCTGGAAGTGACATTCGGGCCAGCTGTGTAAGGATCGTGAAGCGGGTAAGTATTACACATACACACAGTAGTTCTGTTTTCTTTGCTTGTGGCACTTGACAATTTACTACAATGAGAGCACCCAAGTATACATATAAAGGACATTTATTGTAAATATTAAATATACATAGCAGTTGATATATTACTACCAGTGCGGAGGGTCTCCCTATACTCTCAAACATCACAGAATGGAATTAGAGAAGTGCAACATTTTCAAAACTGTTTGGCAGAATTTTCTGTATTAGCCAAAGAAATTTAGCATATCTCATACTGAATTTGACAATATTCGTTCCCAGTCTTAACCCACACTGCAAAATGAATTGAACATTGTTGTTCCAGTTTTATTTATATGTAATAAATTTAGCAAAAAACAAATTTACAAATACAGTGTTGTCATTCCTTAGAAGCAAAAGTGGAACTCGAACATTGTATGCAGTGCTGTGAGGCAGAAGTGCTAACCACTAAGCCACCGTGGTGCCCCAGTACAGTAAATAATTGGAACAAAATGTATTAAATCAGTATTTAAGCTATAATGCATCCTATCATAAGTTTTTTTTCTCAAGCTCAGTTTATAAAACATCTAAAATGTTCTCATAACACTATAATTCACAATAATTTAATCACTTTTCCTAAATATTCTTAAAGAAATAATTTGCCCTAGCTATGTGACCTAGATCTGTAATGCTGTTGATTTAATAGAAAAGTAAAACTTGTTCCATCCATTTTCCACAAACATATATTTTTCTTTATAACGATCGTCAACACGGTTTGTCAACTGACTTGTTACTTTGTTATAAATAGGGTAGCAAGCTAAACAGTTTCCAAATGATTAGCCAGAGTTTAAAACAGTATCCATAATGTACAATCTAACACTAGAGAATTATTTACCCAGAGTTGACCAAATAGATTTTTTCAGTCTATTCAGGGTGACAGAACAGAGTTTTAAGAACTGTTGGCTAAATGTAGGGTCATTTTAACGTGTGTATTACAGTATATCAATGTGTTAGCTTTATGCAGAATTTCCTTTTCTGATACAAATGAAACAAAGCATTCTTCTTCTGCAAAATCTTTACGTTTATGAATACAGACTATTCTTTGAAAATGAAAAAGCAAATTAAATGAAATACAATGAGAACTGTATCAATTGCTGGCAGTCTGCCCAATTCATTTGGAGAGTCACATAGATGCAGAACAAAACATTTCAAGCAGTAATAAATGTTAAACAAAAAGCACTGAATGAAATTGAGCATGTATTTTATTAGTAAAAAATGGTGCACAGGTAAATGTGGCTACACCTTTGGAACCTTATTGAGTTGGATGTACGTCAGTATGTTTAGCATAAAATACTCAAATTGGTACTAAGCATACCAGAAAAAAAGCGCACAACTACGTACGTTTACAAGTTTGACTGCATCTTATATGCAGGGATTGGGCTAGCAGCTTCAGATTGGCTGACTGCAGATTCATGGTGCTTCTTCATTACTCGGGACTATATTATATGATTCTGTAGACATATTTTCGTTTTAAATATTTTTGAAGTTTTTTTTATGAAAAAATGAAACATAATAGTAACTGCATCTTTCTTTATCAATGTTAAAAAAAAACTTATTACTACTGGTGCAGAGCTGGACACATCTATAAATGCGTCCAACTTTACATATATGCGTAAATATGCTATTTTTACATACAGCTTTTTTTTTTAGCTATTTTTTTTTTCATTAAAAGCCCTTATATGTTTAGTTGTAGAAATGTTATGCAATAAGATTTTGAAAGTTTTAGTTTTCATTTGTCTACTTTAGCATCTGTGGTATCATCATCATCATTTATTTATATAGCGCCACTAATTCTGCAGCGCTGTACAGAGAACTCACTCACATCACTCCCTGCCCCATTGGGGCTTACAGTCTAAATTCCCTAACACACACACACAGAGACAGAGACAGACACACAGACTAGGGTCAATTTGTTAGCAGCCAATTAACCTACCAGTATGTTTATTTAGTGTGGGAGGAAACCGGAGCACCCGGAAGAAACCCACGCAAACACGGGGAGAACATACAAACTCCTCACAGATAAGGCCGTGGTTGGGAATTGAACTCATGACCCCAGTGCTGTAAGGCAGATGTGCTAACCACTATGCCACCGTTCTGCCCATATCACAGAACTGTGGTACTCTCTGGTTGGAGTGTTGGTGACAACCATTCCACCTCCTGAAAAGCTTGAAAGGTGAGCCACCCAACCAAGGCAATAAAGAAGCAAACATGGCACATTTAAAAGGAAAATGTTTGTTACCTGTGCACTCGATCGCAATAAATAACAACAAATAGTATATGAATAGTATAAAAGCTTAAATGATTGGTTATTTTTTACACTGACTGGTCACAATAAACTATGCAGGGATGGGTTTGGCTGGGAGGCAGAGGGGTATGGGCAATTGAAGTGTATTTTGGGTCGCCTGGTGGTCCAGTGGAAACATAATGTAGGCAACTTATACAGTCCCTGCATAGGCGGCCGCATCGAATACTTCTCGATATGGTTGCGTCATGCATTCAGAGAATATTGTATTACAAGCTGTAGCACAATATTCTATTTATGGATAATGTAGCCGCATTGAGTAGCTGTTATGAACTCCACAAACGACAACTAATAATCTTTATACAGAACCTATGGTGTAGGATGTTTTTTACCAATAAATAACAGCTGCCTTTCCCAGAACCACATTGCTCACTGGAACTCAGATGCCCCCTGGACTTGATCTCAGTAGTGTATTATTGGTTTTGAAGTAAAGTCTGGGAGACAAAAGAGAATGGTCAAATGACAAGCATGGTGAGAGAACAGGAAAGGTACATGACGTTAATAAACAGGCCAGGAGTTCAAGGGCAGGCAGAGATCCAAAAGTAAGGTCCAGTAAACAAGCCAAGGTCAAACACAAAAATCCAGCAGCAGAAGATAATCAAATCTCAGAATAAAGATCCAGGTACTAGCCTAGGTAAACCTATCACCAGCAAGGCAATAATGGCAATGAGTGTATTTATGCATGTCTTAGCCAATCAGCTGTTGGGTAGAAATCATGTGAGCAGCAAGTGTGACTGCTCAGCTGTTAAGTAATGAGCAGTTGTGAGTCTAGCAAGAGCTGGTAATCAGCTGCAATAGGAAAGTTCCGTTAGCAACTCAGGAAGCAGCATGAGTAATGTTGCTCAGCAACAAACAAACGACTGTCATATTCAGCAAAATCTGGAATGAATTATTGAGACAGAGCAGAAAACAAAACACAGAACAGCAAAAACATAAGAGTACTATGTAATGCAGCCACCTATGCATGGACTGCATAGGTTGCCTGTATTGCATTTTTCTGATAACAGTGCTACAGGGTGCCTCCCCTAGACTATGGGGGACCTACAGCACCAAATTATTGTGTGTGTGGGTGGCCCCATCACTCATACATAGCAATTTGAAGAAGGAAGAATAAACAGAAGATCATAAGAAGTTAAGTAGAATACAATGGTGTGACTCCGGAGCACAGTGTGACAAAGGGTATAGTGCAATGAGGGGGCACAATGTGATGGAGGAAGCAGTATTATTGTTGTGATTTTATAGCTATATTGGCAGGTATGTAAAAAGTAGGTGCTGCTGGGAGAAGTTATAAAAAATAAAATACAATATAAAGTGATGTTTGTTTTATGTTGTATTATTTTTTTCATTATTTTAAATCTATCATTTAGAATTATAAAGTATTGCTGGGTTAAGCAACACTAAAATAGCCTCTTTACTTATATTGATAAATATATATTGTGACAAAAACCACCCTTTAAGGAAGGGACACTATTTATTAGAGATGAGCGCACTCGGATTTCGTGAATCCGAGCCCACCCGATCGTTTCCGATCCGAGTCGGATCCGAGACAGATCCGGGTATTGGCGCCAAATGAAAATCTGAAACCGAGGCTCTGAGTCATAATCCCGCTGTCGGATCTCGCGACACTCGGATCCTATAAATTCCCCGCTAGTCGCCGCCATCTTCACTCAGGCATTGATCAGGGTAGAGGGAGGGTGTGTTAGGTGGTCCTCTGTCCTGGTAGATCTCGTGCTGTGCTGTTTAGTTCTGTGCTGTGCTGTGCTGTGTTCTGCAGTATCAGTCCAGTGGTGCTGTGTGCTGTGCTCTGTCAATTTTGAGTTCTGTGGTGCTGCTGGGTCCTGTGCTGTGTCCTGTTCAGTCCAGTGGTCCTGTGTCCTGTGCTCTGTGCTTCTTAGGGCATAGTTATTTCCCCATTATTCCCAAGTGTTTAAAAAAATAAAAAAAAAATTATAAAAAAAAATACAAAAAAATAATTTAAAAAAAAATTAATTACAACAAAATTTGCAAAACCAATCCTGCAGTATAAGCCCATTGGTACTGCAATATTGCCAAGTTCACTGATTCAGCAGTATAAGTCCAGTGGTACTGCAATATTACGAAGTTCACACATTCTGCAGTATCAGTCCAGTGGTGCTGTGTCCTGTGCTCTGTCCTTCTGAGTTCAGTGGTGCTGCTGGTTCCTGTGCTGTGTCCTGTTCAGTCCAGTGGTGCTGTGTCCTGTGCTCTGTGCTTCTAAGGGCATAGTTATTTCCCCATTATTCCCAAGTGTTTAAAAAATAAAAAAAAACTTATAAAAAAAAAAAAGTAATTATAACAAAATTTGCAAAACCAATCCAGCAGTATAAGTCCATTGGTACTGCAATATTACCAAGTTCACACATTCTGCAGTATCTTGTGCTACAAATAATGGAGACCAAAAATTTGGAGGATAAAGTAGGGAAAGATTAAGACCCACTTCCTCCTAATGCTGAAGCTGCTGCCACTAGTCATGACATAGATGATGAAAAGCCATCAACGTCGTCTTCCAAGCCCGATGCCAAATCTCCTAGTACAGGGCATGTAAAATCCAAAAACCCCAAGTTAAGTAAAAGTAGCAAAAAGAGAAACTTAAAATCATCTGCGGAGAAACATAAAGTTGCCAATATGCCATTTACGACACGGAGTGGCAAGGAACTGCTTAGGCCCTGGCCCATGTTCACGACTAGTGGTTCAGCTTCACCCAAGGATCTTAGCCCTCCTACTCCTCCCCCCCCTACAAAAAATTTAAGAGAGTTATGCTGTCAGCAACAAAACAGCAAACAACTCTGCCTTCTAAAGAGAAATTATCACAAATCCCCAAGGCGAGTTCAAGGGTGTTGGTGGTTGTCAAGCCGGACCTCCCCATCACTGTACGGGAAGAGGTGGCTCGGGAGGAGGCTATTGATGATGTAGCTGGTGCTGTGGAGGAACTTGATGATGAGGATGGTGATATGGTTATTGAAAATGAGGCACCAGGGGGGGAAACAGCTGATGTCCATGGGATGAAAAAGCCCATTGTCATGCCTGGTCAGAAGACCAAAAAATGCACCTTTTCGGTCTGGCGTTATTTTTATCCAAATCCGGACAACCAATGTATGGCCATATGTAGCTTATGTAAAGCTCAAATAAGCAAGGGTAAGGATCTTGCCCACCTTGGGACATCCTCCCTTATACGTCACCTGAATAACCTTCATAGTTCAGTGGTTAATTCAGGAACTGGGGCTAGGACCGTCATCGGTACAGGGACACCTAAATCCTGTGGTCCAGTTGGATACACACCAGCAACACCCTCCTCGTCAACTTCCTCCACTATCTCCATCAGATTCAGTCCTGCAGCCCAAGTCAGCAGCCAGACTGAGTCCTCTTCAATACGGGATTCATCCGAGGAATCCTGCAGCGGTACGCCTACTACTGCTACTGCTGCTGTTGCTGCTGTTAGTCGGTCATCTTCCCAGAGGGGAAGTCGTAAGACCGCTAAGTCTTTCACAAAACAATTGACCGTCCAACAGTCGTTTGCCATGACCACAAAATACGATAGTAGTCACCCTATTGCAAAGCGTATAACTGCGGCTGTAACTGCAATGTTGGTGTTAGACGTGCGCCCGGTGTCCGCCATCAGTGGAGTGGGATTTAGAGGGTTGATGGAGGTATTGTGTCCCCGGTACCAAATCCCATCGAGATTCCACTTCACTAGGCAGGCGATACCAAAAATGTACAGAGAAGTACGATCAAGTGTCCTCAGTGCTCTCAAAAATGCGGTTGTACCCACTGTCCACTTAACCACGGATATGTGGACAAGTGGTTCTGGGCAAACGAAGGACTATATGACTGTGACAGCCCACTGGGTAGATGCATCCCCTTCCGCAGCAATAGCAACAGCTGTATCAGTAGCAGCATCTACAAAATGGCTGCTCGTGCAAAGGCAGGCAACATTGTGTATTACAGGCATTAATAAGAGGCACAACGCTGACAACATATTAGAGAAACTGAGGGAATTTATCTCCCAGTGGCTTACCCCACTTAGACTCTCATGGGGATTTGGGGTGTCAGACAATGCCAGTAACATTGTTCGGGCATTAAATATGGGCAATGTCCAGCACGTCCCATGTTTTGCCCACACCATTAATTTGGTGGTGCAGCATTACCTCAAGAGTGACAGGGGTGTGCAGGAGATGCTCGTGGTGGCCCGCAAAATTGCTGGACACTTTCGGCATTCAGCCAGTGCCTACCGCAGACTAGAGGCTCATCAAAAAACCATGAACCTGCCCTGCAATCACCTCAAACAAGAGGTTGTGACGCGCTGGAACTCCACCCTCTATATGCTGCAGAGGATGGAGGAGCAGCAAAAGGCCATTCAGGCCTACACAGCCACCTACGACATAGGCAAAGGAGTGGGGATGCGCCTGAGTCAAGCGCAGTGGAGACTGATTTCCGTGTTGTGCAAGGTTCTCCAGCCGTTTGAACTTGCCACACGAGAAGTCAGTTCCGACACTGCCAGCTTGAGTCAGGTCATTCCCCTGATCAGGCTGTTGCAGAAGCAGCTGGAGAAAGTGAGGGAGGAGCTGGTAAACCATTGCGATTACACCAAGCATGTAGCTCTTGTGGATGTAGTCCTTCGTATGCTTTGCCAGGATCCGAGGGTGGTCAGTCAGAGGAATACATTCTGGCCACCGTGCTCGATCCTCGGTTTAAAGCGTATGTTGTGTCTCTGTTTCCGGCGGACACAAGTCTACAGCGGTGCAAAGACCTGCTGGTCAGGAGATTGTCCTCTGAAGAGGACCGTGACATGCCAACAGCTCCACCCTCATTTTCTTCCACATCTATGGCTGCGAGGAAAAAGCTCAGTTTTGCTAAAAGAGCCGCTGGCGGGGATGCTGATAACATCTGGTCCGGACTGAAGGACCTGCCATCCATTGCAGATATGGCTACTGTCGCTGCATTGGATGCTGTCACAATTGAAAAATTGTGGAGGATTATTTTGCTGACACCATCCAAATAGACATGTCAGACAGTCCATATTGTTACTGGCAGGAAAAAAAGGCAGTTTGGAAGCCCCTGTACAAACTGGCTCTATTTTACCTGAGTTGTCCCCCCTCCAGTGTGTACTCGGAAAGAGTTTTTAGTGCAGCGGGGAACCTGGTCAGTGAGCGGCGAAGGAGGTTGAAAAAATGATGTTTATAAAAATGAATAATCAATTCCTCAATGAAGTACAGCACTGCCCTCCAGATAGTACAGAGGGACCTGTGGTTGTGGAGTCCAGCGGGGACGAATTGATAATGTGTGAGGAGGAGGAAGTAAACACTGTAAGGGGAGAGGAATCAGAGGTTGAGGATGAGGACGACATCTTTCCTCAGTAGAGCCTGTTTAGTCTGTACAGGGAGAGATGAATTGTTTTTTTTGGTGTGGGGGCCCAAACAAACCAATTATTTCAGCCACAGTTGTTTGGTAGGCCCTGTTGCTGAAATGATTGGTTTGTTATAGTGTGCATGTCCTATTTCAACAACATAAGGGTGGGTGGGAGGGCCCAAGGACAATTCCATCTAGCAACTCTTTTTTTGGCATTATGTGACCATTCAACAGTCGTTTGCCATGTTCAAAAAGTAAAAGAAAATGTCAACATATTCAAAAAATTAAACCAAAAGTAAAATGCCCTGTCATTATTTAAAACAAGAGGTATTGACGTGCTAGAATTACTGTAGTGTTTATATGTTATAAACATTACACTTGGAAGTTGGAGGAGGTATTGTGGCCCCCGTACCAAATTTAGTACCGGGGCCACTCCACTATGCAGTCCAGATAGAGGTGTATCAGATATTAAACAGCGTTGACTGTTGCTGCAAAATTTTTAAATAATATTGTGGGGAACACTACACTATGCAGTCCATAAACTTTTTTGGTGGAATTCAGACCCGTGGAGGGTTTTTTAATTATATTGTAGGGACCACTCCTCTACACAGTCCAGATACATTTTTTGGTGCGATTCAGACCCGTGGAGGGTTTTTTAATTATATTGTAGGGACCACTCCTCTACGCAGTCCAGGTACATTTTTTGGTGCGATTCAAACCAGTTGAGGGTTTTTAAATTATATTGTGGTGACCACTCCTCTACGCAGTCCAGGTACATTTTTTGGTGCGATTCAGACCAGTTCAGGGTTTTTAAATTATATTGTGGTGACCACTCCTCTACGCAGTCCAGGTACATTTTTTGGTGCGATTCAGACCAGTTGATGGTTTTCTTTTTATATTGTGGTGACCACTCCTCTACGCAGTCCAGGTACATTTTTTGGTGCGATTCAGAACAGTTCAGGGTTTTTAAATTATATTGTGGTGACCACTCCTCTACGCAGTCCAGGTACATTTTTTGGTGCAATTCAGACCAGTTCAGGGTTTTTAAATTATATTGTGGTGACCACTCCTCTACGCAGTCCAGGTACATTTTTTGGTGCGATTCAGACCAGTTGATGGTTTTCTTATTATATTGTGGTGACCACTCCTCTACGTAGTCCAGGTAAATTTTTTGGTGCGATTCAGACCAGTTCAGGGTTTTTAAATTATATTTTGGTGACCACTTCTCTACGCAGTCCAGGTACATTTTTTGGTGCGATTCAGAACAGTTCAGGGTTTTTAAATTATATTGTGGTGACCACTCCTCTACGCAGTCCAGGTACATTTTTTGGTGCGATTCAGACCAGTTCAGGCTTTTTAAATTATATTGTGGTGACCACTTCTCTACGCAGTCCAGGTACATTTTTTGGTGCGATTCAGACCAGTTGAGGGTTGTTAAATTGTATTGTGGTGACCACTCCTCTACGCAGTCCAGGTACAATTTTTGGTGTAATTAAGACCAGTTGATAGTTTTCTTATTATATTGTGGTGACCACTCTACGCAGTCCAGGTACATTTTTTTGGTGCGATTCAGACCAGTTGATGGTTTTCTTATTATATTGTGGTGACCACTCCTCTACGCAGTCCAGGTACATTTTTTGGTGCGATTCAAACCAGTTGATGGTTTTCTTATTATATTGTGGGGACCACTCCTCTACGCAGTCCAGAAAGATACCTCGTTGCAACGTTTTGGACTAATAACAATATTGTGAGGTGTTCAGAATACACTGTAAATTAGTGGAAATGATTGTTATTGAATGTTATTGAGGTTAATAATAGCGTAATAGTGAAAATAAGCCCAAATACTTGATTTTTGAACTTTTTATGCTTTTTTTAAAAAAAAATCCGAATCCAACACCTTAAATCCGAACCAAAACCTTTCGGCAGGTGTTTTGCGAACCCAAAACCTCAAGAAAATCTGAATCCAAAACACGAGACACCAAAAGTCGCTGGTGCACATCCCTAATATTTATGGGCCAGTGCTGTGTGCTTGCCCCCAAGCTAAAGTGTGCTGGCCAGCCCCTGAAACTACAGTATGTACTTGGACTTACACATTCATCTCTTGTTTCACATTCAATTGTTCAATTTGCTAGCAGAGTATTAACATATAGGAGTACAGGTTACAATAAAAACCTAAATACACTTGCTGGTTTAGATGAAACATCTATGTGATATGAGTATAGATTGTCCTTCAATTATCTGATATGTCTAGTTTGACTGCAAAACGAACTATTACTTTTAGTTTCACAGAATTAAAGATTCCAGTACTCCAAATAAAATGATCAATTGAAACAAAGAGTTAAGCTGGGTACACACTACAGGGTTTTTGTGCAATATTCTGCACAATCAGCCAACATACGACCGCTCGTTCAAAAGTCAGGCCAGTGTGTGTAATGATACGATGGTCGAAAGTCTGCCCAAATGGATGATTGTCGCCTTATTTCGTTGGTCGTACCGTTCAATATTTTCGTTCCAATCTCTTTTTTCGTTTTGTAGTGTGTATACATTTCCGACCAATCTATGGCAATCAGATACTGAGATACTTCCTCGACCTGGGGGGCGTGTGTATGTAAATTTGTGATGCCTGTACCAGTCCCACGTGGTGTGGTATCCACACATCACAGGCGTGTGTTTTGTATAGATGTGCATTGCACCTGTCTAATTGCAGACCATTACACTTGTGTAAAGCTTGTGTGTTATCACCCTTTGCATCTATATTGGGAACCTATTCATATTTACCCTTTATAAACTATCAAACTTATAAAGTCATATTCACCTTTATTAACTAATATTTGTAAAATACCCAGAATAAACCACACAGTGTTCATGCAACAGTTTTACTGCAGGAAAAGTACAAAAAAACATTTATTGTAGAATATCACAAGTGAAAAAAATAGTATTACACTTTAAAGGTGCAACTGGTTTGTGGCAGAACAGTTCCAAACAGCATATACATTTCGTCAAAAGTAATCAAGGTTTTTAAAAAAAATTCTTGATGTTAGTTCTACTCCCTTTCATTTCTTTAAATTAATCCTGGAGCTTTGGAACGTTTTTGTTCACCCTCAGAACTTTCATCGGATAAGACGATGGTATCTATGAAACAAGAAAATAAAAAAAGTTTACCATTAAACTTCTATAGCTATAATAAAGTTAATAAAAGTCTTAATCCAACACCAGAAATGTGCTCACCTTGCACACTGCTCGAGATCAGTTTGTGTTGTGGTCCCTCTGGCACAATCACAACAATAGCGGGCTTACCCTCCAAAGATTCTGAAAAACAGGTGCCATTTTGGTTATTATAACAGTACAGGTATGTGGGAAAAGCATTTAGTTGTCTACACATGTTCATTGAAATACCTTTGTGTATAAACTTCTTTCATATCTTGGTGTTCAACATCAATTTTTTCTTGTTTGCCAACAGGTGTTAAGTTAGTGGTATCTAAACAGGCCTTCTCACCATTGATTCTTCCTTCTGCCAAAAGAAAAAAATAAATAAATAAATCAGGCGTTTGCATTGCTTAATGTGAAACTAGAATGAAATACATAAAGTCCTTCAAACAGGTACACTACACGTGCTACTCACTTTTTTTTAATGTTTCTACGAATTCGCTCCAGTCTCCTTTCCTCTTTATTTCTAAGCTCCAACCACCTCTTCTGGTCTTGGAATTTATTTCTTTCCTTTCCAAGTTTTGCCTTCAGTAATCAAATTAGTTTTTGCATTATCACTTCCTTTCTATTACTAACTTTTCTGTACTTTCGCTTTTGACAGTTGTAGTCGTACTGGTCCAGTACTTTTACCATCTCCACCTCTCTTGGTCTCATTGACTTAGCTCGTTTAACTGCAGTAAATTGTATTTCTTCATCTTCTTGAACATCTCCACCCCCCACCTTAACTTTTGCAACATTTTTTGGACCTTCCAGCACCATCTCTGACTGCATCTCCGTCTCCATAGCTGTAACCCCCACTGACATCTTCTCCTTACCCGTCATCTTCTGGCGTTCCTCGGTGCCAGACAGGCTACACTGTAATTTTATACACAGACATGGGCGTTCATTTCTGCTGTGGAGCAATCAGCGATGATGCCCGCAGAGAATGGAGCATTGAGGGTGATGCCTATTCCTGTATAATAACCTTGTGTATGAAAATTTTTTGCTATAACCCGTACAGGACCATTACATGCGAAGAAATTTTACGATTGTTTTTCGCTGTACATTTGTTCACGTACGGTAAGTTCTTTCTGATTGGTAAATTCCTGTATACACCACAGATTTAAAATATGTTTCTTTTTATTGTAGCCAAACAGAACACAATGGCTTATGAAAGAAATGCTGATCTAATGAAGGATTTTATTGAGACCTACAGGGCTCACCCATGTTTGTGGAAAGCCAAATCCAATGATTATTCAAACAGAATGATGCCGAACTTTGCGATGCAAGAGCTTGTAAAAGCATGTCTGCCATATCACCCTGGAGCAACTGTGGAATGGGCAAAAAGCAAGATCCAGAACCTTAGGACTGTGTATAAAAAAATAAATAAATAGAGTTGAGGCTGCCAAAAAATCAGGAGCCGTGTATGTGCCAAAGTTATGGTACTTTTACCTTTCACACTTTGTGAGGCACCAAGAAACACCACATACGTCCACTAGCAGCATGCCCACAGACAGCAGTTCATCCACAGAGGTAGAGCAAGCATATGATATACCCGCAAGCGCAACAGTAAGTACAGTACATTATGATGTTGCATGTAACAGGTTTATTTATGTTAAAAGAATCAACAAAACAAAAATATATAACATGTATATAAACAGTTGTCATAAGCAATCATTCTGCCATGGCATGACACCATCCCCTTTGAAATAAGTAAGGTACGCCTCCTGATTTAATTTAGCCATTGTACTACTATTTCTAAAGTGTCCACATTATAATGGAGTCAAGCCCACTACCTCCATGTCCTCTGCATTGGTGTCCACATAGGCCTAAGTGGTTCATCCACTGTTGCTTTTATGCCGCAGAAAGTTATGCAGAACACAACAGGCCATCACTACTTTGTCGACTTTGTCCAAACGCAGGTTTATGGCAGAATGAAAACTCGGAACCTGTTATTTAGAATCCCAAAGGCATTTTCAACTACACACCGAGCATGTGACAGTCTGTAATTAAAGATATGCCTTTCAATGCTCAGATTACTTTGTTTGTACAGTTTTAATACATTGTTGTGCAATACAAAGGCGTCATCTGCCACAAACACAAAGTTTAGTCCATATTTTGTGCTACTCCGAGATGGAATGCTAAGCTTTAGTTTTGTTATGGAAGGTAGTATTCTCCAATGCACCTCCACCTGAGACTTCCATTTTTTCCCCAATGTCCACAAATAAGAATTCATAGTTCACATCCACTATGGCCATTAAAATAATGCTAAAAAAATCATTTTTATAATTAAAGTAGAAAGATCCCCTGTTTGATGGTGGCATAATTCTGACATGTTTTCCATCAATGGCACCACCGCAATTTGGAAAATTCCAAAGCCTCTCAAAGTCTTCAGCTATCACTTTCCAGTCTTCCTCGGTCATTGGAAACTGAAACATAAAGATGTGTAAATCGGTTACATTTGAACATGCATGCAGTTGCATACTCATTTTTATTTTGCTCATTTTCAGCCTGCTCTCCTGTCTGAAGGCCTCTTGCTGGATGTTGCAGGCCAGGAAGATACAACAAGTAATAGCACTGCACGTGAAAGCCAGCTTACTGCTGATAACCAGGACATGACCGAAGCCGATACACTAGCAAAAAACATTCATAAGCGAAAGAGACGTAGAATAAGGGAAATACAAGAAATTGATGCACTGTCAGGAACCCCTCCAACCAGTACCACACCACCCGGAGTCTACTCTGACAGTCAGGTGTTCACTGGAGCCCCTAGTGGTGGGGAAAGACTTGGCTGCAGACTACAGAGGGTCGTGTGGCGAGTACCAGCTGTGGGGAACCCAGGAGCAGAGAGTAATGGCAGACAGCAATTCCAAAGAACAGGCCGAGGTCAGGGGTCACTTGCTAGGAAGAATTGTCAGGAAACACGCCAAGTGTCAAGGTCACGGGCAAATCAGCAGAAACAGTGGTACAGGCCAAATGGTCAAGAGCACAGGCAAAAGACAAATCCAGGAAACAGGCAGAGGTCATACACGGCAGGCAAAAATCCAAAGGCTTAACACCAAGGGTACAAGAGTACAGCAGCAGGCAGCAACACAGGAATCTGGAAGCTATAACTGGCAGGGAGGCTAAACCCTCCCTGCCTTATATACAGAAAACAACCAATGAGAGCCTAGCTCAATAATTGCCCCCAGACTGCCACTAAAATTAATTAGTAAAATTAATTAGCCCACAGGCTATTTGCAAAATGGCGCACGCGCCCAGCTTCCCACAGTGCCGGGACACGGCGCTGAACTACTCAGCGTACGGCCGTTGCTACGGCAATGGTCGGGCTGGCCCCTAGAAGTGACGGACCGGTCGCCATAGCGGCTCGTTACATACACTAACAGAAAAGATGCTTGATTGCGCTAACACTTTGATGACAAAAAGAAAGGAACGGGACACATTTGATTTCCTGGGAGCAACAATAGGTAGTAAAATAAGTAGTAGCAAGCCCATACTAGATGAAAAGGAGAGGGTGCTGTGCGACCTCATGTGTAGGGCTATAGCTAAAGATTAGTGGCCGGACACAGTTATTTCCCCATCTAACCGCAGACACAAACAATCATAAACATTTCACACAGCACAGTTGCAGCATGCTACCATGGGCGTACAAAGAGTAATGTCTCAACTGTGCATGACTTCCACACCAAAAGCATTAGGAAGGATGCCACATTACGCTGGGGCCACATCTGCAATGGACACAAGCGAAATTTTGCACTACCAACAATTATAAATTGTTGCTCTGGTACAAATAATTATTGCATTGCATTTTACAAGTTAAATGTATTTTTTTAATTTTATGTATGGTAATAAACCTCTATATTTTTTATGAATACTATTGCTTTTTACCAACCTTCATATACTGATCACAGAGAACTTCGATAGTAGCATCACAGGTGTCCGGTATTATCATACCAAGAGCTTGAGGTGAAATAGCTGTGCTGTATTTCAGATCTGCCAGTGTCCTCCCTGTTGCCAAAAATCTTAGTGTTGCCAGTCTTTGCTCTGGCTGTATGGATCTCCTTAAATGGGTGTTCTCCCTCTGGATGAGAGGGGTTACTAGTTGGAGCAGTTCCCGAAAAGTGTCATCTATCATACAAAGGAAATTCTTAAAGTCATCTGGGTTGTTGTCCTGTATCTCCTGTAGCAGAGGCATATGAGAGAATGTGTCTCTCCTCTTGAACAAATCTTTGCTCCAACAAGATCTATTCTTTCTCTTTAATTCTCTTTGGTTCCGTACCTGCAGTCTTCATTCCACAGCAAGCAGGTTCTTCTTCTACTGTATCCATTGTAGGTTAAAAATAGGAATGAATGAAGAGACAGTCTTGCCTTCTCTTTTTATGCGGTTTTGGGTGTTAACTATAGTGAAAGCTCTGCCCCTTTATGCTAAAGTCTTTGGCATATCGTTACATGCCCCGCAAATGATGCTTCAGCGTGTACGAAATTAAAATTATTGCTTATGACAACATGGCTGTAAAAAGTCGGTTAAGGGACAGCCGCTCTTCCCTTTATTGTCTAACACAAGACTAGTGTGTATGAAATCCATTGACCGAGCGATCGGACCATTGATCGGCTGTAAAATCGATCGGCATAAAAAGGTGTAAAATTCTGTAGTGTGTACCCAGCTTAAGGCACTTGATCTCTAATTCTATTTTTATTATTGTGTTATTTGTTGCCACTATTTTTCTTTCTGTTTGCTCATACGGTCTTTCTGCAGGAAGAGTTAAACCCATACACCTGTGTCACACAAATTATTGTTGGACCTGGCCAGGGCTTAATTTAAGAGTGTGTTATGTGAAAATGCAGACCTGAAATGTTAACATTTATCTGACCCAGTTGCAGGTGAGTAATCATCACGATTTTCTAAGGATAATTTTCAAATTGCAGGTTGATCGGTGACTCTTCAAAGTATCTTTCTTGCAGAACTGGCTGCAAATCAACCCCTCTTTAGCGTGTGGTGAGCTGGTGCAGTCGTTTTTGCACTTTGGTGGCGTAACTGTCCCTAGCCTACACTGTCCTCACTATGCTAGATTCTCTTCTGCTGCTCACTGTAATAAGGCACTTACTGCCTGACTTATCTCCTAATAATCTCTCTCTCTGATCCTATCCCAAAAAATTCTAAATTGAACTCCCTTATGAATGACTCCTAAAGTTCTTCTCTCATCCTCTGACGTTTCACTATAGTCTTGTTTCCTCTATCAGTTGTTTCTCATCTGTCATCTATTTTCTTATAATATACCCTGATGTATAAGCAATATCCTCAAAATACATAATTGTCCTCAATAAAGATATAATATTTATATTCCTGTTTGTCCTTTTATCCATCTCTTAGTAAATATATAATAAATCGATACTGCTGTATATTATACTTTAATTATAAATAAAAATATTATAAATATATTAGAGATGGTCACTGACCCCCGTGTTTTAGATTTGGTTTTGGATCTGGATTACCTTCGTGTTTTGGTTTTGGCAAAACCAACCCTTGCATGTTTTGGTTTTGTTTTGCTATTTTTGTAAAAAATACCATTTTTTGGTCTAAAAAACCTAATTTAGTACTCCACCTGTTTTTTGGATAAGTAAGGTAATTCTAAAGATAATAAATTATAAAAAAAAATAGTTTAATCCCTGGTAGGCCATGTTTAATTCTAACACTTGCCTACAAATTATACAGACAAACCTGGTTGTCTTCCCCTCCATCTTTGACTATTGGCAATGTAGCCATTGTCTTTGGGTGTATATTACATCCTCCACTTTAATTAAATAGAAAAAAAGACAGTCAGTATAGACTGTACAATATAAATAGAAATGGACAAAGGCAGTTTGGTTTCTGTCTGCATCAGCCCCCCCTCCACTTGCAGTTAAAAAGAAAAAAAGCAGCCTGCATAGACTGAATAATAAAATAGAAATGGACAAAGGCAGTTTGGTGGCAGTCTGTATCAGACCCCCTCTCCACTAGTAGTAAAATAGAAAACAATTCAGCCGGTATAGACATTGATTTGGACATACATACTGTAACAAATGGAGATATTTAGATGGCAATCTGTATAGAAAAGTTACCAACAAAGCAGTGTACCTAGTTTAAAGATAAACAGGGAGAAAATATATGCGTAACAAAATAAGCATAGAGTGTGATCTAATTTACATGGTTTGGTAGTGTCTTTATTCCACCGGTAAGAGCAGGCTGAAAGTTTGTGTCTGTAGTAGGAGCAATCAGTCAAGAGCAGCTGATGGAAACTCCTTTTTAAAGGGAAGGTGGGAGTGTCACTTGCCCATCAAGCTAGGGCTGTGGGAGGAGTATCAAATATAAAAACCTGCAGGTTTTCATTGCTCAGTGTAACTGATGTTAGAAAAGCTGGTTGGGTCTAGAATGCTGGTCTTTGTTTATTTAGTGGTCAAGATCACAAGAAACTATATGGAATATTTATGCTGTCAAGTACTTTACCATCCTGACATTAAAACAAAGTAAAAAGCAAGAAGTTGTTCACGTGTGTTTAACCAGAAGTGTGCTCTTGCCAAAATACACAGGGCTTGATTCATCTTCGGTAGCAACTTTCAAACAACTTGCATTTAAAAACGAGCAAGGAACTTAAGAGTAGTTCAGACTGTATTGAAATGCAAGGTGATCTCAATGAACGTTTCCATTTGAATTTGGGTATGATCTGGCTAAACCTTACTTGCGGTATGTAGATAGACAGAACAGACTGCAGGACAACCACAATGTAATAAAATAATATAATTCTTAAAAACAATTGGCAATTCAATGCAATAAAAGGTTGACTGTTATTATTATCATTTATTTATAAGACGCTACAGAAGACCCAGTATGCCATTAAATAGGGGGTACACAATGAAAAAACAACAACAAGTTAGTAGGGCAGAACCAATACAAATTACTTGGTGAACTAACAGAGTATGGCAGGACATCTACAATTGCAGGATGAACTCCCTTCCTGCCTAGACTCCCTTCCCACCATGACCTCTCTATCGTTGTTAACAACTCCACCATCTCCTCTGTCACCCAACTCCGCTGCCTTGAAGTCACTCTTGAATCCTCTCTCTCTTTTGCCCCCCACATTCAATCCCTCACCCAAGCCTGTCGCTTCCAACTCCGCAACATTGCCCGTATCCGTCCCTTCCTCTCTCAGGACGCCACCAAAACTATCATACACGCACTCATCATCTCCCGCCTTGATTACTGCAACCTCCTCCTTACTGGCCTCCCCCACTCCCACCTCGCACCCCTCCGCTCTAAACTCAATGCGGCTGCAAGACTCATCTTCCTTTCACGCCGCTCCTCCTCTGCCTCCCCTCTCTGCCTTGCATCACACTGGCTCCCTTTCCCCTACAGAATCCTTTTCAAACTCCTTACCATCACGTACAAGGCTCTCTCTCAGTCTATGGCCCCTTATATCTCTAACCTCCTCTCCATTCACACTCCTGCCCGCTCCCTACGCTCAGCTAATGACCGCCGCCTCTCCTCCACTCTTATCACCACTTCCCACTCCAGAATTCAAGACTTCTCCCGTGCTGCCCCCTTCACTGGAACGACCTTCCTCGCTCCATCTGTCTCTCTCCTAATCTGTGCTCCTTCAAACGAGCACTCAAAACTCACCTGTTCCTCAAAGCGTACCAACCTTCTACTTAACCCCGCATCTCCTCCTAACATTCTATCCTCTCTCCTCCCGGTCCTTCTCCCCACACTTCAACTTCCTTCAGTTGTGTCTGTTTCGTTTCACCCACCCTTAGGATGTAAGCTTGAATGAGCAGGGCCTTCTTCCCTCTTGTCTCCACACCTGTTCTTCTACTCCGCCTCTACTACATTAACCTGCCTGGAGTTTCTGAAGCATTGGTATTTTTGTTTATTGTTCTGTACTCTCTCACCCTGTATAGTCTACTGTTTGCTTTGTGTACGGCGCTGTGGAAATCTTGTGGCGCCTAACAAATAAATGATAATAATAATAATAATGTCAGCAACACTGCATGGTATAATCTCTTCCTTGTCGCGGCTCTCTGTTCGGGAGCCAGGCACCTCTCTCTCTTCGAATGATGTGCACCTGGGGGGTTGGGACTGGAGCAAATGGTCGCAGCCATGGTGAAACCACATCTTGCGAGTGGAGATGGATGCACAGCCTACAAGGGGGCCCGCTGTTGCATTCCTTATTTCAGCACTGAGGCTTCCACTCCTCCCACACCTCACATCTCAGCAGCCTGCTACATCTTTTAATTCACAGCAGAATTACCCCTACTCTAATAAATATGTTAGGCCCCAGGACTGGTGGGAATCCATTCTGCTGTTGGGCCCTATACTTCTCTACTCCTTTTATCACCTGTTGGCAGTCCTGGGGGAGGAGTAAAGAAGGATGGGAATAAATCAGGGTGCACATTAAGGTGAGGAAAACCTATGCCCAAGAGTGTAGGAGCAACAACACAGGCCTAAAAAATGGATGAAGGTGGCGCAGTCCTAGTCTCAAACAGACAATCATACAGCAAAAGGCTGCAAGTAGAGTTTAGCCAAAATTGAATGTTTCTGCATGGGTTGGGACGAAGTTTGGGTGAATTATTTTGCATATTTAAATGTTAGGAAACACACATTAACTGTGGGCCTGATGTAGAGTTGGACACAATTTCTGTAAAAAACAGACATAAACTGGTTCAGAAAATAAAATGCATTTTGTGTAGTATGCTGACCCGGACACAATGGAGCAAAGTTCATGTGCCATAATCATAAGTGCGCATTTTCAACCTATCCTCCAGCACTGACAAGGTATACGCCTCCTGAGAGTTGCATCTGCACCCAAGTCAGACTCAGTCGCATTTATTAGAACACGCCCTTACTGCACTTCGCCTATGCTTGCACGTCTTTTCCCTACCCTTGTTCGTCCATCACAACATAAGGAGTCATATGTGTAAGATGCATCTGAGTCTACATAAAGACTTGCATTTCCGCATTTCAGGTGTACATACACAATACCAAAATGAGTACTTTATGCCCAGAAAAGTGTACTTATGTCCAACTCTACATCAGACCCTGGGTGGTCTACCTACCCCAACAGCTACTTAGAAATATAGAAACATAGAATTTGAAGGCAGATAAGAAATGCTTGGCCCATCTAGTCTGCTCTATTTTTTTATTAACCTATGGTACTTTAAACCCTATTTGATCATTTATTCTTTATAAGGATATTCTTATGTATATCCCAAGCATGTTTAAACTGGTCTACTGTATTTACCTCTACCATCTCTGATGGGAGGCTATTCCACTTATCCACTACCGTTTCTGTAGTTTTTCTCAAATTTCCTTTGAACCTACTTCCCTCCAGTTTTAGTGCATATCCTTGTTTTCTAGTACTTCTCTTCCTTTGAAGAATGTTTCCCTTTTGTACCATGTTCAAACCCTTGATATATTTGAAAGTTTCTATCATGTCCCCCCTTTCCCTTCTCTGATCCAACTATACATATTAAAATCTTTAAGTCTTTCCGGGTAAGTTTTGTGCTGTAGGCCATGCATCATTTCAGTTGCCCTTCTTTGTACAGTCTCTAATGTATTTATATCCTCCTGGAGATATGGCTTCCAGAATTGAACACAGTATTCTAGATGAGGCCGTACCAATGACCTATACCGTGGCATTATTGCCTCTTTCTTTCTGCTACTGATTCCTCTCCCTATGCAACCAAGCATCAGACTTGCCTTTCTCATTGCTTTGTTACATTGCTTACCTGCCTTTAAGTCGCCTGAAATAGTGACTCCTAGATCACTCTCCTTTTCAATATTTTCCATTATTATGCCATTAATACTATATTTAGCTTTTGGATTTTTGAGACCCAAGTGCCTGATTTTGCATTTTTTGGCATTAAACTGTAGTTGCCACTCTCTTGACCATTCCTCTAGTCTACCTAGATCATCAATCATTTGTTATACCACTCCTTGTGTGTCTACCCTGTAGTATATCTTTGTGTCATCTGCAAAAAGGCGTACTTTCCCTTGGACCAGGGGCATGGGGATATCTGCCCCCCAAGCCAGTACCATAGTGGGCTACTTTGGGCTGGGTCACTGGGTCACTTGGCCACCTGCATTATTTTTCCTATAAAATGTTCCTAATGGGCTGCTGAGGTGAGTCTTGTCCTCTGGGCTAAAATTTGCCAGCCCTTCCCTGAATCAGGCCCAATATGTGTGTGTTGATGAATCAGGCTCAAAGTGTATGAGATTTGAAATATGCTTTCTATTATTTAGAAACAAACTGCGAATTTTAAAATATCCTTGTCAATAAGCACTTACAACTGCAAAATACAATTACAAAATAAATATAAATCACCCACAAATATGAAAATAAGCTGAATTTAATTTTAACTTGAGCCTCTTTCAAAGAGGCAAATAAACACAAACTGTGACATGCTATGAATGATATAGATCATAAAGGTGCGATGTAGTGTCCTCTGAGAAAAACATACTTACTCCATACTTGAGTAGGTGGCATTGCTAACACGTTTATTGCGAAACCATTAAAAAATTATTATGGAACAGCGTCTTTGAAAAGAACATCTTTACTTAAGAAATTTTCGCAGTGAAACCTTTTTCTTCATTATCGGATATGCAGATTATAATGCAACTCAACACATGATAAAAGTGGACAATAAGCACTTTTGCGTAAAAGCTTGAGATGGAAAAGTGCAGTGTGAGTTTATTTGTGACATATTCGATCTTTAATCTGTTGGAAAGAAGGACTTTAGGAATTATTTTAAACTGAAAAAAAACAATGCCAGCTAATGAATCAGAGAGCAGGATAGAGAGGTTGCTGCAAGACTCCAGCCTAGAAAATGTTTTAACAATTTAATTAAAAGACTTTAAGATACCATAGGAAACAAAATCTATCCCAGCTATCAATGTGATAAAAGTTCTGCAAAATCACTTCAACTAACAAATCTGCCTCATGTATCTTCCTGCAATAAAACCTCAGGAAACAGTGACTCTACCTTTAATTCAGTCCATAAATTTTGATTGCAAATATTAACATTTCTCTGGTACGAAAATACACTAAAACTTTTTTCTTTCTTAAAAGTATGAAGTGATTTCATATTTCCAATCCTTTATCTTTTATGGCTATTTAGTTATTGTCAAATTGTTTTTTGCTTGCTAACTCATTATTGGTGATGGGACAATTATTGGGTTGGAAATTATTATTTCCTTTCTCATTACCTCAGCAAATTCAGTATACCAGCAGTGGTAAAACACAGAGGCAAAATATAGAACACTGGACAACATGCAGGCACCTTTTACTTTACTTACAGTCCACTGGTGGCAGTGCCAGTTTTGTTTGCTCTAACTAATCCCAAGTACTCCAAACTAATCTCTGAGCTGCAAGGTACACCACTCACGCTAACCAGGAGAGCTGCTGTCACTCGTGAGCTACCTTGGAATGCACACAAATGCAGTTCCTGCACTTCTTTAAACCCCATAGTATTCAATGTTTAAAAAAGATTTTCAATGACTTCCCAGCATACGTCATACGTTATTGAGTTCCTCTTCTTTTTTATCTACAAATTAAGCACCCTGTGTTTTCTGAATTCGATATACCTGAATTATCTAAAGTCCAACAAATGCAAATGAACGAATTATATGGCAGCGACAAGTCTTGCATAGTCCTTATTAGTCCTTAATAAAGAGCACCATTTGAGTGCTTAGTAAATCTAATCTTTTTGCAAGATAAGCCAATATTCATAGGGAGAGAGGTGCAAGAAATTAGAAACTATTAAAGATTTTATTAAATTTTTCTGGTTTGATGGTCACAGACATGTTTGTGGTATAATTGCCAATTAACTTCAATGAGAATTTCTGTCCCACATTCACTGTCCATAGTTCTCATTCATCAGGTCCAGTGTTTGCACTCATTTTCAAGGTTTTCCATTCACATTTGCTGTTTGCAATAGAATTAGTCTTTTAATATTTTTTTTATCTTTAAACACAATTTAAATAAGATATTTTAATAATTAAAAGGTTCATTTTTTGGGGGGCTCCTTTCTTCAAGCTATAGCTACCTTGTATACAAGTCTTCAGTAATAGGTTCCATTTCTCTGCCTTTCAGATTAGCAATGATACCAGGCAAGGCTGTCCATTATCCCCCCTGATTTTTGTTCTTGCCATGATGGTGGGGACGGTCATTGGTTCTCAACAGCATAAAATGTGTTTGTTTGCGGACGATGTCCTTTTGTTTGTTTCAAACCCTGAGTCTTCCCTACCCGCTCTATCCTGCATTTTACAAGACTACTCAGCGGTATCTTATTATAAGCTTAATACTACCAAATTGTAAGCTTTGGGGGTGGCCCTCACACAAGATGCTTTGAAGCTCCTTAAGTCTACATATAAATTTTGTTGGTGTTCCCTCTCCATAACTTACTTAGGCATATGCATACCGTCTGACCCTAACCTGACTATCCAACTAAATTACCAACCACTGTTAGGCTTGTTTGATAAATCACAAAATCCTGGATTAACTTTGAGGTTTCCTGGGTGGGGAGAGTAGCAGCCATAAAGATGATGCTCTTTCCAAAGATACTACACCTATTCCGTTGTATCCCTTATCTGATGCCTATGTCTTTGCTTAAATTTTTTTATTCTATTGCGTTTAAATTTATCTGGAGCAATAGACGTCCCAAACTATCAAGAAATAGGCTGTTTAGAGCTAAAGTAAAAGGTGGACTAGCTGCCCCTGATCTAGAAACATATCAGTTTGCGGCTATCCTAGACCAGCTTAGGGATTAGCATGCCCCTCTCCAACTAAGGAAGCCTTGGGTTGACATTGAGCAAAATAGTTTCTCCCCATTCCCACTACTAGACCTGCTATGGTTAGGCAAGCCAAGTAGACCATGCCCTTGCAAGCCCTGAGAAGTGTTAGAGACTCTCTCTCTGTCTGGGATAAGATGTTGACTCTTTTGCCAGAATTTCATCTCCCCTCCTCTAGCCTTTCCACAATTGCATTGTCTCAACTGATTCCAGATCTGTGCTTTGGCTTTTGGGATAGACAGGGGGCTAGCTGCGTGCAGGACCTTATGGAGGGAGGTTCACTTCTCTCTTTTTCCCAAATTCAGGAGAGATATGATGTCTCAGTCCGTGACTTTTACAAGTACCTCCGAATTAGACATTGGTTGCATTCTCATCCCTCATTCCCACCGGCCTTGAAACCAGCTCCGCCTGGTATTATGTTGTCTCTCTTTCCCACTTCTCATGCGAGAGGCATCTCAGTTTGGTATTGACTCTTGATGGTTCCTGTGGACAGCAGGGATCTCTCGGTGCAGGGGATCTGGGAGAGAGAACTTGACTTAGATATTTTGCCAGAGGTCTGGGCAAATATCTATAAGAATATATACAAAATGTCAAAGTGTACTAACCATTCAGAAATGCTTATTAAAATGGTTCAAAGGGTGTATTTCACGCCAGACAAATTGCATAAAATCTGGTCGTCAAAAACCAAATACTGTTGGAGAAATTGTAGGGAAATTGGTACGTTTATACACGTTTTTTGAAACTGTCCTAAGCTACAACCACTTTGGGTTGAAATTTTCCAGCTAATTACCCAGGTCACTAAGGATGATTTATCCCCATCCTCAGCTATGTCGCTTTTACACCTATATCCCCCTCATCTTCAGCATCATTATCGCTATGTGGCTGGGCACATACTCACCTTAGCCAGAGCCGCAATAGCTCAAAGTTGGAAATCCCCCTTGGTTCCATCTCTTACCAAAATCATCAGCAAAGTTCAACACAGCTATAAGATGGAAACCATAGGCTTTAACTACACATCAAGGGCTTCCTCACTCCTGGTTAAATGGTTCACATGGTACGAATTTTTTTCAGAGAATAGACCTGTGTCTACCACCTAACTTCCATGTTGTATACCCCTCTGGAGGGTAGATGTCCTGTTTTCAAAATGTACTTTTATGATTGATTGGGTTCAATACAGCCAGTCTCCGACTCTTGCCCCCTGTCTGTCTCCCTCCGGCCTCTCCCTTGAAGTCTTTGTCTTATGTGTATTTGAATGTTTCTTGTGTTATTGTTTTGGTTACTTTTTTAATTGTTTGTTTATGGGCAGTTCTGACTGATTTATTGGATCTACATTATGCACTGTACTCTGTTGTAACTGCCATATTTGTTACATATTCTTTTACTAAAAACTTAATAAAAACCTTTTAAGTTTAAAAAGTTCATGTTTTAATTTGAACTTCAAATATTACTGTGCACCAAGTTCACAGTTTGCATTCAAGTTCACCATTTTAAACAGCTAAAATATATCTTTCCTGATTTACCTCTGACCTCTATGATTGATCTTTCAATGTCTCTTCCTCCGGTACCTGCTCCCCTCCTGTCCCTCTATCCGATAGGGTTCCCCAAGGCTCTGTTCTTGGCCCATTACTTTTCTCTCTTTACAGCTCCTTTCTTGGTTTGCTCCAACTCACCTGCTCCTTTGATTTCAAATATCACCTCAATGCCAATGACACTCTAATCTACCTTTCCTCTTCTGATCTCCCTCCCTTCCTCCTCTCCCGTGTGTCCAACTGCCTCTCTGCCATCTCAGCCTCGATGGCTGGATACTACCTCAACCTACACATATCCAAAACTGAGCTTATCATCTTTTCACCACCTAGTGTCACATCCCCTCCTCTGATAACCCTAAGGTTAATAGTGTTGCCCTCTCCCCTGTTCCACACACAGCCTGGGGGTCATCATTGACTCTGCCCTTAATTTCCCTGCTCACATACAGTCCCTTGTCTATTCCTGTCGCTTTCATCTTTACAACATTGCCAAGATTTGCCCTTTCCTCTCCCTGGGTGCCACCAAGACCATTATCCATGCTCTTGTCATCTCCCGTCTTGATTTTGCAATCTTCTCTTCTCTGGCTCCTCTGGCAAATGTCTGTCCCCTCTGAAATCTCTTACACAATGCCTCTCTGAAAACCCCACCATTGGCTCCCCATTCCCTCCAGAGTTCAATACTAGTTGCTTACCCTCACTCCTACTCTAGCTCTCAGGACCTTGTCCACTGTGCTCCCCACATTTGATAATTTCTGCCCCACCCAGTCATACTTGCCCCAAACCTTGAATGTTTCAACTGCTTCCTCAAAACTCACCTTTTCATACCTGCCTACTAGGCCCTAACCAAAGACTATTCCCTCCTCACGCTCCACATGCCTACTTCAGTCTACTTCTATCATATCCATTTACTACCCTAATCCTCTTAATGTTAACTTTCACAAGTTTCGCTCTCTCTATCTCCTATCTCCATACTCTTGTAATGTTTGCATTGTTCTACTTGTGTCGTCTTATGTAGTTGCCTTCTCTATAGTCTCTTGAATTAATTTTTACTGATTCTATTATTTGTCTTGTCCTTTACTAATCTGCATTTTTTTCCGTTTATTTTTTTGTTGATTGTGCAGTACCCCAGATTCTGAGCTGCCTTATAAATAAAGATGACGATGATCTATTTAACCTCAACCATGTTTGACCAGGTTTCATGTGTGCAAATCAGAGAGAACATTGCCCAACAGTCTCCAAGATAGACAAAGCCACTTGAACAATGGTCAAACAGACTCCACCATAGTCAAACTTATTTAGCTTTATTTATTTTACCCAGACAAAAATGTGTGAAATTCTAATAAATGGTTGTTTTTTTTGTACTGACTCGTTGAACTGAAATGCAGGACCACTCAAATACTGGTGGTCCTGTCTCATAAATCTTGATCATGAGGGGCTTTAGTGATATTATTAGTTTTAGGCAAATTGATATGCTGCATTTTCATGAAAAATGTTTCGCTCAACATCATAGCTGCCTCCACTGCTATGGCAGGTGCTCATCAATGTATACTGTATACTGTATATATTTCATAGTACAATTTTACATTTGTTGTTCCTAATGCTACTTTATATTACAAATATATTTATAAATATAGAAAATCAAGAGGTCTCTTACACAAGATCCTACATTTAGACAACTACTATGGTTTTATATATAGATATACATTTGGATTACTTAAAGTTAGATTTCACAGATTCTAGAAAGTTCAACCATTATGATTCTGGGTAAGTACTTAGTTCCATTGTACATTGCTCTTTTTATGATTCCTTCACACATGGGCTCATGGGAAAAATTAGCCCTGAGTTGACCTGTACAATTTATTTCAGTTATTTTAAATGATTATCTAAATGGCGCACAACCACACATAATTATGTATTCTTTTAGCTCTTTTGGCCAACAACTGTATCAATGTAACTAAATCTATGGAAGCTCATAAAGCCTTTGTACTATAATAGTCACATCAACAGCATATAAATGCCTGTGAATATGATCACAATTCATTTACCACTGTGGCTCAAATCAGACAATATGGCAGCTGTTTTAGATATTATCATCATCATTTATTTATACAGCACTAGCATATTCCATTGTTCATTACAGTATAGAACATACGGTGTAGATTACTTTGTATAAAACAATTAGTGAATATATTCAGCCATTGTTGAGCAGTGTTTCCTGTAAAAATAGAAACTGAAATGTACTTAAGGCGCCAGGCACATTGTGTTCTTTTTTTAAACTGGTATGAAAACAATAAATATAGGAAATTAAAAGCGAGCTGCTTCATATCAATCAGTACCTGCATTTCTACTTTAGGTGGTTCTTTATAGGCATTGTAAAACATTGATGTTTATTTCCTTGCTCTGTGTTTCAATCAATCAGTAAGTGGAAAGTCATTATGTTTTATTTATTTTTGCTGGACATTACAAAGTTATTTTTTCCTTCATAAGGAAGAAATCCATAAATTCCTTTATATTATCTAAACCTGAAACAATGACATTGTTGAAATACATTTTATTCAGATATATGACTTTAGTTTTTTTTAGTACATATGTCCTAATTCTATGCATTACTGCTGCCACAAATAGTGGCACAAATTCAGTAGTTGATATAATTACATAATCTAGACACACAGTTTTAAGCAATGTGGTGGAGACCCAGTGACTGGAGAGCAGAATGGCAACAGCCATAAAAGGCAAACAATTTGTGATGAAGAGGACATGTAAAGTAGCAATGAACTGGAAAATATAGTCCTAGATCAGGCTGTCCAACCTGCGGCCCTCCAGGTGTTGTGAAACTTCAAGCCCCAGCATGCTTTGTTAGTAGACAACCTGTTGATAGCTGGAAGGGCATGCTGGGACTTGTAGTTTCACAACATCTGGAGGGACGCAGGTTGGACAGGCCTGTCCTAGATGATGTGAGTACTAGTCTAAGAGTGGAACACAGGTAGCAATACCAGTAGCATGATTTATGACACAGTGGATGAAATACTGGTAGTGAGTCTATGGAAAGCAGGATTACATGAAGATAACTAGGTATTTGGAGCACAACATTGTTCTAGTCTCTGAAATATAGGCAATCTTTAGCAAAGATTGCTGAAGAGAGTTGCCAGGCCTGGACCAGGGAAGACTCAATGATATTGCAAGAACGGTTCACAGAGTAAGGCTTGATAGACGTAGCCTTTTTAAACAACCGTCTAAGTCACAAGGGGATGACAAATCCCTGGTCTTTGTAACTCAATTTAACAGCCATGCGAAGGATATCAAACAAATTGTAAAAAGGAATGCTTCTCTTTTAGAGTTAGATGACCACATTGGCCATCTTATAAAGAAAGAACAAATGACAGTGTTTAGAAGGTCTAAAAACCTGAAAGAGAAATTAGCGCCTAGCTTTTTCAAGGGTGATACTATACCACTGTCTGTAGTTAAAATTCCACATGCTGAAAGGTGGCTCAGCAGAGAAAAGGGATATTATAGATGTGGCAGATTGAAGTGTATCTCATGTAAATATGCGGACCACAGAGCCAAGGATTTTAAATCATATACATCAGGTGATTCTTTCCCGATTGAGAAGATTCTTGATTGTCAGTCGACATATGTTATCTATATGATTAGCTGCAAATGTGGGATGCAATATGTTGGTCGCACCATAAGATCCTTAGGAGTGCGGTTTTTAGAGCATCGTCGAAACATATTGAAAGGAGTACAAACCCATACTTTGTCGGCACATGTGAATACATGTCAGGGTAATAACCTGACAGGTTTAACAGTTAGAGCTATAGAGCAAATGGATACAACGAGGAGGGGAGGTGACAGATTCAACATATTATGCAGAAGAGAGGCTTACTGGATTTTCAGGCTCAAAACTCTGTCACCATGTGGTCTTAATGACTGTATAGAACTCAATAATATTTGAAGAGTAGTACTATTTGGAAAGTATGCTTTATTTAATAAAATGACTGTGGGTATGCATTTCCATAATTTCCCTAAATTTATCTTAACAGAGGACATAGAATATATCCTGGAGTTTGATGGAACATCATAGGTAGGGGGTTACACTGGTGGTTATGTGGTACATAACGGCCGGTATCATGAGCTTGTAAGCTTGTATTGTTAGGTCTTTGTGTGATATATACCATGTACATATGTTATTGCCTAATAGTATAGACTGACACAGCCATATATTTAGGGGCGTAGTCATCGGCATGCTAGGTTATTCCTCTGCAGGAGTACAGAGGATCCAATTATCTTTAGATATATTTATGGGGACATTTACAGAGATACAATTTATTACAATTTCAACCTTCTATTGAATAATGAGTATAATCTAGTTAGTCAATTAATCCTTTGATTATAGTTTTGAGACTGAGTCAACTATGTGAAATGCAGTGCTTATGTATAAAACTTTTTGTGGAATATTTCCACTTAAATGTAGGTTCACTTATTTAGTTTTTATACTATTGATTGATAAATATATCTGGAATTGTTTTATGATTTTTTGTGTTACGGACAGAAACCTTTTTATATTTGTCTATATGAATGTCCTCATTTATCTCCGGATCACCACTGATTGGTATAATCAAATAAACCTGGAAAGTCATATGACCAATTCTGAAACAAGTTGCTAAGTGGAGGATTGCTAGGTCTAGGAGTTAAATATGAAACGGTGAGGACATCGGGAACATGCTTCTGATGAAACGGCAGGCGCCGAGAAACGCGTCAAGCAGTTCTGACTATATGTTTTGGAGAGAATATATGCTTGGCATAGAACAACCCCGGGGTTTCACGTTTATACAGCGCCTGGAGAGAGACTCAGCTTATTTACCCGTGAGGACGAGAACAGGGATTAGCAGCTGCACGCTGACTACAAAGGCTGGCAATACAACGTATCCAGCATTTCAACATAAGGTACCTCTCCTCACGGAGAGAACATTGCTGTGAGGCATTATGTTCTAATTACGTGGATCAAATTGCACAACAGAAGGTATGTGCTATGTAGTGGATGTTATCTACATTTATGTGGAACTTATTCGCTAATACAGTCGATATATATGTATATTTAGTGGTGTGTGCACACATTCAAAAACAGCTGACCACGCTTATACAGAGTACTACAAGACAACTGTATGTGGGATACCTATACCCCTTTTTTGACTGTTTATACGGATAGAATTCCACGATATACCTTTATTTGGTTTCAGTCCAGTTGACTCAATATACAAAAAAGTTTTTTTGTCAAATAGCGGACATTACATTTTCCACAGGATCCAGCGTATCCATAAGCTAAATATCATCTTATTCATATAATATCTGGATAAAACTTCAAGGTGATTTTTATGAGTCAAGACCAACTTCATCATCAGCGCTTTTATTCAATACCCCTGAAAAGTATATTTGTTGTATTATACACATTGTATGTTTTTATTTTATATGACCTGTGGGGATGTTTATGGCCATAAACCATTGTGTGTACAATTGTGCATAATATTTTTATTAAATTTTGTAGGATCCACCTAGCGCTTTATTTGTATATTATCGGTTCACAGAGACAAGTATTTAAAGACCAGACCAAGGTGAATGCAATTACCTGCTGGGAAATCTGTAGTGGTGTATAATTAACTGCTGCATTGCTGGACAGTAGGCAACTGTTATGCGGAAATCCATCTAGTGGAAGTACATTTTGCAACATTAGTGTATTAAATACAAGAATCAGGATTCAATTCCTGAGAACACAATTATGGTTTTGTGGAATTATTGTATAAAGGCCAAAAACAGTATGAATGCTCTGAAATGTTTATTACATTAGAATAATTATCACCTAGTCATAAGAACAGGGCATTCTACATTTCCCAGCAAGCTTTTCAACCATTTGGAAAAAATATGAACCATGTTCTATTTAAATGAAGGAATACAAGAGACATGTATCATGGGCCCAGCATGATGTTGGACCTACCATTAGATTTCCTAATAATGGAGTTTCAATACAAGCCCCTATCTCAGTCCCCTGGTGTTTTAGAAAAAAGTGACCTTTTAATTGAAAGTAACATTTTCTCTATTTAGATTCTTGACTCAAATGATGCCAAATCTTGGTTAAAAAATATTAACCTTCAAATTTTGTATATTTAAATTAGCCCAAGCCTAAACCAGAACAAATCTAAAGGTTTACCTCTATACTTATTGTAACTTTAGCCAATTCAATGCAGAAGTCCTATCTGCTACCAAGTAAAAGCTTCAAAACCATCCCTAGTTTTAACAGTACTCTGATCTTGCCTCTGATTCCAAAAAATGATCTCATAGTAACAGTGGCAATTTTAAAACAACACTTACTTTATGTCACATTCCTGACTCTCATGTGTACTTCTGGTGTCCTGGGAACGTCTCTCTTTTGCTGGACGCCATACTGCATAATGAGTGCACTCATCCATTTATTGAAAATGTGGTCATGTGACCACAGTCTCGGTCCCCTCATTCAGGAGGTTATTTAACTCAGATCACTGGCAAGATGGTGCCAGTTTTTGGAGTCTATGCATGTCCCAGCTGCTTAAATTGTTTGACTTCAGATATCTTCTCTAGAATTCCTGGTATCCGTTCCAGCATAGTTCCTGGTATCTGCTCCACCATAGTTCCTAGTATCTGTTCAAGTATTACCAGCATTGGATCCAGCATTATTCATGGTATCTGTTCCAGCGTTCCTGCTATGTGCTCCAGCTGTATTTCTGGTATCTGTACCAGCATTCCTGCTATCTGTTTCAGTATTCTTGGTATTAGTTCCATTAATCCAAGAAACTGCTCTAGTCTTGTCCCTGGTTTCTGTTTCTGTTTTTTCTTTGAGTATTAACTCCTTTGCTGACATTGGTTACCGCACTACTTCCCATTTTTGCCTGGTCCCTGCGTGGAAGGCCACAAACTGCATTGTATCCAAAAGTTCCAGTGCATTTGCTGGCATATTATCTAGTTCTGTTAAAACTTGATACCCATTACCTGTTGCAAGTTACATAACGTTTCTTTGGGATTTCGGGGGTCAATAATGTAACTTTTTTCCTATGTCCACTGCTGTCTTAAACCACCCTAACTCTCATGGATGTCAAATTTATGTGCAAACTCAACAATAACTCATGCATTGCATGTAATATTTGAAGGATGGCCATAAACTACTTTTAAAATCCGAAGGACATAAGACATCAAAATCGTTTAACAAAACCTGTAGAATTCTTCAATGGAATGGAAAATCTAAGCTAGAGATTTCTGTTGAAATCGCTAGATACATCTCCAAGCTTCCATGCGCAACACTCAACGTGAATGCTGTGGAAATGTGAACTGGGTACATATAACTATTGAAAGGTTCCTGCCTCACAGCAGTGACTTTTTGCTTAATGCAGTAATGCAATTCATTATATTATAACGTAAATGTTATAGAGAGAATGAATACACCATAAATTAGTAACGGAGCAGCTTGTATAAGCATTGCTTTTTTCACTATGTAATTGAAAAGACAAAAACCACTTTAGGTTCTATTTGGTTATTCACCCAAATGTGCTACTAGAGATGAGTGCACTCGGATTTCCTGAATCCATACCCACCCGAACGTTGCCGATCCGAGTCGGATCAGAGACAGATCCGGCTATTGGCGCCAAATGAAAACTTGAAACCGAGGCTCGGAGTCTTAATCCCGCTGTTGGATCTCGCGATACTCGGAACCTATAAATTCCCCGCTAGTCGCAGCCATCTTCACTCGGGCATTGATCAGGGTAGAGGAAGGGTGTGTTAGGTGGTCCTATGTCCTTGTACATCTCGTGCTGTGCTGTTTAGTTCTGTGCTGTGCTGTTTAGTTCTGTGCTGTGCTGTGCTGTGCTGTGCTGTGCTGTGTTCTGCAGTATCAGTCCAGTGGTGCTGTGTGCTGTGCTCTGTCAATTTTGAGTTCAGTGGTGCAGCTGGGTCCTGTGCTGTGTCCTGTTCAGTCCAGTGGTCCTGTGTCCTGTGCTCTGTGCTTCTAAGGGCATAGTTCTTATTTCCCCAATATTCCCAAATGTTTAAAAAATTAAAAAAAAGTTATAAAAAAAAATACAAAAAATGAATTAAAAAAGTTTTTAAGTACAACAAAATTTGCAAAACCAATCCTGCAGTATAAGCCCATTGGTACTGCAATATTACCAAGTTCACACATTCAGCAGTAAAAGTCCAGTGGTACTGCAATATTACAAAGTTCACACATTCAGCAGTATCAGTTCAGGGGTGTCGTGTGCTGTGCTCTGTCAATTTTGAGTTCAGTGGTGCTGCTGGGTCCTGTGCTGTGTCCTGTTCAGTCCAGTGATGCTGTGTCCTGTGCTCTGTGCTTCTAAGGGCATAGTTATTTCCCCATTATTCCCAAGTGTTTTAAAAAATTAAAAAAAAGTTATTAAAAAAAATACAAAAAAATAATTTAAAAAAAATTTAATTACAACAAAATTTGCAAAACCAATCCTGCAGTATAAGCCCATTGGTACTGCAATATTACCAAGTTCACTGATTCAGCAGTATAAGTCCAGTGGTACTGATATATTACGAAATTCACTGATTCAGCAGTATAAGTCCAGTGGTACTGATATATTACAAAGTTCACTGATTCAGCAGTATAAGTCCAGTGGTACTGCTATTACAAAGTTCACTGATTCAGCAGTATAAGTCCAGTGGTACTGCTATTACAAAGTTCACAGATTCAGCAGTATAAGTCCAGTGGTACTGATATTTTACAAAGTTTACTGATTCAGCAGTATAAGTCCAGTGGTACTGCTATTACAAAGTTCACTGATTCAGCAGTATAAGTCCAGTGGTACTGATATATTACAAAGTTCACTGATTCAGCAGTATAAGTCCAGTGGTACTGATATATTACAAAGTTCACTGATTCAGCAGTATAAGTCTAGTGGTACTGATATATTACAAAGTTCACTGATTCAGCAGTATAAGTCCAGTGGTACTGATATATTACAAAGTTCATTGATTCAGCAGTATAAGTTCAGTGGTACTGCTATTACAAAGTTCACTGATTCAGCAATATAAGTCCAGTGGTACTGCTATTACAAAGTTCACTGATTCAGCAGTGTATAAGTCCAGTGGTACTGCTATTACAAAGTTCACTGATTCTGCAGTATAAGTCCAGTGGTACTGCTATTACAAAGTTCACTGATTCAGCAGTATAAGTCCAGTGGTACTCTCCTGTGCCGCATATAGTTTTAAAGGCTTTGCCGAGTGTGTGTGGCTTAGGGGTACGCTCTCTTGTGCTACATATAATGGAAAACCAAAATTTGGAGTATAAAGTAGGGAAAGATCAAGACCCACTTCCTCCTAATGCTGAAGCTGCTGCCACTAGTCATGACATAGACGATGAAATGCCATCAACGTCGTCTGGCAAGCCCGATGCCCAATCTCCTAGTACAGGGCATGTAAAATCCAAAAAGCCCAAGTTCTCAAAAAATAGCAAAAAGAGAAACTTAAAATCATCTGAGGAGAAACGTAAAGTTGGCAATATGCCATTTACGACACGTAGTGGCAAGGAACGGCTTAGGCCCTGGCCCGTGTTCATGACTAGTGGTCCAGCTTCACCCAAGGATCTAAGCCCTCCTCCTCCCCCCCTACAAATTTAAGAGAGTTATGCTGTCAGCAACAACAACAAAACAGCAAAGAACTCTGCCTTCTAAACAGATGACATCACAAATCCCAAGGCGAATCCAAGGGTGTTGTTGGTTGTGAACCCTAACCTTCCCATCACTGTACGGGAAGAGGTGACTCCATCCAGCATTTGCAGCACGCCCTCTGCATATGCTGGAAGGATCACCCACAGTCCAGTTACAGATTTGGCTAATGAAGGTGTGAATGTACACCGGGAGGAGGATATTGATGTAGCTGGCGCTGAGGAGGATGTTGATGATTATGATGCAGATAGATACCAAATTGCCTTTCTCAATTTCTATTTATATTCTAGATTATATAACGGCTGAATAGTTTTCTATTTTACTCCTAGTGGAGAGGGGATCTGATGCAGACAGATACCAAACTGCCTTTGTCCATTTCTTTGTATATTTGAAATTCTAGTTCTACAGTCTATGCAGGCTGCTTTTTTATATTCAACTACAAGTGTAGGGCGGGGGGGGGGGGGGGGGGCATAGATAGCCACCAAAGTAACCTGGTCAATTTAATTTCACTTTCTAGCTCCACAGTCTGTGCAGCCTGCTTTTTTTATCTTCAAAGTATTTACAAGCCTTGCAATCTAAATTAACTAGAGGTTGTGACGTGGTAGAACTCCAAAAGGCAGTTTGGAAGCCCCTGTACAAACTGGCTCTATTTTACCTGAGTTGTCCCCCCTCCAGTGTGTACTCGGAAAGAGTTTTTAGTGCAGCGGGGAACCTGGTCAGTGAGTGGCGAAGGAGGTTGCTTCCTCACAACGTTGAAAAAATGATGTTTATAAAAATGAATAATCAATTCCTCAATGAAGTACAGCACTGCCCTCCAGATAGTACAGAGGGACCTGTGGTTGTGGAGTCCAGCGGGGACGAATTGATAATGTGTGAGGAGGAGGAAGTACACACTGTAGGGGGAGAGGAATCAGAGGTTGAGAATGAGGACGACATCTTTCCTCAGTAGAGCCTGTTTAGTTTGTACAGGGAGAGATGAATTGTTATTTTGGTGTGGGGGCCCAAACAAACCAATCATTTCAGCCACAGTTGTTTGGTAGGCCCTGTCGCTGAAATGATTGGTTTGTTAAAGTGTGCATGTCCTATTTCAACAACATAAGGGTGGGTGGGAGGGCCCAAGGACAATTCCATCTTACAACTATTTTTTTGGCATTATGTGACCATTCAACAGTCGTTTGCCATGTTCAAAAAGTAAAAGAAAATGTCAACAAATTCAAAAAATGTAATCAAAAGTTAAATGCCCTGTCATTATTTAAAACAAGAGCGTTTGACGTGCTAGAATTAGTGTAGTGTTAATATGTTATAAACACTACACTTGGAACTTGGAGGAGGTATTGTGGCCCCGGTATCCAATTTAGTACCTGGGGCCACCCCACTACGCAGTCCAGATACTTGTTTGGTGGAATTCTGACCAGTTGAGGGTGTAACTATTTATTATATTGTGGGCCCGGTATCAAATTTAGTACCGGGGCCACCCCACTACACAGTCCAGATACTTGTTTGGTGGAATTCTGACCAGTTGAGGGTGTAACTATTTATTATATTGTGGCCCCGGTATCAAATTTAGTAGCGGGGCCACCCCACTACGCAGTCCAGATACTTGTTTGGTGGAATTCTGACCAGTTGAGGGTGTAACTATTTATTATATTGTGGCCCCGGTATCAAAGTTAGTACCGGGGCCACCCCACTACGCAGTCCAGATACTTGTTTGGTGGAATTCTGACCAGTTGAGGGTGTAACTATTTATTATATTGTGGCCCCGGTATCAAATTTAGTACCGGGGCCACCCCACTACACAGTCCAGAATTTTTTTTGGGGAAATTCAGAGCCGTGTAGGGTTTTTTATTAAAAATATTGTGGTGACCACTCCTCTACGCAGTCCAGGTACATTATTCGGTGCGATTCAGACCAGTTGATGGTTTTCTTATTATATTGTGGTGACCACTCCTCTACGCAGTCCAGATACATTTATTGGTGCGAATGATACAAGTTCAGGGTTTTTAAATTATATTGTGGTGACCCACTCCTCTACGCAGTCCAGGTACATTTTTTGGTGCGATTAAGACCAGTTGATGGTTTTCTTATTATATTGTGGTGACCCACTCCTCTACGCAGTCCAGATACATTTATTGGTGCAAATGATACAAGTTAAGGGTTTTTAATTTATATTGTGGTGAGTGACCACTCCTCTACGCAGTCCAGGTACATTTTTTTGGTGCGATTCATACCAGTTGATGGTTTTCTTATTATATATATTGTGGTGACCACTCCTCTACGCAGTCCAGGTACATTATTCGGTGCGATTCAGACCAGTTGATGGTTTTCTTATTATATTGTGGTGACCACCCCTCTACGCAGTCCAGATACATTTATTGGTGCGAATGATACAAGTTCAGGGTTTTTAAATTATATTGTGGTGACCCGCTCCTCTACGCAGTCCAGGTACATTATTCGGTGCGATTCAGACCAGTTGATGGTTTTCTTATTATATTGTGGTGACCACTCCTCTACGCAGTCCAGATACATTTATTGGTGCAAATGATACAAGTTAAGGGTTTTTAATTTATATTGTGGTGAGTGACCACTCCTCTACGCAGTCCAGGTACATTTTTTTGGTGCGATTCATACCAGTTGATGGTTTTCTTATTATATATATTGTGGTGACCACTCCTCTACGCAGTCCAGGTACATTATTCGGTGCGATTCAGACCAGTTGATGGTTTTCTTATTATATTGTGGTGACCACTCCTCTACGCAGTCCAGATACATTTATTGGTGCGATTCATACAAGTTCAGGGTTTTTAATTTATATTGTTGTGAGTGACCACTCCTCTACGCAGTCCAGGTACATTTTTTGGTGCTATTCATACCAGTTGATGGTTTTCTTATCATATATATTGTGGTGACCACTCCTCTACGCAGTCCAGGTACATTATTCGGTGCGATTCAGACCAGTTGATGGTTTTCTTATTATATTGTGGTGACCACCCCTCAACGCAGTCCAGATACATTTATTGGTGCGAATGATACAAGTTCAGGGTTTTTAAATTATATTGTGGTGACCCACTCCTCTACGCAGTCCAGGTACATTATTCGGTGCGATTCAGACCAGTTGATGGTTTTCTTATTATATTGTGGTGACCACTCCTCTACGCAGTCCAGATACATTTATTGGTGCAAATGATACAAGTTAAGGGTTTTTAATTTATATTGTGGTGAGTGACCACTCCTCTACGCAGTCCAGGTACATTTTTTTGGTGCGATTCATACCAGTTGATGGTTTTCTTATTATATATATTGTGGTGACCACTCCTCTACGCAGTCCAGGTACATTATTCGGTGCGATTCAGACCAGTTGATGGTTTTCTTATTATATTGTGGTGACCACTCCTCTACACAGTCCAGATACATTTATTGGTGCGAATGATACAAGTTCAGGGTTTTTAAATTATATTGTTGTGAGTGACCACTCCTCTACGCAGTCCAGGTACATTTTTTGGTGCTATTCATACCAGTTGATGGTTTTCTTATCATATATATTGTGGTGACCACTCCTCTACGCAGTCCAGGTACATTATTCGGTGCGATTCAGACCAGTTGATGGTTTTCTTATTATATTGTGGTGACCACCCCTCAACGCAGTCCAGATACATTTATTGGTGCGAATGATACAAGTTCAGGGTTTTTAAATTATATTGTGGTGACCCACTCCTCTACGCAGTCCAGGTACATTATTCGGTGCGATTCAGACCAGTTGATGGTTTTCTTATTATATTGTGGTGACCACTCCTCTACGCAGTCCAGATACATTTATTGGTGCAAATGATACAAGTTAAGGGTTTTTAATTTATATTGTGGTGAGTGACCACTCCTCTACGCAGTCCAGGTACATTTTTTTGGTGCGATTCATACCAGTTGATGGTTTTCTTATTATATATATTGTGGTGACCACTCCTCTACGCAGTCCAGGTACATTATTCGGTGCGATTCAGACCAGTTGATGGTTTTCTTATTATATTGTGGTGACCACTCCTCTACACAGTCCAGATACATTTATTGGTGCGAATGATACAAGTTCAGGGTTTTTAAATTATATTGTGGTGACCCACTCCTCTACGCAGTCCAGGTACATTTTTTGGTGCGATTAAGACCAGTTGATGGATTTCTTATTATATTGTGGGGACCACTCCTCTACGCAGTCCAGAAAGATACCTCGTTGCAATGTTTTGGACTAATAACTATATTGTGAGGTGTTCAGAATACACTGTAAATTGTTGGAAATGCTTGTTATTGAATGTTATTGAGGTTAATAATTGCGTAGGTGTGAAAATAAGCCGAAAAACTTGATTTTTGAACTTTTTATGCTTTTTTAAAAAAAAAATCGAATCCAAAACCTTAAATCCGAACCAAAACCTTTCGGCAGGTGTTTTGCGAAACAAATCCGAACCCAAAACATCACGAAAATCCGAATCCAAAACACAAAACACGAGACACCAAAAGTCATCGGTGCACATCCCTATACCTAACCATTATGGATCTTTCTCTAGCTTTTCAAAGACTGGACTTTTTCCTTCAGCACATACCAAATTTACTTTTCTTGGGAAAAGGACAGGTGGCTGGAGAAAAGGACAGGGGGCAGCAGTTTATGAACTGTACAAATGCACAAATCTTTCCAGGAGGATTTTTCAAGATTGCACTTTTTGCAGCCAATAGTTTAAATAAACTATATTGCATACGAAATGCTGAAAGTTATTGCTTGGGCGAATCAAGACTTTGCATTGATAAATGCAAATTTGTGAATCAACCCCAAATTGCCAAATGTTTATAAAATAAATAATGCGCAAAGGTCACATGTCTATGTTATACAAAAGAGTTTCAGTCCCTCACACAGCTTTGTTTGATTTATCTTTTCCCTTTTTTGTTTAAACATTTAACACCTTCACTACAACACACATACCACAGCAAAACACTAATGTTGTCTGTTCTTGTCATTTACACCACTCCCTACCACGGCGAAGAAATGCACGGTATAAACATTTTCTTTTGTACATGTCATTAGTGCCAATAGCTGCAGTATATAGGGGTCAATACCTGTGCATAGCCAAAAAATGCATATTCAAACTCCTCAATCATTGATAAAGAAAATATAATGTATTTTAAAACATTTGTTGAGTGTTTTCACAACAAGTTCATAGCAGTGGCAATGAATGTAATAATGAAATTCAGCACTGTCACCAAAACTCCCTTCCAGAGAAAGAAGAAATCTATTTACAATAACAAATATCTATATTTTGATGAGAATGGTGCAGAAGCTTTTTGAAAAAGAGGAAATGGTATTTGAATACCTGATTTACCTTATCACATTTCTACCTGATAACGGTTTACTGGAATATTGAGAGAAGAAATTTGGTCAATGGCCAAAGTTATCAATACACAATCACATGCATAATATTGTGTAGGTCCCCCTTGTGCCACCAAAACAGCTCTGACTCATTGAGGCATGGACTCCACAAGATCTCTGAAGGTGTCTTGTGGTATCTGCAACCAAAATGTTAGCAGCAGATCCTGAAGTTGCAAGGTGAGGCCTCCATGGCTCAGACTTGTAATTACAGCACATTCCACAGATGCTTAGTCGGATTGAGGTCTGGGGAATTTGGAGACCAAATCAACACCTTAAACTCTTTGACATGATCCTCAAACCATTCCTGAACAATTTTTTGCAGTGTGAGGGCACATAATCCTGCTGACAGAGCCCACTGCCATCAGGTAATAACATTGTCATGAAGGGCTGTACTTGGTCTGCAGCAATGTTTAGGTAGGTGTTACATGTCAAAGTGTTATTATTATTATTTATTTATTTATAGTGACATCCACATGAATTCCAGGACACAACAGAACTGTGCGCAGTGCATCACACTGCTTCTGCTAGCTTCCCTTCTTCCCATAGTACACCCTGGTGCCATCTCTTCATCAGGTAAAGGATACACAGACACCCGGCCATCCACATGATGTAAGAGAAGATGTGATTCATCAGATCAGGCCACTTTCTTTCAATGATCCATGGTCCAGTTTTGGAACTCACGTGCCTATTGTAGCAGCTTCCGGCAGTGCACAGGGCAATCTGACTGGTCTGCGGCTACACAGCCCCATACACAGCGATTAACTGTGTGTTCTGACACCTTTCTATCAGAATTAACTTTTTCAGCAATTTGTGCTACAGTAGTTCTTATGTGTTATTGGACCAGATTGGGCCTTCGCTCTCCACACGCATCAGTGAACCTTGGGCACCCATGACTATGTCCCTGGTTCCTCAATTGTCCTTCCTTGGACCACATTTGTTAAGTACAAACCACTGCATAATGTAAACACCCCACAAGACCTGCCAATTTGGAGATGCTCTGACCCAGTCATTTAGCCATCACAATTTAACCCATGTCACTCAGATCCTTACGTTTGCCCATTTTCCCTGCTTCTATCTGATTGTTTGTTTGCTGCTTAATATATCCCACCCCTTGACAGGTGCTATTGTAACAAGATAATTAATGTTAGTCACTTCATTTATCAGTGGTTTCAATGTTGTGGCTAATCAGTGTATTTGCTATTGAAACACTTTGCTTCATGTTCTAGTGCAATGTCTGAACTTTTGTTTACTGTAATTGTATCTCTGTCCTTATTCTGCATCAGACCTGCAGTATCTCTGGATCACCAGAGGTGCTGCTGTTATGACTTTGGACATATTCTCTTCACCTGTGGGAGTTAATCTTATTCCTATGTTAGATCACCTGTACCTGCTTCCCTGACTATTTTTCCTGTTCCACACCATGCACCTTGCTGGTCATCATTTGTTGTTTACCTTATCCTGAGTTTTGGACATTTAGCTTACCATTGTTTGTTTCTGTGTAACTCTGGCTCTATCTTCTACCATCATTCCATACTCACAGTTTAACTGGATTCCTTTAGCATCTGGTTCGCAGCATTTAGCTCATACAGGATACCCGGATTCCGGGTAGGTCTCCCGGACTCCCGGGAGAGTATGGAAGCCTCCTGCATCTGACCACTTCCTAATGAATTGGGCAGAATTAGATCCAAATAGCCCAGGCAACTCCCGGACGCCGACTTCAGGAAGTTGACAAGTATAATTTACCTATGATTTGTAATCTATTTCATTCTAAGTTTCCTTCCTTCCTATTTCCAGCAAATTACCTGTTATCTTGTTTATCTTCAGAGACTGCTTTTTCCTATCCAGCCACACTCGGATTCTTTTAAAAATGACTATGTTCTGATTATAACCTGCTTTTCCTGGATTGCGTTTGTTATTGCATTTCTCCATCATGTTCTGAAAATATTGCGTTTGTGCTTCAATAAACTGGCATATCCTTCACCTATTCTGGACTACTTTGCTGCCATTACAAACACACAGTTTATCATCACAGTAATTGATGGAAAAGTAGCCAAAAGTTGCTGTGAATTGACACCTGAAATATGTGGAAATGAATCAACACTCCCCCTCCGCTGCAAGAGTCATAAGTACAGTAAGCTTGCTTTGTAAAAAATGTATGCTATCAAGATAGATGTAACATTACTTAGCTTTGGAACACATAAATATATTTTGCAACAAGTACAAATGGGATTCCAAATGCAATTTTTTGTCAAAATTGTTTAATTTTTCAGCAAACTCTTCTTGAGATATGTTAACTTGAACACTTTGGATGATAATGATGCACAAAACTGCCAAGGCGTACTGAAAAATCATCTTTGGTGATGTTACGTACTTCAATTTGCACCTATTTTTCTGCCAAAGTCCAAGGGTTCCTGAGACACAATTGAAGCATTTGCACTGGCTGATGGGAGAACTTGGGTGGAGTGAGGATGTTCCTTGCCAAAAGCACACTTGGCCTAGTTTGGACACCTTTACACAAACAAGATTTGCTTTGTAAAGCAAGATGTTTAAAATACAAGAGCACACTGCCATTTTGTAACGGACTTACCTGATCCCCGCCGCTCCGTCCGGATGCCGCACTTCCGGGTTCGGTGGTCACATGACCGCAACCCAGAGGTGGGGATTTTGAATCCCCGTCAGCGTAAAAACCTCACTCTGACACTCGCTGAGTGTCAGAGCAACACTTACCTGTTCCTGGCTCCTGCACTTCGTGGATTGCTGTGTCTTCCAGTCTCCAGTGTCTTCCTGTGTGCTGATCTCTGCCTGTTTGACTACCCTGGCTCTCCTATCCCTGTGTACTGACCCGGCTTGCTGACCATTCTTCTGTTCTTGTGACCCGTGTACCGAACCTGGCTTGTTGACTCCGAGTTGCCTTCTGATTCTGCCTGACTCCATTCCTGTGTACCGAACCGGCTTGTCTGACTCCGCTACCTCCGCTCCACTGCGCTGTACTACATCTTGGGGCGAACCTGAGGACCGCGACCTGCGACTCCTGGTAGCAAAGCCCACCCCGCCTTGCGGCGGTTCTTGGTGAACACCGGGAAGATCGTTAGACTCCGCACCTCAGGTAAGCCAGCGCTAATTAAGATTAGTAGTAGAAGTATCCAGAATCTGTTACAGTTTGCTCTGACCATGGATGCCGCAGCTAAAGATCTGTAGGAGCATTTATTGGGGAGGATAGATAAGCAAGAAGCTAACCAAGAGCAACTTTTAAAATTCCTCAATAGTCTATCTACTGGGTTGGATGTTGTCCAGAACACCCTAGTGGCTGGTGGAACACCTGGGCCGGCAGTGGCCCCTGTACCTCAGGCCGTAGCAGCAGCTTCTTCCTCACAGTTACGGTTACCTAACCCACCCAAGTTCGATGGGGCCCCTAAGTATTGCAGAGGATTTTTAAATCAATTCGAGCTATAACCAGGGAACTTCCCTTCCGAAAAAACGAAAGTGGCCTATGTGATTTCTTTATTGTCCGGTCAAGCCTTAGAATGGGCTTCCCCCTTATGGGAGAGGGATGACCCCATTCTACATAACTTCAGCGTCTTTTTGTCCACTTTCAAGAAAATATTTGATGAGCCAGGAAGGGTGTCCAATGCCGCTTCCGGCTTATTACGTCTTCGCCAGGGAAACCAGTCTCTGGGACAGTATGCAGTCCACTTCAGAACTATGGCCTCTGAACTTCGCTGGAACGATGAGGCCCTAGTAGCTACGTTCTGGCAGGGCCTTTCAGACCGGATCAAAGACGAGCTGGTATCTCAGGAACTCCCTACGTTTTTGGATGATATTATCTCTCTCTGTGTCAAAGTTGATTTGCGTTTCAAGGAACGTAATTCCGAAAAGGAACAGTCTCGGCGTAGTATGATTCGCTTGGCCCCCAACTTCCAAACCCCTGTTCTTCCTCCAGAAGAGCACATGCAACTTGGGAGGACCCGCCTGTCAGCCAAAGAAAGGGAGAGGAGATTTCGGAACAAGTTGTGTTTATATTGTGGAGAGAGCGGCCATCTTCTGAGTTCTTGTTCTAAACGCTCGGGAAACGACAGGGCCTAACGAGTTCAGGAGCTGTATCGTTGGGCCTCTTCTCTCAGTGTCAGTCAGTTCCCAGTAGTAATGATTGCCTGTCTATTCCCATCTCCCTTCAGTTAGGACAAAAGACTTTCCCGCAGTCGGCTCTTCTTGATTCCGGAGCCGCAGGAAATTTCATCTCTGCCGCAGTAGTTAAACAATTTGCTATTCCCACACAAGCTTTGGAACAACCCATCTCTCTGATGGCCATTGGGGGAAGAATTCCTGAGGGGTCCATTCTGGTACGCACTATTCCCCTCCTGCTTCAGATAGGAGCGCTTCATCGGGAGAAGATTTCTTTTCTAGTAATTCAGAAATCTACCAACCCAGTCATCCTAGGACTTCCATGGCTTCGTCTCCACTCCCCCACCTTAGACTGGAAATCAGGTCACATATTGTCCTGGGGACAGTCCTGCTTCTCTCACTGCCTTCAGAGAGTGGTTCCTCCGAATAGTCCCAGACGTTCCCAAGAATTTCCTGTGACTCTTTTGCCTGAACCATACCAAACCTTCTCTGATATTTTTTGTCAACAAGAAGCCACTAGACTTCCTCCTCACATAATCTGGGATTGTGGCATTGATCTGATACCTGGTCATGCCCTTTGGGTTATGCAATGCCCCGGCCATCTTTCAGGGCTTTATGAATGAGCTTTTTCAAGACCTCTTGTATCAATCCGTAGTCATCTACTTGGACGACATTCTCATCTTTTCTCAAGATATAGTATCTCATCGCAGTCATGTACTGGAGGTCCTCTCTCATATCCGGGAAAATCATCTATTTTGTAAATTAGAAAAATGCACCTTCGAGCAAAAACAAATTCCCTTCCTGGGATATATTATTTCTGGCACCGGTCTACAGATGGATCCCACAAAATTGAAAGCCATACTTGACTGGCCCCAACCATCGGGTCTTAAGGCCATCCAACGCTTCCTAGGATTCTCCAACTATTATCGTCAATTTATCAAAGGATACTCTTCTCTCGTGGCTCCCATCACGGCATTGACCCGTAAATCTGCTGATGCTAGTATTTGGTCCACTGAGGCTATCCAAGCCTTTAGATTATTAAAGTCTCTTTTTTCATCTGCACCCATTCTTCAACAGCCGGATTGTTCACGTCTATTTGTCCTGGAGGTAGATGCCTCTTCCGTTGGCACTGGAGCCATACTGTCACAGCGAAGCCCTTCTGGAAAACTTCATCCCTGCGGATTCTTTTCCTGTCGCTTGTTACCTGCTGAGAGGAATTATGGGATTGGCGACAAAGAGCTCCTGGCCATCAAGCTGGCTCTCTCCGAATGGAGACATCTACTAGAAGAGGCGCAATTTCCTATCACCATATATACCGACCATAAGAATCTGCTTTACTTACGCACCGCTCGATGTCTAAACCCTCGGCAAGCAAGGTGGTCCTTATTCTTCTCACGCTTTGATTTCAACATCACTTTTCACTCTGGATCCAAGAATACGAAGGCAGACGCCTTATCTCGCTCTTTTGATCCAGCCGACATGGAATCCTTGGAAGACAATAAATTCATTGTAGATCCCTGTCAAGTATTGGCAACTACACACCTGAACAAGGGTTGTCCTCCGGGCAAAACATTCATCTTGCCACGTCTACGCACTCGACTCCTTAACTGGGCTCATCACTCTCTCTTCTCTGGGCATGCCGGCATCCGCAAGACCTGGGACTTGTTGTCCCGAAGTTATTGGTGGCCTTCTTTGCTGGACGATGTGAAGAGATTTGTTTCGGCTTGTTCCAAATGTGCTCAACACAAGACCTCTAGGAAGAAGCCTTATGGATGGTTGCTCCCATTACCCATTCCTGATTACCCGTGGTCACAGATCTCCATGGATTTTATCATGGATCTTCCTCCTTCCAAATCCTGTACTGTGGTGCTAGTGGTCACGGATCGCTTCTCTAAAACAGCTCACTTTATTGCTCTTAAAGGCCTTCCTTCTTCCTCCTCCTTAGCCGATATTTTTATTAAAGAAATATTTTGCCTCCATGGCTGTCCTCAACATATTGTGTCCGATCGGGGATCACAATTCATATCAAAATTTTGGCGGCCTTTTTGCAATAAGTCCGGAATTAGGCTTGACTTCTCTTCCGCATATCATCCCCAGTCCAATGGGTCTACTGAAAGAACTAACCAAGAATTATAGAAGTTTCTAAGAATATTTATCTCAAGTAACCAAGATAACTGGGTGGATCTTTTCCCTTGGGCCGAGTTTGCCCATAACAACCATTTCCACGAGGCCATCTCTAACTCCCCCTTTTTTGTTCTTTATGGCTGCCATCCTAGACTACCCACCTTCTCTCAAATCTCATCTTCTGAAGTTCCGGCAGTGGACTCTCTGTTTCGTAATTTCTCTGCTATTTGGGAACAGACCAAGATAAATTTAAAGAAAGCAACCACTCGTTCCATAAAATTCTACGATAAAAGGAGGAGAATGACTCCAAGTTTTTCAATCGATGACAGGGTATGGCTATCCACCCAGAACATTCGTTTAAAGGTTCCCAGTAAAAAATTTGCTCCCAAATTCATTGGCCCATTTGCTATTTCTGAGATTATTAATTCCGTAGCCTTTAGATTGAGTCTGCCTCCCTCCTTACGCATACCCAATGTCTTTCATGTCTTCTTGTTAAAACCGATGGTAACCAACAGATTATCCACCTCATCCAGAATTCCTCCTCCTGTTGTGGATCGGGATCAAGTCGAATACGAGATTAAAACTATCCTAGATTCTCGTAAAGTTCAAGGTGCCATACAGTTCTTGGTGGATTGGAAGGGTTACGGCCCTGAGGAGCGCTCATGGGTAAGAGCCATTGATCTGCATGCTCCTCGTCTACTTTAATCCTTCCATAAAAAATTTCCTTTGAAACCCTATTAGGTGTTCGGAGTACACCTTTATGGCAGGGGGTACTGTAACGGACTTACCTGATCCCCGCCGCTCCGTCCGGATGCCGCACTTCCGGGTTCGGCGGTCACATGACCGCAACCCAGAGGCGGGGATTTTGAATCCCCGTCAGCATAAAAACCTCTCTCTGACACTCGCTGAGTGTCAGAGCAACACTTACCTGTTCCTGGCTCCTGCACTTCGTGGATTGCTGTGTCTTCCAGTCTCCAGTGTCTTCCTGTGTGCTGATCTCTGCCTCTTTGACTACCCTGGCTCTCCTATCCCTGTGTACCGACCCGGCTTGCTGACTCCGAGTTGCCTTCTGATTCTGCCTGACTCCATTCCTGTGTACCGAACCGGCTTGTCTGACTCCGCTACCTCCGCTCCACTCCGCTGTACTACATCTTGGGGCGAACCTGAGGACCACAACCTGCGACTCCTGGCAGCGAAGCCCACCCCGCCTTGCGGCGGTTCTTGGTGAACACCGGGAAGATCGATAGACTCCGCACCTCAGGTAAGCCAGCGCTAATCAAGATTAGTAGTAGAAGTATCCAGAATCTGTTACACATTTCCACTATGTAAAAACACTTGAATGTTGAAAAACAGGCAAGGTGTATTGTGGTTTAAAGAATCAGACTAGCAAATTGAAGTGAATCGCTGATTCATTAGTGTCCCGATTTCAAGTGAACAAGCACAAATAGATTTTTTGAGGTTTAAAATATCTCTACTTTTTCAGCTAGAGTTACAGTCTCTATCGCTCTGACACTGAAGGAAGACGAACCCTAAGCTTAAAGATGAATAACAACTTGAACAAGACTCTTGTGGCTGATATTACTTTCTGACCAGGCAAGACGGTAAACTGTTGCATGGTGACCACAGGTTACAGCTCTAATGCAGTCCCACTAGGAGGCTGGTGAGAACCACAGAGAGAGGTACCAAATCACAAGACAAAGGCACTTCAGAAATATGGCCAAGGGTTAGAGTTGATCAAAGTCCTAGAACAGCCCAAGTTCATGGCAGGTGGAGAACATTAAAAGATACGTCGAGAAATCAGGGTGACTGTCCAAACACACAAAAAAACCTGTTTTGCATTTTATACAGAAATGTAACTGGTTGCCAATACAAGAACTGTGTGAAATTGAAGGGATTAAGTGCAATCAATCAAGAAATCAGGAATAGCTCAGGAATTTCATAGCAAAGAGTCCTAGTATCAGTGGCATATGTGTAAACTAGCTGCCTAGTAACAGATAGGCCACAGTTAAAAAAAATGTTAACTATGTACTGAAAGAGATAGCTTGCTGTAAAATAAAAACTTTAAAACCAATGGCTTGCCCATCTTATGGGTGCTACAGACACTGTTGAAAAGGTACATTGTTTAGTTGTTTTGTATAAGATTTGGATTTGTCTTATTATTTTATTTTTTGAGTCATAGGGTTCTGCAATGTTTTTGTGTCTTCAAACTGATATCCTATACACAATACCAATTTACCGGCACACAACTGATTAGCATAGTCTGTGTAAAGGGTCTCTAGACATGCCTGTACTAATGCACAGGACAAAGTGCAATTTGTCATCTCCTACAAATGTAAAGCGAGTCACTAGGCAGCTAATTACCATGGAAACGATTAGGCTTCTACATCACTTCAAACACTTACTGTGTTAACACTTTCAGCAGGGAAAGCATTCATAGGGACAGCATTCCAAATATTATTTGTATATGGTTTTAAGAAGTTTTATGGAAGTCATATGTAGACATAATTTAGAGTTGGAGTAAATCCAGCTAAAAGGTGCAATTTTACATCTTGGCAAAACCATGTTGCGCTGCAGGGTGGGGGATGTGCCAAATTAAAACGTATGGATTTCAGGTTGGGATTGCAGTGTCAAAATGAAGCTGTCTAATATTTGTGCAAAATAAATTGGGTTCATAACTTCTGTGTATTCTCCTTTCTCCCTTCAGCAATCAGAGCAGTTCCACTAGGACCCCACTGTACCCGGGAAATAGACATTGGAATTTTTAATTCTTCATGTCTTGCTGCCCATAGAATTCTAAAACAAGCGGTAGCAGTCTTGGCTTTACACAATAGGAAATTATTTTAATGCTCACTACTCAGTAAATGGACAAAAGTGTTACAAAAGCAGCCTTAGGAACTTGTTTAGAGTTGGATAAAGGTGCGCATTAAAGATACATACACATACGGTTATACATATATAATTGGTGGGAATTGGGGGCAAGCATAGGCCCAGTACAGGTGGAGAACAGTAAGGGTGTGTTCACCTAATTGCAACACATTTAGATGTGAATGCTTACACAGATATATGTTTTAGAAAGAGTATCTCTTGTTGTTCCTGGGCGGCTGGTGCAACAATACGAAATGATGATGATAATAAGCAGCACTATCAGCTTCTTATTGGCTGCTTACATACTGACCTCTGCAGTCAATCATACTTTTATAGTTAATAGCACCTCTGATATATTTGTATCAATTTGTGGCCACCTATCCGCATTACTTAATTGATATTTTCATTTGGACTACTGCAGAAATTACATTGAATATAGGGAATATAACATATGGTTCTATTTATTTTAATTTGTATTTTATTACATTTTATATGGAAAATGCATTTACTACTGACACTGTCAAACCACATCTCTAAGCTATTTCTAATTTATCATGGGGCGCACCCTTCTCTGTCTGACATGCCACTATTTTAGAGCTGGTCAGGTCGTGAGATGCACCTGACTATAGATGTACACATAAATACACTTTTTCTTGAGTGTAACATCTGCATGCAGCCATTTTTAAATGAGCCTCTTAGTGTATATTTACTTTACTATTTTACCCTTAATAATTAAATATCAAGTTAGTGTCAACCCAAAAATGTTTTGCGTTTTTTGGTAAATGGTTTCATGCACAGATATAACAAAAGGGATTTTAAACCATACATTTTTAGTTTCAGCATGTATTATTTTCAATCTACTAATAATATGAATACAAAGAGAACAAAATATTGCATACAACATTCCATACAAGCATACAAACACAAAGAGCCACCAGCAATCTATGGATGGCAAACTTTATCTAAAGAAGAACGCCAACTATTTTGGCAATAAAATATTTCCTTTTACTAGTGTTTAATGCTGCCATGTTAATGGTATAGGAATGAAACCCATTAGTTCCAATGACCTTCTACCTACTAGTCTTTCTGGTCAGGAGGGTTTGCATTACAAGACAGTTTTTTAAATGCTTCATTTAGCCAGCCCCCCCTCCCCCTCCCCACAGCAAATGCAAATCAACAACTGCATGCAAAATTAAATTGTGCTTGACATGTGGTATCACTGGCATTTAAAGCAATGCCAGAGCATGCATACACATAGGGGGAGTTCCAGTTGCCTGGAAACACCCCCTCTGTGACCTGAAGCTTAATTTTCCCATCCAAGAGCCAGTGCTGCTGGCTCTCTCCTCCTTACTGACTGACTGTCGGATGTAACGTAATCATCACGTCCCAACTCTGTCAGTAAAGAACTTTGTTGGGAGGAACTGCAGGCAGATGAGGAGACCAGATCATAGTAAGGTGAATAAAGTATTGTGTAAAGAGGGGGGCAGAGGTGTGATGATCGGGAACAGATGTGTGATGAGGGCATTACAGAGGTGTAATAAGGAGGGTAAAAAGGTGTAATTAGGGGAACAGAGGTATGATGAGGGGGGACAGAGGTGTAAAAAGCGGGATAGAGGTGTTATGAGGGGAACAGAGGTGTGATGAGAGGGTCGCTATCCAATAACGATTGTCCACCTCCAGTGATGTGGTTCCAAAGCACAATGTGATTTAATAGCAAAAAGCAGCAGAGTAACAATTCAAATAAAATAAGTACAGCCGCTACTATTGCAGGCATTCTGGATCCAGCATACAGTCATTAAGTCCTGAAGACTGTGGTCAATGTGACTGAATACTGGTCCCAGAGCCCTTGCTTATATACAGTCAGTGATACAGTGAAAACAATACAGATGATTTGGCATGTTTCCATAGGTTCAGGCTTCAGGAAGGTTCAGTGTAATGCAGGTCATTGGCCAGTTAAAACGATGCCATCCAAGGGTGGGTGTCAGCTCTCCAGAAGATGCATACTAATCTTCCCGCCAAGAACTTGTTAGGAACTTACCTTCCCCGTTCCGCTGCGCTGTCAGCGGGAGCTGACAGCAGTGTCCATGTCTTCAGCGCTGCTTCCGTTAGCGCTGCCGCACTTCCTGCTTCTCTCTGCTGCTGATCATGTGACTCCTGGGCGGGGAATTCAAACTCCTATATCTTCCCTGCTCTGACACGCTGCCTGTGTCAGAGCAATGTGTTTCCTGTTCCTGGCTACAGTTCCTGTGTCCTGACTCCTGTGATCCTGCTGCCTGTTAACCCCTCTATTCCTCCTACTCCTGTGTACCTACCTGGCTGTGTGACCGACTATTCTCTGGATCTCCCTCTGGCACCGTATACCTGATACCTCCTGTGTACCGACCCGGCTGTGTGACCGACTATTCTCTGGATCTCCCTCTGGCACCGTATACCTGATACCTTCTGTGTACCGACCCGGCTGTGTTACCGACTATTCTCTGGATCCTGCCACGCACCCATTGCCTCCGTGGATCTACCGGTTTCTGTTCCAGACCTACTACGCCTGGAATTCACGGTTAGTGCCTGTACTTGCACCGCATTGTCTATTTTCTTGTCTGCCTGCCATCACTTAGAACTTTCTCCCTTACGTCAGTAGGCTAATCTGGGGGCCGCGACCTGCGGTTCTTCGGCAGCTAAGCCCACACTACCTTGCGGTGGTTCTTGGTGAAGACCGGAAGGCCGTTAGACTCCGCGCCCTAGGTAAGCCTGTGCTAATACTGACTAAGGCATCAAGATCGTAACAGTTTGCTCTGACCATTATCTAACTGATGGAAGCGACAGGGAATCCCACTGCGAGAGTACTACTGGATAACTTAGCGGCTCAGGTTGAGGAACAGGGGAAAAATCAAGAACAGTTATTACAGATTCTGCAGACTCTGTCTAACAGGTTGGATACGCTCCAAGCAGCTCAGGTGGCAGCTCCTAATCCTCCACCTGCTCCGGCCCCACAGCCTGCCCCCGCTCCAAGCGGTTCAGCTGTATTTGCCCCCACCACCTCTCAACTCCGCATACCTAACCCACCCAAGTTCAATGGGGATCCTAAGGAATGCCAAGGCTTCTTGAACCAGTGTGCTATTCAATTCGAACTCTTGCCCGGGAACTTTCCCACACAGAAAACTAAAGTCGCCTATATTATTTCTTTATTGTCTGGTCAAGCGCTTGCCTGGGCTTCTCCTCTCTGGGAACATGATGACCCCATTCTCCATAATTGTGCCACTTTCTTGGAAACCTTCAGACGCATCTTTGATGAACCCGGACGAGTCTCCAGTGCAGCTTCTGGACTCCTCCGTCTGCGCCAGGGTACCCTTACTCTGGGCCAGTATGCCCTTCAATTTCGCACTATGGCGGCCGAACTTCGTTGGAACAATGAAGCTTTAGTGGCCACCTTTTGGCAAGGCTTGTCCGATCGTATTAAGGACGAGCTAGCAGCCCGAGAGTTACCCACTAACCTGGATGCCTTGATCTCTCTCTGTAACCAGATTGATATACGTTTCCGTGAACGCACTCAGGAAAGAGAGAGTTCCCGTCGATCTACCTTCCGTTTGGCTCCTCGCTTCCAAAGTCCTATTACACCGGAGGAAGAGCCTATGCAGTTGGGAAGAGCACGTTTATCCCAGGAGGAAAGAGAGAGGCGGTTCAAGAATCGTTTATGCCTTTATTGCGGGGAACCCGGTCATGTCCTGAGTCAATGTGGGAAGCGCCCGGGAAACGATCGGACCTAACTGATGACGGAGAGACTAAGTTAGGTATGAACATTCTCTCTCCTATGGATTCTAGTTTTTCTATCCAAGTTATTCTGCAATATACTGATAAACAATTGTCTCTTCCAGCGCTTATTGACTCCGGTGCAGCAGGGAACTTTTTACGAGCTGACATTGTAGAGCGGTTATCATTGCCTAGGCAACCCTTAGATCCACCTATTGCCATTACAGCTATAGATGGCAGTCGTATCATTGGAGGATCCATTAAGAACAGAACTGTTAACATGTCTCTACGCATTGGAGCCTTGCACACTGAGGAAATCTCCTTCTTAGTCATTTCAAAGGCTATCAACCCGTTGATCTTAGGCCTACCTTGGCTCAGACTTCACTCCCCCACTTTAGATTGGCAGAAACCGGAAGTTCTTGCATGGGGTTCAGAGTGTCATTCCCGATGTCTTCCCAGGATTCATAGACCCGCTATGGGCTGTCTCCCAACACCCTCCGGTATTCCTCCTCAATATCATTCGTTTTCTGATGTCTTTTGTGAAAAGGAGGCTTCCAAGCTACCCCCTCATAGACCTTGGGATTGCTCCATTGAATTGTTGCCGGATAAGACACCACCTAGAGGACGGGTATTTCCATTATCTCTACCCGAATCAGAGGCCATGTCCCTATATATTAAGGAGAATCTAAACAGGGGTTTTATCCGGAAATCCTCGTCACCAGCAGGAGCAGGGTTCTTTTTCGTAAAAAAGAAGGACGGCGGATTGCGTCCTTGCATAGACTACCGTGGCCTCAACGCCATAACGAAAAAGAATAGGTACCCCTTACCATTAATCTCTGAACTCTTTGATAGGATCAAGGGAGCTTCAATTTTTTCTAAGCTGGATTTGAAAGGGGCCTACAACCTTATCCGTATTAAACAAGGAGATGAATGGAAGACGGCGTTCAATACGCACGATGGGCATTTTGAGTATCTTGTCATGCCATTTGGACTTTGTAACGCTCCTGCGGTTTTTCAAAATTTTATTAACGAAGTCTTTCAGGATTTCCTGTATCAATTTGTTGTCATCTACCTTGACGATATTCTTATTTTTTCACCTGATATTATTACTCATCGCCATCATGTCTCCTTGATTCTCCAACGCCTTCGGTCGCATCATCTGTACTGTAATGTGGACAAGTGTGTCTTTGAAAAAACGCATCTTCCTTTTCTTGGTCACGTGGTTTCTGGCTCCGGATTACGTATGGACCCTGAGAAATTAAAGGCGATTTCTGATTGGCCCCAACCGGTTGGACTTAAGGCCATCCAGCGGTTTATTGGATTCTCTAATTATTACCGCCACTTTATTAAAGGGTTTTCGTCTGTTATTGCTCCCATCACTTCCCTGACCAAGAAATCTGCCAACGCTAAGACCTGGCCACCAGAGGCGGTAGAGGCCTTCAAGTATCTTAAAGAAGCCTTCATATCGGCACCTATTCTTCAACAGCCAGATTCTTCCTTCCCCTTTTTTCTCGAAGTTGACGCATCCTCCACTGGAGTAGGAGCTATTTTGTCTCAGAAGAATTCTACTGGAAAGTTTTCTCCCTGTGGCTTCTTTTCTCGTAAATTCTCATCCACCGAAAAAAACTACGGCATTGGAGACAGAGAACTACTTGCTATCAGATTGGCCTTGGAGGCCTGGAGACATCATTTGGAGGGAGCCAGATTTCCTGTTACTATTTTTACGGATCACAAGAATCTGCTTTATCTACAAACTGCATCCTGCCTCAATCCCCGTCAGGCCAGATGGTCGTTATTTTTTTTCACGATTCAATATGATCATTACCTTCAGACCAGGGTCCAAGAACAAGAAGGCTGATGCCCTCTCTCGTTCCTTTGATTCTATGGATACCGAAGAAGAGAGTGTTAGGTCTATTCTAGATCCAGAATGTATTTTGGCTACTACTCCTACTCGGGTGATCATTCCTCACGGGAAGACTTTGGTTCCTCCACATCTCCAAACTAAACTCCTTAAATGGGCTCATGCCTCCCGTTTTTCTGGTCATGCCGGTATAAAGAAGACCTTGGAATTTATCTCCCGTAGTTATTGGTGGCCGGCTATCCGTTCGGACGTTCGACAGTTTGTGACGGCGTGTTCCACTTGCGCTCAGAATAAAGTCCCTCGTCAGGCTCCATACGGTCTGCTGCAGCCTCTGCCAATTCCGGATCGACCTTGGAGTCATCTCTCCATGGATTTTATCACAGATTTACCCTCCTCCAGAGGGTTCTCAGTAGTGTGGGTGGTCACCGATCGCCTTTCCCGAGCCGCTCATTTTGTGGCATTAAAAGGTCTCCCTTCTGCTCCTGTTCTGGCTCAACTCTTCATTAAAGAAATTTTCCGCCTACACGGCTGTCCAGATATTATCGTTTCTGATCGAGGAACTCAGTTTGTGGCAAGATTTTGGAGGGCCTTTTCTCGTCTTTGTGGAATTAAGTTAAATTTCTCTTCTGCATATCATCCGCAAAGTAATGGTCTCACGGAAAGGACGAATCAAGAATTGGAGAAATTCCTCAGATGTTTCATTTCAGCTAAACATGATGATTGGGTTGATTTATTACCTTGGGCAGAATTCGCCCACAATAATAATTCACACGACTCTACCTCCATTTCTCCCTTTTTTGCTCTTCAGGGATTTCATCCTAAAGTTCCACCCTTCAAAGAGTTAACCGCTTCTGGGGTTCCTGCAGTGGATTCCCTTCTATCGGACTTCTCGTCTAGGTGGGATCTTATCAAACGCAAATTACTCCACACCTCTGCCATCAGTAAAAAAGCATTTGACAAAAGAAGAAGACCGTCTCCACTACTCACTCCTGGTGACAAAGTGTGGTTGTCTACAAGGAATCTTCGCCTGTTGGTTCCTTCTAGGAAGTTCGCTCCCCGATTTATCGGTCCCTTCAAGATCATTGAGGTCATTAATCCGGTGGCCTTTAGATTAAAATTACCCCCTACCTTGAGGATTCCCAATGTCTTCCACATTTCCCTTCTCAAACCACTTGTTGTTAACAAATTCTTCTCTTCTAAAAGACCTCCTGCTGCTATTTCTGCACCAGATCAGGAATTTGAGGTGAAGAAGATTCTAGATTCTCGGATTTCCAGAGGTTCCTTGCAGTTCCTGGTTGACTGGAAAGGTTACGGTCCTGAAGAGCGTTCTTGGATTCCTGCACGAGACCTTCATGCTCCGAGTTTGTTGAAGAATTTCCATACCAAGTTCCCTCTAAAGCCTTATAGGTTGTCCGGAGGCCACCCCTGAAGGAGGGGGTACTGTTAGGAACTTACCTTCCCCGTTCCGCTGCGCTGTCAGCGGGAGCTGACAGCGGTGTCCATGTCTTCAGCGCTGCTTCCGTTAGCGCTGCCGCACTTCCTGCTTCTCTCTGCTGCTGATCATGTGACTCCTGGGCGGGGAATTCAAACTCCTATATCTTCCCTGCTCTGACACGCTGCCTGTGTCAGAGCAATGTGTTTCCTGTTCCTGGCTACAGTTCCTGTGTCCTGACTCCTGTGATCCTGCTCCCTGTTAACCCCTCTATTCCTCCTACTCCTGTGTACCTACCTGGCTGTGTGACCGACTATTCTCTGGATCTCCCTCTGGCACCGTATACCTGATACCTCCTGTGTACCGACCCGGCTGTGTGACCGACTATTCTCTGGATCTCCCTCTGGCACCGTATACCTGATACCTTCTGTGTACCGACCCGGCTGTGTGACCGACTATTCTCTGGATCTCCCTCTGGCACCGTATACCTGATACCTTCTGTGTACCGACCCGGCTGTGTTACCGACTATTCTCTGGATCCTGCCACGCACCCATTGCCTCCGTGGATCTACCGGTTTCTGTTCCAGACCTACTACGCCTGGAATTCACGGTTAGTGCCTGTACTTGCACCGCATTGTCTATTTTCTTGTCTGCCTGCCATCACTTAGAACTTTCTCCCTTACGTCAGTAGGCTAATCTGGGGGCCGCGACCTGCGGTTCTTCGGCAGCTAAGCCCACACTACCTTGCGGTGGTTCTTGGTGAAGACCGGAAGGCCGTTAGACTCCGCGCCCTAGGTAAGCCTGTGCTAATACTGACTAAGGCATCAAGATCGTAACAGAACTAGTTCAAACTGGTCTATTTACATTACACAGACAATACCATTTCAGATCATTAATTCCCTACAATTCATTTACGCAATGTGTAATCCTTTAGGCTATTCAACTGGACGTCTGTGGATAAATAGGGGATTAGAATGATACCAGACATGATATGTTTCCTTAGATCTCACTAACATTTATATAACATTATAATATTTCACCATAATCTCTGATACATTTCATTACAAATAACTATGTGTTGAAACTAATTTTATAATGAGCTAATTACATGTGTATGCATTTGTGTAAATGCGTGTATAAGTGTTTGCACGTGTTGTGGTTAGCTACGCTCCTCCACGTCATAGCATGCTATTCGCATAACTTCAGACATAGACAATCGGATTGTTATATATATAGATTTGAGATGACCATGTCCAATTAGCCAACTTTGACTATATATATATATATATATATATATATATATATATATATATATATATATATATATATATAGTCAAATTTGGCTAATTGGACATGGTCATCTCAAATCAATGTCCAATTAGCCAATATATATATATATATATATATATATATATATATATAAACAATCGTGCACAGTCACAGTTGACTATTTTTTGGGAAATATTTGGACACCCCCCTTTAAAATTCCTGCGTTTGCCCCTGCAGTGAGTAAGGGCTCCAAAGAAAGAAACCTGGGGTCACAGAAGCAATTTTTTTTTCCTCCTTCAAGCAGGTACTGTCTGCCACTCCCCATAATCTTGCCGTAATGGAACTGTCACAAGAGGGACATCACAACAGCTCTGTAACAAGTTAAGCAGAAAGAGGTGAGAACATTGTCGAAGTCAGCAAATTGGATAAAGTCATTTCAATTAAAAATCGAACAAACTTGGTTGTCTTTGTCTGAAAAGATGCGTACGGTATGCTACAGCGTAAAAGGGCACGCTACGGCGTAAAAGAGCGTACGCAGCTGCAACAAGTGGCAGCAACAGTATTTAGCCTTTTATATACATTCACACAAACACGCATACTTGTAAAATAGTACACATTAATGGTAGTTGCAACACATAGTCATTTATGTCGAAATATAGTAGTATTTATGTTTTATATTATAAGTTATATGCACATTAGTGAAATATATGGAACAGGTTGAAGGAATCATATCATGTGTGGTATCATAATAAACCTCTTAACATTTGCTACTGTTCGGTTCACTCTGCGAAGGAATCGCAGAGTGCATACACAAGTTATGAATGATAGGGAATTGAACTACTTAAGACTAAGGAATCTTGGCGGGAAGAGCAGAGCATACCCCCTGGAGAGATGACCCCCTCCTTTGGATTCTTTAGGATGAACTAGCCAATGATTGACAACCCCTTGAACCTTACTGAAACCTGGATCAATAGAAGCAAGCTATACCATCTTCATTGTTTTACTGTATTCCTGTGTGCATATAAGCAGCAGCTTCTTATCTAGTGTTCAGACATCTTGTCCCCAGACTTCAGGATTGAATGACTGTACACTGGAATCAGAGCGCCTGCGATAAGTAACGGCTGTACTTATTATAATTTTTCGCTTGAATATCTACTGCTACTTTTTGAGAATAAATCTTTGTGCGTTGGAAACACAAATCGAGATTCGACAATCGTTATTGGTTAGCGACAATACGCACATAACAACATAATGGTGTTGCACTGTTATAGCCTTTGGTGAAGCTAAGAGATCTGGAAAATAGCACATCCATAGTAAGTTTAATATAGCTTTATACCATAAGTCCTTGTTTTCCGCAAAAATAAATAAATATGCGTTTTGGATGATTTTCAGTTTTAAACTCCATGGGCTAGATTTACTAAGCTGCGGGTTTGAAAAAGTGGGGATGTTGCTTATAGCAACCAATCAGATTCTAGCTATCATTTTGTAGAAAGTACTAAATAAATGAAAGCTAGAATCTGATTGGTTGCTATAGGCAACATCCCCACTTTTTCAAACCCGCAGCTAAGTAAATCTAGTCCCATGTGTATCACAATATTGAAAGCAACAAGACATTATAGTATTCACTATGAAAGAAGATATGAGTGGAATTAGGAATTACAGTGATAAATCATGTGTAGGTATAAATAAATACATTACTTACTTCATATTTGGTAGATTAATGTGAAACTATAACTGGGGAGTATGCAGTATTAGTTAATCTATGAAAGGTACAATGCACTATTTATTATGTTTATGGAAGTTTCTTAAAATATATTTTTAATATTAGCACTGGCCACCATTCGTATAATAAGGTTATTAGATATCAAGCTGTCATTCTAGTTTTTTTAGATAAATACAGGTATTATTTATTTTGTTTTATAAATAAAATAAATGAATGAATGTATTGTTATTTTATTAAATAAACTTATATGTGTCTGTTGTTCAGCAATACAGTTGGACACCTTCTTCAACAACTGTAACCTTGTAACCTTCTCCATCTCCCAGAATCCCAAGGGTAAACTCTTCTTTTCAGGTTCATTTAGCTATCAAATTCCTTGAAAATATCATTGCCAGCTTTCGTTATAAAGAAGAAAGGAATGGATGACTTCATCTTCTAATCAAAATATGTACTTTTACATTATTGATGTTGCTTTTCATATTTCCACAGTTTTGTGAAATACTGTATATCTGGCATACAAGAGGTCTAAAGATAAAAATGCTCAGATATCTAAGGGGTCTATTTACAACGGTGTGATGAGCCATACAAATGGAGAAAACAGCAGTTTTTTTCCATTAAATTGCCATCACATTATTTACTAAGGTTTCAGTGAGGGGAAAAATCCTAGCTTTCCATATATTAATACTGTATATACTCGAGTATAAGTTGACCCGAATATAAGCCGAGGCACCTAATTTTACCACAAAAAACTGGGAAAACTTATTGACTCGAGTATAAGCCTAGGGTGGAAAACAGCGCTAATTTAACCACAAAAACCTAAATAAAAATGATAGGTTAAATATATGAAATCATTTTTAGCCAAACCATAAATAACAGTACATGACAAGGAACATTCATAAATGATTATAAAATCATTGGGTACAACCTAGCCTAAATAGATCAAAGATAATGTAAGCAATACCCTAGGGTGCTCTTTTGTGATGTAAATTGATGGGTTTGTAAAAATGAAGTATAGTTTTCACAGGTGGCATCCCTGTATATATGAGAGAGAGTTGTAAAATGAAGTATCGTTTTCACAGGTGGCATCCCTGTATATATGAGAGAGATTTGTAAAATGAAGTATAGTTTTTACAGGTGGCATCCCTAAGAAAAAAAAGAGAGAGAGAGAGAGAGAGACTTTTTATTTACCCCCGCAGTGGAACGTTCCAACAACAGGAAGTTCGGCATGCAAAACTTCCTGTCGGTGGAACGCACATGTGTTCCACTCCAGAAGTTAACAGCCGAGGGACCGGACACCAGGTCAGTTCACCCGTGCATAAGCCGAGTGGGCTTTTTCAGCATACAAAAATGTGCTGAAAAACTCGGCTTTTACACGAGTATATACGGTATGTGGACTGCAAAACTATGCAATTTACCAAGCTGCGAAAAGGATGGCATTAGGCACCAGATTGTGCACAGGCCCCTGTACACTTATCTGTATCCAGCTGGAGCCTTTCGCATTCATCAACAGCACATGCCTGGACATTTTACCGGTGCATACACAAAATATCAACAATAAGTCAGAAGAAAGATGAATCACGGATGTCCATTGCGTCAGTGTAAGGAGCAAAGACCCATCCTTTCTTGCAGTGAAGGGGAATTTCGCATTGCGCTTTGCATCGCAAGGCAGGTAAGTTTTATTAAATAGCTGCGATACTGCATTATGCATCGCAGCATTATGACGGGATGCATAATGTTGTAGTACGCTGGGCAGAATTAGTAAAGAGAGCCTCAATTCTCTAATACATGTGTAAACCTATGGTGCTAACAAGATTTAATCAACATTGTTTTAAAGAGGCACTTCCTATCTGATATAGGGTATTTGTAATCGTGGCATTATTGCCTATGCCACATCACACAGAGAAAGGAAAAAGGCTTCAGAAAGTACACCGTTCTTTATTTAGATTATTATCATTGACCTAAAATTCGCTTGACATGTTTGATTGATTTCATGCACAGTTTTAGGATCACATCAACATTTACCCTTATGGAAATAAGGTTTACATGTACAGATTCTCTAGCGCTTCATCCTTAGCCAGTGGAAATTATTTGGAGAGTAATTGTTTTGTAATTTAGTTTTATAACCAAAAATAAAGACATGTCAGAAAAGGCCAAAACACAGAGGTCTCTGTCCATTGACCTATTTGCTGTCTTGAGGCATTTATAGATGTAGCAATTTACGAAGCACTCACGCATTCAGAATTGTAGATGTGATTTATAGTGTTAGCAGCTCCTGACTGCACTTGCATGTACACCTACTGATTTGTATGTGAATGTGATATTTGTATAGTGGGCCAGATGTGTCCATTGTGATGATACATAGACAACCATGTAATGTATGAGAGGAATTAAAATGACAAACAAAAATATGCCATAGAAAGGTTTGCATGCTTTAAAAAAAAAATTATGTACACTTACATTGAATATATAGTGTGCAGTTTTAAAGGTTTCGAAAATATACACATATCTATGAATTTATATTTATTTATTGCTTACTGTCCATCTTACTCAGTGACACAATTGACTTGGGCTATATTTACAATAGGGAGCAAAAGTTCAATGAATAGCACACTTCACAATCATCATTATTATTGTATTGTAAGCCACAAACTTTCACAATGCCATACATTGAGGAAGGAGAGCATATTAGAAGACTAAGAAACACAGAACATTCAAGAAGCATTAACGCATTAATACTGAGAAGTTATACATACAACTGTATATAGCACATTATAGGTAAGGTGTATAACAAACGAGTGTTGTACAGACCATGTAAGAGCCATGATACAAGGATGCATAGATGGAAGACAGGAGGAGAGAGGGTCCTGCTTGTTACAGTTTACAATCTATTTGAGAAGTCAATGAGCTTGCTTTGCACAAGGCTTTTGGCACCAAGGTTGCATTATGTATAACTAGCTCTACATATGTTTTTAGCTGCGAAAAATTGGTGGATATGATAACCAGATATTTAAATGAACATGATTATTTACTCCACTACACAGAAAAGAAGAACAAAGAAAGACATGCAACAACCTCTCTTCAACACCCAGTTCAACATTCACCACATGCAACTAGAAAGAATCCTGATAAGACATTGGCACATCCTCCTTCAAGAAGAAATGCTGAAAGAAACACTACCAGAGGGACCAAGGATCATCTACCAGGAAGTTGAAAACCTAGAGAACACCTTCAAATCGAGATTCATCCCAAAAGAAGAGAACAAGACCAGTACCTGACTAGAAAAGAGAAATGGATTCTACTACTGTAATAGACATGCTTACCATGTTGTGGCACTGGTGCCCTTCCTCCCTCCTCTCTTCTCCGTTCGCATTGAATGTTGGGCGTGATTTCATCACGTCACGCCCGACATTGAGTGAGGAACTGCGCAGAGAGGACTCAGCACGCAAGCAAGAAGACAGATGAGAGAAGACAAAAAGAGAAGAAAAGAGATGAAACAAGCCAATAGCAAGGTAAGTAAAGGAACGGAGACAAGCGTAGGAAAACAGAAAGCCAGAAGTGATGAAGAAGAGGGAGGGAGGCACAGAGTGAGATGAAGAGGGGGGACAGAAAACCAAAGAGCGATGAAGAGGGGGGACAGAAAGACACAGAGTGAGAAAAAGAGGGGGTGACAGAAAGCCACAGAATGATGAAGAAGAGGAGGGGAGGCACAGAGTGAGAAGAAGAGGGGGGCAGAAAGACAAAGAGTGATGAAGAAGGGGGAAAGCAGCATGTCACAGAGTGATGAGAAGGGCGGGGAGGAAGGCACAGAGTGATGAAGAAGGGGGGGCAAGAAGGCACAGAGTGATGAAGAAGGGGGGCAAAAAGGCACAGAGTGATGAAGAAGGAGGGCACAGAAAGGCACAGGGTGATGAAGAGGGGGGAGCAGAAAGGCACAGAGTAATGAAGAGGGGGGGGGGAGCAGAAAGGCACAGAGTGATAATGAGGGGGGAGACAGATAGCCACAGAGTGATGAAGCAGAGGGGGGGGGGGACAGAAAGCCACAGAGTAATGAGGAAAAGGTGGGTCACACAAGGCCACAGAGTGATGAAGAAGAGGGGGGAGAAAGGCACAGAGTTATGAAGAAGAGGGGGGAAGGCTCAGAGTGAGGAAGAAGAGGAAGAGGGGGGGCAAAAAAGCACAGAGTGATGAAGAGGGGGAGCAGAAAGGCACAGAATGATGAAGAAGAAGTGGGGAGGCACAGAGTGATGAAAAAGAGGGGGTCAGAAAAGCACAGAGTGATGAAGAAGGGGGGGCAGAAAGGCACAGAGTGATGAAGAAGGAGGGGACAGAAAGGCACAGAGAGATGAAGAAGGAGGGGACAGAAAAGCACAGGGTGATGAAGAGGGGGGGCAGAAAGGCACAGAGTGATGAAGACGGGGGGAGCAGAAAGGAACCGAGTGATGAAAAGGGAGGGGAGCAGAAAGGCACAGAGTGATGAAGAGGGGGTGAGACAGATAGCCACAGAGTGATGAAGCGGAGGGGAGGGACAGAAAGCCACAAAGTGATGAAGAAGAGGGGGGACAGAAAGCCACAGAGTGATGAAGAAGAGGGGGGGTCACAGAAAGCCACAGAGTGATGAAGAAGAGGAGGGGGCACGGAGTGATGAAAATGGTGGATATGCTAACCAGATATTTAAATGAACCAAATGGATTTTTAATCTGAAATCTCTGACACCGAACGGCCTTAATGTGGACTTTGATCTGAGTACTTCTCATTAATTCCTCTTTTCCCATGTGCCCTTACTTCAGAACTTTTCTTCTAGAATGATTTTTATGATTTGTTTATTGTGTTTGTCTGTCTGGCCTTGTTACATTATTTTCAAAGAAGACGACTCCATATGGATTTCTTAATCACTTTCAGTGTTTGCTCTATTTTTCTGTATGGACCTCCAAAAAATGGCTCTGTGCATATTAGACAAAAGAAAAACACTAGCTCTATGCTCTACACTTTCATTCTGTTTCAACTGAGCTAATGGATGAGCTCTCTATCTCAGATTGGATGAATATGGCTTGCAATTAACTCAACATATGATTGTATTTTTTGTCCAAATCCCTCACACTATAAATAATTTCTATAGCGGTGTAATGGTCACATTGATATCCCTGAGGAGACCCTCACCGGGTGAAACATGCTGGTTGACTGCCCATTAGGAATGGAAACAAGAAGTATACCCATTCTTACATCTCGGGTATGTGCCTGCCTGGCAGGAAAAAACAGCTGATACCGCTGACTAAAGCTCCAGGTAGCCAGGGCGCATGCGCGAAAACGCTACACTACACGGAGAAGTACTTTTAAGTTACCATCGATTAGGACGGCCCCACGAACAGTACTAATCAAGGACTCTTTGGACTCAGTTCAATATTGGAGGGGGACCCCCATATGGTACTTTGGTACATTAGATAACCGAACTTACCTGAAATCCCTGTTCAGGGATCTTGAGATGGAGCACTAATATTCCCCTTCTCCTTAAAGATATTGAGAATTCTACTTGTCACAGCTGTTAACAAACAATGAGTGACCTATTTGTTTTTATTTTTATTTTTGCTGGAACTATCTATGTTTGCAATTTTTTGTCTTGTTTTTAACAGTACTGCAGTTACCATTGACTCTTTTTTGAACACCCCTAGAGGATTTATTTTTTTCTGTGGCAATATATATATACATATCTACATATTTTGTACTGGTCTGGACCAAGTATGGATTATTTGTTTGATTTTGCCCTTTTCTTCTTTTGAATTAAATAATTTGTATTCATTCATTTTGTTGGCACCTATATTTCCTATTCATACACCATTGTTTTATCTATGCACCAGGTAATACACTTTTTCCAGGATCCAGACAAGCCGCAAATAAAGAAACCAGCAGCCACAGGTGGTGAAAGTGACAAGAACAAACAGGACAGTCTGTGAAATGTTCTAATTCTAGTGGGACAATCCCGATTTTTTTGGTTACTGTTCTGCCTAATTTAAGGGGGAGGTCAAGACTGTGTAATCTTTATATATACACTGCATTCTTTATATACTACACTATGGTGCTAGCTGTCCTTCGTGGGCTGATCACTCCCCCTCTATACAGGTAGAGGAAGAGAGGATAGGGAGAAAATGTGTATTCGAAGGCACTCCGCGATATCAATAATAGATTAAAATATCTATATTTTATTTGGTATGCTTTAAAAAGAATCCCTCCTAATTGAATAGCGAAATATTAAAACCAATGTGATTAAAGTGAATTTAAAATAGCAAAATAAATTGCTATACCCCGCTACTTGATATAAGTATGTATAGCTGTTCAATATATAGTATAGTGATCACTCCTATATTAGACCAGTCTAACAGTTGAATATCACTCCAAATCAAAATTGGTTTGAGTATATATAGTGTAAATTGGACTGAATATCATGTAATCTTATTGGCAACAGTGTGTGGATGAACTTAATTGGAATCTCTGGCAGTTATTTAATCGATCTGATGTCCCAATAATCCTTTGGAATAACTATATTTATCAATAAAAGGATATCTTAAGATAATGAGAGTTCCATATAAATCTGAGACACATTCTCAATGTGATTTCACTAATCCACATACACATTATTATATAGAGCTCAGTCAGGACTTGAGCTTTTGTATAAATGTACTCCCCCTCTAGAATCTGGTCTCGTCTCTATGATGACTAGCCACACCCCCTCTGGTGGGCCCCTAGCGTTGCAGTCCCCCGGTGGGCCCTTCATGTCCCAGTCCCACACTGCATGCAAAACAACAAAACACACCACCATAAAGCCTATCACAAACATTACTTCTAAAAGCATTAACCAGACCTCAGAGAAAATTCACGTGTAACACCATAGGAGTAGTCTATCTCCTCCAATGTCCCTTTGGACTACAGTACATAGGTAGGACAATAAAAGACTTGAAGACCAGAATAATGTAACACATAAGGAACATTAAGAATGATGTACAAAACCACATCTTATCAGAATACTTCAGAGTACATCACCAATCAGGATTATCTTTTCTAAAGAACATAAAGAAATCGTGGAGTGGAGGAGTTTTTGTAATACAAATGTTCAGAGAAGAAGTTAAGTAGATCAACACAATAGGTAAAATAACACCCAAGGGACTCAACATTGACTTTGACTTGGGAACCTTCCTGTGACCCACTGCAAGATTTGATAAGTATCAAAATCACACCATGAGGTACCAGTCCACACCCATCACACTGTGACCCATTTCATCATTACACTGTGCCTCATCACACTTTTGTTCCTCCATCACACTCTATCCCTTTATTACACTGTGCCACCTTTATCAAACTGCCCCATTCATCATACTCTTCCCTCTCCATCACACTATGCCCCCTCCATCATCACACTTTGGTTCCTCAATCACATTGTTTCCCCTTTCTTACACTGTGCCACTTTTATTAAAAACTGCATCTTTCATCACACTCTTGCCTCTCCATCTCACTGTGCTCCCCCCTGCATAATCTCACTGTGCTATTCTCATTAGACTGTGCCTTCCGTTCTTTACTTACCTTTCTATGACTTTCTTTTCTTCTGCACTGCTCCTCACTGACTGTGTCGGGACATGACGACATCACATCCGACAGTCCAAGAGAAAGGAGCAGGGAGGAGGGTGCCGGGTGCCACAGCAAGTGAATGTAGCCGCAGTATTTTTTTTTCTGGGCCGGTGGATTGGACAAGCGTAGAAGGCAGGTGGAGTGAAGTGCCTTTCAGCCATGGCGCCCCCCCCATCTTGCTTACCCCTTCAAGGACAACCGATACAATTGCACAAAACATCACACCTCAATAAGGTGAGTCTCTTTCCTCAGAACCCTACAAGCACCACACACTGAAACCTGAAAACACCCACCAACCAATTCCTCACCCTATTCCTAATACTAAGCCTAAGTGTAAGAGTTAGCTCCTATGAGAAGCGGAATTGGCGCTTTAAAAATACTGATATAGAGGTCGTAATTTAAAATGACGTCAAAACAGGCTGCCGTTATTACTACTGATCGTGATTTCTTAGCACACTGTCAGGGACTTGTTTTGTCATTCTTATGGTCAGTCATCATTTATTAGGAGTCAGGCAAGTGAGTTTCGATTTTTTTTTGTTCGTGGTAGTCACTGTCGGTGTTATCAGTACCGTTAAAGTGACTACTACCGTGCATTCTAGCACATGTATTTACAATCAAAAGCATCTGTAAAACATATTTTTATATAGAGAAGACATGAATAACATCCTGATTAATGTATTTAATTGGGAAGAAAATGCAATAAACTTGTTTTTATTAATGAATATTATTATTAACAGGTGACAATTAAATACATTTTTTTCTGTGTGTTCTGCTAGGACTTTATATTCTACATAACTATGTTCGTATCCTGCAGTGTCTGTCTCAATGTGGCAAGTGCCCTATCTGCAGGCTATACCTACAACCGCTATACACTATGCCTACATCCGCTTGTAGTTATCTATGCCAGAATTATGAGCGTTTTTAAATACATGCACATTATGTTCATTTTGCCTGCCTAGAATGAATGAGTGAATGAATGAATGACAAAATTAAGCTTTCTGTTAGTGCCGTAAGTGAGTAAACATTGTTTAATATTCAGGCATTATATGAGAACAAAAGGGGAAACATTAATTCAATCCATTAAATATGATGCAAAATTCATTTTTCTAATCTCCTGCAATAACTGTTGCCCATTTACTGGGCTCTCCATAACCAGACTTTCACCACTACAATCCATTTTTAATGTAAAGGCTATACTCATTTTCCTTGGAAAAATTCTTCTATTGTTGCTCTGTTCTATGATATTCATCGGTTGCATGTAGTTTTCAGAATCCCCAACTCGACCCCTGCCCATTTCATCCACACTCATTACTTGTCCCAGTTCCCAGTTATATGACATTTTTCGGGCTGTATCAACTTATTAAATCCCTCATTCGTGCAACAATACTTTCCCCTAGCATGTAATTCTAAAAATGGTCCCTTAAAACTCAATCAATTATCAAATCCACAGACCCATGTTTTAACCTCCCTAAGCTACAATTTACCACCCGTCAACACAACATATTTATTCTCTTTCTATGAAACACCCTTCTGTCTCCCATACGAACATTGCTGTGTGATTGTATAATATGGCTTTTAGGGTAAGGTAAATAGAAACCCCCAATTTGTTGAATTGAACATTTTACCAATTCTTTATGTACAAAACTGTACTTAGTCTGTATGCAGGGATATATAACCGTACTATATTCACAAATTATGTTATTTAATTAAAGTATGAACATCTCCGTTCATTATCATACTAGCTTCATTCTTAATTAAATCATACCTCTATCCACTATTTTGCATGGCATCTCATACCATTCCCCACATCATGCTTTGCACACTAATATGCTCACTTTCATGACTGATATAGCTCTGTCCTCTTTTTTGAATTACAATATTTTAGGTTGAGGTGCTTAGTTGGCACACAATATGTAAGAAAGGGGAAAATGTTGTTAGGGAAGACCCCTAAAATTGTATGCCATTGTGTAACATTCCCAAATGTATATTAAAAGTTACTCTTTTGGGGAAATTGATTTTAGAATCAGTGGTCTATTGAGACACAAAACATTGCATAACTATCTTTATTATTTTTTACAGATACATTTCTTTAAAAATCTTTATGCAGTGTAGTATGATAATGTAAGTTCTGCACATGACCGCATTCATGATTCTGCTTTGCTGAGAAAAGATGTTTTGTGTTATCCTGAGTATAAAACTTTGTGCTCCAAGCCGTTCTTTTCTTCTTTGATATTCACTCCTATAAAAAATAAAAAAAAATAATGACTGTCCTTCTCTTTTTATAGTACTGTGCTGAATGTTAAAGAGCACATTAATCATACAGAGAATTGTGTTCTACTGTTGAGATAGCAGTTTCATGCTAGAGAGTAGGACATGGATTTCACATTGTGTGCAGTAATAAATCTCCACTAAACATGCCCCTCTGATTTATGCTCCTATACAAATCTGACTGGTGAATGGGCTGTAGACAATGTATATGTGAAGCACTTTTAACCTATTTCTTAAGTGCAAATAATCATATGCTAAATCATATGCACAATATGTCACAATAAATTAACAAGTACTAATTTCTAAATACAAGCAATTCTAACTTGGTTTAAGGAGAGTAGCTGGGAGTAAATGCATAAGAAACTAAGTCAGTGTTATATAAAGCACGAATAGTCCTGTTCAAAATTCACAGCTTTATAATGATCATTGTGTCAATAATGGCCATTGCTTCAAGTCAGAATAAAATGTAATGTGCATTACCAAAGCAGACAAAACTACATTTCAGTGCATGCCCACTTATGTGCAATACGAAATCCTGCAAACATTTGTTGAGGATTTTCCCTTTCCTTGCAACCTTGTTGTGAGGTTTACACGTAAACCAAGCACTGCCTACTTGGGCTCCTTTGAGGCCCTCCTAGATCAGTGGTGGGCAACAGGTTGCCCTCTGAGCCTTCACTTGCAGTTCCTAGCTCCTTCCTGCTTTATTGTCGGATTTGTTTGTTATAACTTGTAACACTTGTCTAAAATGTCTGCTGATAGGTATATGTGATTAAATATATCATTTTAACTTGTTACCAAGATTAAGTGTAATTTTAGGGCCCATTGGAAGGATAGGGGCCACACCATGCAACATCCATAGTGTATCAGGTTGCCCAACACTGTCCTAGATGGATAAAAGTCCTTGCCGATAAGGTGGTTGAAACCTGACTCCTGAGCTTATGTCTGAATTTTAGTCTTTGGGGACAACTAAAACCAACAAGTTTGAGAACCTGAAAAAAAACAGCGTGATTATGCTAATAAGCTTACTCTTTATTTCCCTGTCTAATGAAATTACGACAGTCATGGACAAAAGTTTTGAGAATGACACAAGTATTGGTTTTCACAAAGTTTGCTGCTTCAGTGTTTTTAGACCTTTTTTGTCAGATGTTGCTCTGGTATACTGAAGTAAAATTACAAGCATTTCATAAGTGTCAAAGGCTTGTATTGACAATTATATTAAGTTTATGCAAATAGTCAATATTTACAGTGTTGACCCTTATTTTTGAAGACCTGCTGACTGATGGCCACCCATTCATGCATAATAAATGTTTGGAGTTTGTCTTGAGGATTGACCACAAGTTCTATGTGGGATTAAGGTTTGGGGAGTTTCCTGGCCATGGACCCAAAATTTTGATGTTTTGATCCTTGAGCCACTTAGTTATCATTTTTGCCTTATGGCAAGGTTCTCCATCATGCTGAAAAAGGCATTGTTCGGCACCAAACTGCTCTTAGATGGTTGGGAGAAGTTGCTCTTGGAGTATGTTTTGGTGCCATTCTTTATTCATGGCTTTGATTTTAGACAAAATTGTGAGTGAGCCCACTCCCTTGGCTGAGAAGCAGCCCCACACATGAATGGTCTTAGGATGCTTTACTATTGGCATGACACAGGACTGATGGTAGCACTCATCTTTACTTCAACGGACAAGCGTATTTCCAGATGCCCCAAACAATCTGAAAGGAGATTCATCAGAGAAAATGACTTTACCCCAGTCCTCAGCAGGCCAATCCCTGTACATTTTTGCAGAATATCAGTCTGCCCCTGATGTTTTTCCTGGAGAGAAGTGGCTTCTTTGCTGGCTTTCTTAACACCAGGCCATCCTCCAAAAGTCTCCGCCTCCCTGTGCTTGCAGATGCACTCACACCTGGCTACTGCTACTCCTGAGCAAGCTCTGCAATGGTGGTGCCCCGATCAAGCAGCTGAATCAACTTTAGGAGATGGTCCTAGCGTTTGCTAGATGTTCTTGGGCACCCAAAAGCCTTCATCACCACTATCGAACCTCTCTCCTTGAAGTTCTTGATGATCTGATAAATGGTTGATTTAGGTGCAATCTTAGTACAGCAATATCCTTGCCTGTGAAGCCCTTTTTGTGCAAAGCAATGATGACTGCAAGTGTTTCCCTGAAGATAACCATGGTTAACAGAGGAAGAACAATGTATTCAAGCACCACCCTCCTTTTAAAGCTTCCAGTCTGTTATTCTAACTCAATCAGCATGACACTGATCTCCAGTCTTGTCCTTGTCAACACTCTCACCTGTGTTAATGAGAGAATCACTGACCTGATGTCAGCTGGTCCTTTTGTGGCAGGTCTGAAATGCAGTGGAAATTTTGTTTTTGGGATAAAGTTCATTGTCATGGCAAAGAGGGACTTTGAAATTAATTGCAATTCATCTGATCACTCTTTGTGACATTCTGGAGTATATTCAAATTGCCACCATAAAAACTGAGGCAGCAGACTTTGTGAAAAATAATATTTGTGTAATTCTCAAAACTTTTTGCCAGGACTGTACCTTATGACAATACCAGATGCAGCAAAAGTGTAGCTTTACACAATGTATATGTATATTGTACAGAAGGCTTCACCACAGTTAGCCAAGGACTTACACTGTAGTGAGTAACATACTGGCAATGGGTTTATTTGTATAAGGTGGGTTTAACTGTAAATCTTAAAATGACTATTAATGACTAAAACTAGAAGTTAGCTTGTTGTATTAAAATAATGGCATACGATTGGGTATCTAGTTCCAAGTGCCACCATTTTCCTGATGATATAGCAAACCCAAAGAATAAATGGATCAGCGAGCACAATAGCTTGTGCTTATTTTGTCAAAACACATAAACAGCTGATTTCATTGCACAGCTTCTGTTATATTTATTTTTGTGTAAATTTGACGCCCTCCATCTCCTAAAAAAACACACTGTACAATGAAGTACAAAAATAGGCTTCCCAAATACATGATATAAATATATACTGAATATATTTATATATCTTCTGTACATCATAAAATTTTACACCCAAACCACTACACAGTTATATCATGCACAAGTACCTTGAAACAGCTATCTCAAATTAGCTGCATCTCAAGTTCTGAAATTTCAAAGAACATTCGTAAGGTTAATAGATTGCTTGAAATGAACCATCACAGATTTCGATTTAGATACAACAGATGGTAATATAAAAAAAAACTAAACAAATCCTTTGATTCTGTAGCTTTTATCTTCTTGCTGTTTCTAAAGGACAGAAATTGGGCAACAAGAAAGTTACAGCAGACAAAATTAAAAACCTGTTTATGTGATTAGTGGACATAGAATTTGATGGCAGATAAGAACCACATAGCCCATCTAATTTGCCATTTTCATTCCTAAAAACAGAAAAACATATTAGATCCTTAGCATTTTTTTCCTAGTATAGAATGGTATATCCAACGGATGTTTAAACTTTACCCTATACCGCTTCTGTTGGGAGGCTATTTCACCAATATACTATCATTTTGATAAAGTAAGTTTCCTCAAGTTCCCCTTAAGCCTGCTGCTCTCTATTTTTAGTATGTGTCCTCTTGTTCTAGTATTCTTTTTCACTGTAGAAAACTTTCCTTATGTATCTTGTAAAAATCCTTTATATATTTTTTTATTTTTTTATCATATCCCCACTTCCTTCTCTGCAGCAATCAATGCATATTGAGGTTGTTTGGTCTTTCCAGGTAATTTTTGTTATGTAGATCATATACAATTTTAATAGCCCTTCTGTCACAATTATAGCCTAATCAGACTAATGATGAAATAATATCTTGACGTTGTCATGGTATATCCTAAACTCAGAAGTTACATGTTTTCCAGTACATTACTGTGCTGATACGTTCGTATGTAATAGAATCACGAGTGAGAGAGTTGTAATGTCATCCTCAGCCTTGTCTTGAACCTTCTCCAGATTGTTGACTTTTCTGCAGTTGGTGGAATGGATCCAAGTGTCTCTTTCTGCTACTTTCAAAGAACTGGCGCTGGTCATCAAAACTTAGTTCAGGCCTTCCCACCTGTCTGTTAAACAACCTGAGCGTAAGAAATTGTGGATCATAATATATTCTCCAGGTTCAACATCATGACAATTAGTGGCTGGCAAATTAGAAGACAGTATTTTGATATTCTTTTGTTGCTGTCTCAACTCCGCTTTATAAGATATTGAACTGTCACTTCATTGTTGCATTTTAAGTTAACTTGTGGATTTATCATTAAGTGAGGTTGTCTGCCAATAGGTATTTCAAAAGGTGACAGGTTAAGAAGTGGTCTAGGAGTAGTTCTGATGCTGTGGAGAACAAGTGGCAATGCTTCCAGCCAATCTAATCCCATTTCAGCCATCACTTAACTCAATTTCATATTGATATTGCCATTTACCCTCTTTACTTTCACACTGGCTTGTGGCCTATAGAGACTGGTATTTTACTATCAATACCCATGAGCTTACACATAAGCTGAAAGACATTCACAGTAAAATTTGTACTCCGACCACTTTCTATGTTTTTGAGGATACCAAACCTACAAACTCATGAATGATTTTCTTAACAGTGAAAACACCAGTATTAGAAGCAACTGGATAAGCCTCTACTCAGTTAGAGAAAACATCAATACATACTAATACATATTTGAGATTCCTGCAGGGTGGTAATTGGATGAAGGTCCATCTGGAGAAATGAGGGATGGCTCTATCGGTATCGTTCTTCCCCTATTCTTTCTCGGACAAGTAAATCTAGACATTGCTTTCCTACTAGCCTGTGAAGAGAAGCCTGGTGCACGCCAGTATGTTCTTACCAATTTACACATACCCTCCATACCTAGGTGAGTCAGACTCTGTGTTGCCTCTGCTAGGCTTGGAAGATATGCCTTGGGAGCTACCGGCCTACCTTCTTTCCAGAGTGCACATCACATGGACTTCCAGATAGCCTTCTCCTGTAGTGGACACAAATCCTGCATTTCTATTAATTTCTCTACACTGAGAGCTTCAAAATCATTAATTTAGTTACATTTGTTTTTATGAGTGAGCCTGCTGCTCTCTTAGCAGCCTCATCTGCTCTATAATTACCAAGTTGATATGAGGTCCCTATTGTATGTGTGTGCTTTACACTTGATAACGGCTACTTCCTTAGGTTGTTGTAATGCTGTCAAAAGTCCTTTTATGTGGTGTGAGTGCGCTACAGGTGTGCCTGCCACTGTAATAAAGTTCCTAAGATGCTATAGAACCCCATTGTCATGCAGTACCTGAAAAATGTACCTAAAGTTCTTGTATATATTAGCTTATTTACATACTAAATTAGAACAGACCAATTGCTTGGTTGAAAGGATTGCAAATAGTCATGCAAGGCTTGTGAAAAGATACAGGGACTGTGTTATGAATTTTTGCCAGAACTGAAGGCTACTTGCTGGTATTGACGCTGCTAACCTAGGAGGTGCAGAGTCTAACATGCCTCTGGTCTTCACCAGGGACTCCCTCAAGGGAGTTTGGGTTTTGCTGCGAGAGATGTGCAAGTCGCGCCCCTGAACGTTAGCCACCAGTGAAGCAGAAGGCGAACAAGCATAGTTGTGCTGAACGGGGTCAAACCAGGTGGGCAAATAAAGTACCAAAGTATCAAACAGAAGCGAAATCAGGGAGCCAGAGGTCAAACCAGAATTAGAGGTCAAGCCAAGGGGTGATCCATAAACAGTGTCAGCGGAAGCCGGGTCAGAATCCAAGTACTCAAGCAGGTTGCAAAATACTAAGCAGGAACGTTGGAACAGAGGAGACCCAAATACTCTGGCACCTACCTAGTGCCAGACGCAAGTTTAAATAGAGCAGCCAGCACCCAGAGTGGTAGCAGTGGGATCAGTGGTCAGAACAGCTGACCGCCAACTGGAAGTGTCGAGAAATGTCCCTTTGCCTAGCCACGGAGACGTGAATGAACTGCGCATGCGTGCATCAATGCGTGGCCCGGCGGAAGAAAAAATCGTCCCATTGCTCGCGACAGGACGCTTATTCCTTCCGTCGGGAGAAGAATGCGTCCGTTCCTGACACCGATCGTGAGTGTGGGGAAAGCGCCTGACAAGCTGTTTATTAACCATTAGGGATATCCAGTCCATGTATATTGTACTTTACAGGAGAAAGCAAAGAGGAACTGACAGTCAGGATGGAGAGGGACAGGAAGAAAGCAGAGCAAAGATCAATTACAGTGAAAAGACATGCAGAAGAAGGAATTTGCATCAGGATGACAGCTGAATTAGACACAACAGGGATTTGGCTCTTGACTACTTTATTGATCCCCTTTAAATCTTGTACTACTCTGTAGCCCCTCCTCCCATTCTTTGTTACCACGAAATAGGATTGTTAGCTGTGCTGGATGCACAAATAAAAATTCCTTGTTGCAGCAGCCTTTCAATCACAGGATAAACTCCTATTTCCACTTATGGTTTTAATGGGTACTGGAGTATTTTTGGAGCTTCCCTGCCACTTTTTAAATGAACTATTATGGGAAATCCTGTCCATCTTTAGTCCATCAGGAACCCTGTATCTGTGATAACATTTCTTCTACCTGTGATGAATTTCCTGGAATATCTTAAAACAACCCATCAGAAATATAGTATATTACACACCCCATTTCACATATAAATCTTGGCCAAGTACGTTTGTAGGGGCCACTGCAACTAAAAGAAAAGAATATTTAGTATGCAATGATCCAATAGTAACTTCTACTGATACAGTCAAGGGATAATGATGCAGTTCTCCCACAGCTGCAACTGTCTCCCTAGTGATTGACAAATTTAGCGGAGAAGTTAATACAGATTTGGCCAAGAAAAGTTTGATTATTAGTAGAGCTAGTCATTTTTACTTTTGGTTCTTTGTTTTAAATGTTAATTAATTTAACTGTCTGTAGATTACAGGTGTGGCCCATACTTCAGAGGCTAGCATGTGTACTCATAACATTTACTGCCAATGAGTGAGTACACCCCTGATGTTGGTCTCTCTCTAGCCTATTGTCAAATATTTTCCAATTGCCCTGTCTCCTGTTATCTGCACGGGCATGGATGGGATTCTAATCCTGTCTACAACTTCTAGCAAGATGATGACAACTGTGGCATACTAAGAATATGGGGGTGCAACTGTGGCATACTATGACTAGGGGGGACAACTGTGCCATACTATTAATATGGGGGGGCAACTCTGGCATACTATGACTATGGGGGACAACTGTGGCATACTATGACTATGGGGGGGCAACTATATCATACTATGACTAGGGGGGACATCTGTTGCATATTATGGATATAAGAGACTGAGACTACTGTGATATACTATGACTAGGGGGGACAACTGTGGCATACTATGAATATGGGAGGACAACTGTGGCATACTACGAATATGGGAGTGGCAACTGTAACATACTATGAATATAGGGGGGCAACTGTGGCATTCTATGACTAGAGAGGACAACTGTGGCATACTATAAATATGTGGGGGGGCAACTGTGGCATACTATGACTAGGAGAGACATCTGTGGCACACTATGAATATGGGGGGCAACTGTGGCATATTATCACTAGAGGGGACAACTGTGGCATACTGTGACTAGGGAAGACAACTATATGGCATACTATGACTAGTGGGGACAACTATGTGGCATACTATGACTAGGTGGGACAACTATGAAGCATACTATGATTAAGGGGGACAACTATGTGTCATGATATGAATTGGGGGCACAACTATGTGTCATGGTATGAATTGGGGGCACAACTATGTGGCATGATATGAATTGGGGGCACAACTATGTGGCATAACATGAATATGGGGCACAACTATGTGGCAAAATATGATTTGTGTGACAATTATGAGACATGATATCAATTGTGGGCACAACTATGAGGCAAAATATGAATCGTGGCCACAATTGTGAGACATGGTGTGAACTGAGGCACTACTGTGTGTCATAACGTTTATTTGCTGGCCACACTACTGTTAATATGATATTGGCATCTTAAAATGGGAAGCTATATATATATATATATATATATATATATATATATATATATATATATATATATATATATACATATACAGTATAGATATGAAACCTCTTGGCGCTTCACTGTATATCTGACATAAACAAATGCAATTTTCATATGAAAAAAGTCCCATATGTGCATGTGGCAGCACCACTTCAAAGAACTGGTAGGTCAGTCCAGAATTGGAAACAGGTATCAATAGATTTGAAGTAGGCGCCTTCTTTGTATAGATGTATTCAAAAATATGCGTACCAGAATGCTGATAATGATAAGCACTTCAAAGGTTGTAGATGGTTCTTTTAGATGTCCTTTCGGAAATATCTTGGGAGACCAGGTGCTCGCACAGAAAAAGTCGAAAAACACAAAATAGTGTGATACCCTTTAAAAGGTAGAAATATTCCTTCATAAGACACTATAATAAATCTGTGTACCAAAAGGATATAAATGTATGCTTATCTGAATTTGTTGTCGCTGGTACTGGATCTCTCAGCAGGTACTCCCTCTGGATGTCAGATCCGTGATTACATGGATGCCAAAGGAAAAACAGACATAACCGCACAATAGTGCATTATTTTCAAATACACATATGAGAAATTTCTCTAAGCAGACGTTTCCAATGGTTAATCGCGTACCAGAAGTATGATGTAATAAAGCTTGTCTCAAAACTTGTTCCAGATATTCCTTGGATTTATAAAAATGACAATAAATGTGTACTTTATATAAAAGGTTAATTTAATGGTCTCTCATAAAACTCCAACTAAGTGCATCTATATTGCAGATTTAGATGCCAATAATACATTAAGGCATACAAATAAATCTCATGCCATAAAACAAAAAAAACAAAAAATGAGTATAAAAGACAAGAGAAAAGATATATATAAATCTACATCTCAGATCCTCCAGCCGGCATGATTACCGGAATCCTGGGGCAATATAGAATAAAAGGGAACAGTGTCTCAGATCCTTCAGTTAGCATAAATAAATGTACATAAAAATGGCAAGCAAGAGAATAATATCAGATCCTCCAGCCAGAGTATCTCTACAGCATGAAAGGGAAACAGTATCTCAGACCCTCCAGGCGGCACAAATACCAGAGTCCTGGAAATATATGTACATAACAAACGGCAAGCAAGAGAGTGATATCAGACCCTCCAGCCAGAATATCTCAACGCGTTTCGTCTCTTAATAAATGATACTTCCTCAGGAGAAAAAAGATGAATTAAAGCATGTTATTACCTACGTGGAGACTGGGCGCCATGAAAAAGTTTCTGTCGGCGTCTCCACGCATCTATTGCGCATGTGCAAAAACTCGGGTGTTTGAAATGAAAACTTTATGTTAACATTGATATTTTACAGAAATGGGGGGGGGGGCAGCGCCTTCTAGTGGTAGGTGGTTAAAAATTGCTGAAAAAGTAAAAACTTGCTCAGTTTACATTGGGACGAATAAACACCCTCTAGTGTTCACTATTAGATCATCTATAAGATAAAGAAAAATGAAAAGATACATATAAAGTGCATTCTTATAGTGCCATATAAAGTGAATAACATAGTGCATATACCATAATTAATTTTATACATACAATGCCTTATCTATTGCCAACATAAACTAGACATTAGTTAATAGCAATAATATTATGCCCCATATTAAAAAATTCTTAGACATAAGATATAAAAATAAGAAATTAAAAATAATAAGTAAATAAAAAGTAAAAGGAGGGTATGTTTTCCTATTTAAAAGATCAAACATATTTAGTAAAATGTATACATTATAATATGTATAGATTATAGGAAAGGAGCAATTTCATAATTTTCGTTCAGGCCTCTAGGGGACAAGGTGCCGAGTTTGAAGATCCAAAATATCTCTCTTTGTGCCAACTTTTTTTGTAGGTCACCCCCCCTTGGTCCTAATGTTACTTTTTCAATGGCCATGAACATAATCTGTTTGGGATCTGAGCCATGTTCTAAATTAAAGTGTTGTGATACTGTATGACTTTTTGATCTTGTGTTTTATATTTCTGATGTGTTTTTGAATTCTGAGTTTTAAATTGCATTTGGTTTTACCAACATACTTTTTCCCGCAGGTACATTCCATCAAATATATAACTGATATGGTATTACAGTTCATTAACCCTTTTACCTCAAATTGCTACGAATTATCATAATTGAAAAAAGTGGTCCTGCTGCTATTGACATATGTTACATTGGCCACATTTTATAAACCCTTTAGATTTCAAAAAAGTTAGATTCATATTATTTTTCACCTCCTTAAGCATACTAGGTGCTAAGGTGTCTCTGAGATTACGGTTCTTTCTAAAGATGATTAATGGTTTCTCAGGAATAAACTTATTTAGAATTGGATCCATTCTTAAAATTCCCCAGTGTTTGTTCATAGCTTTCCTTATATATCTCTCATCACAGTTATAGTTAGTGATGAAAGCAGTATCTTTTTAATTGGCTGTTGGATATTTTTTGGAGTATTGCAATAAATCATCTCTATTGGTACTCTTTATTTTTTCTGTAGCACTTTTGACTCATTTTTTTGGATAGCCCCTCTGAATAAATCTATCAGAATATTGTGCTAGTTGTTCATTAAAATGTTCATTTTTTTTGTACAATTCCTCTTAATGCGTGAAAACTGTTAAAATGGTATGTTATTTTTCCATTTATTTAAATGGGCACTGTTAAAATGTAGGTAGCTGTTGGCATCTACCTTCTTAACAAAAAATGTTGTTATTATTATGTTATCTGACGCTATCAATACCAGATCTAAGTATTCAACTTGTTCTGGATTAAATGTTGCTGTAAACTTCAAATTAAATTCACTTGCGCCAATGTATACTATAAATCGTTGTAATATATCGACATCTCCTTTCCATATTAGTAGAATGTCGTCAATATATCTTTTATACAGCACAATGTTGTCAGAAAATTCATTGGGATCCAATATGTACTTATTTTCCCAATATTCCATTAATAAATTTGCGTAACTCGGCGCAAAAAAAGTGCCCATAGCAGTCCCACATATTTGTAAGTTAAAAGTATCAAGGAATTTAAAATAATTGTGAGTTAATATGAAGTTGATAAGGTCACAAATGAAGATTTTATGGGTTTAAATAATGTTAGGATCTGAATTTAAATATTCTCGACATGCCTCTATGCCTTTATCATGTTGTATGGATGTGTATAGAGACTGTATGTCTATTGTGACCCATATAATTCCATTTGACCATTCTAAATCTTTAAGAATTTGTAGAACAGTTGTAGAGTCCTTTAAAAGTATGGTAATTTTTCTACATATCTCTGAAGGAAAACATCTACATATTCTGAGAGAAGAGAGGTAAGGGAATCTATTCCCGCAATAATTAGTCTGCTGGGCGCATTCACAAGACTTTTATGTATTTTTGGCAAGAAACAGAAGATTGGGATAATTGGATAAGTAATGAGCAGATACTGGTATTCATCTTTACTCATGATTTCATCATATAAACCTCTTAAAAGGATTTGTATTAATATATCAACATAACTAGTTGTAGTGTCTTATTTAAGTACAGTATAAGATGACTTGTCTCCTTAAACTCTTTCCGCCTCCTTAATATAGTCTGTTCTATCCATAAGAACTGTACCATCTCCTTTATCTGCTGGTTTTATAATTAAGTTAGTATTCTCTTGTAAATTCTTTAAAGCTTCATTTTCGCGTCTTGTTAAATTTCTGTGAGCTGGATATGTCTGATTATTCTAACATAAATCCTGAATTATTAAATCTTGAAAAATGCTAAGATGACTGCTCTTCAATTCAAGTGGATAAAATTTAGATGGTGCTTTTAAACCAGACTTATTTTGAAATCAGGGTAATTTGTATACACTGGGACTGTCACACGCCGGTCCCATAGTTAGGTGCCAGCGCTGTGACTTTCCCTTTAAGAACCATGATTCTGCTTGCTTCTGCCTCAGAGACATTACTTTCACAGGTATTCCTGGCTACTGTGATCTGGACCTCCTCCTGAACCTCATTGGTCCTGGAGCACTATATTAACCACCCAAGGTTATTGGCTCATTGCCTGTTCTTCGTGTTACTTTGGTTGCATTTGGATCCAGCTGTATACCTCTCCTTCCGTGTGTCCATTACCTGCTCGCTGGACTGAACTCTTTACTGCTGTTCACCTGCAAGCTGCAAACTCCTCACTGCTGTTCACCTGCAAGCTGCAAACTCCTCACTGCTGTTCACCTGCAAGCTGCAAACTCCTCACTGCTGTTCACCTGCAAGCTGCAAACTCCTCACTGCTGTTCACCTGCAAGCTGGAACTCCTCTCCGCTATTCATCTGCACGCTGAACGAGTATCGTGAGTTGTTGCTAAACCTGTGCCTTATCTATTGGTTCACCTTTACGTCTGGCTGGCTAAGATCGCTGCATCTCGCTGTAAGAGCTACTATCAAGTTACTTGTCACCTGTAGTTCCACGTCTGACACGAGTTATCCTTACTCTGCTGTTACCTGTTTACTGGACTGTTATTGTGAACTACTTGTTGTGCCGGTGGCTAGTACTTGGGCTCAAGTGACTATTCTCTATTCATTTGCTTCATACTACAGCGAACTTACCATTGCAGTTACAACGAATCCTGCTACCTGTAGTTCCACGCATGGTTCAGATACTACTCATGTCTCTGCTACTTCTAGGCAACATTCTACTGCATGTGTCAGTGTTCATCCAAGTCCTTGGGTGATGTTTAACGCTTGCTGTTCTACTTAATAAGAATCACAGGGTTTCCAGTACCACCTGCTATGTTGAGTCATCTCTACTCTCGGATCAGCTAAGTTCTATATACTACTCTGTTTGGACTGTAAGCTGTACCAGTGATTCACATAAATCTGCTGTGTGGTTCTCTATTGGATCCTAGTGTTCTTGTTTATCATCACTGCGTTGAACTGTATATCATCTCATCTCATGCTGTTGCCAAGGGTTACCGACTATGAAGTAGTGTATGTGATTAATGTCTGTATTACAACAAATTGCCGTGTATTCATCTTTGCCAATATATATATCTAATTCCTTCCATTCCTGTTGTACCAACATTCAATATAATACGTTGCAGCACTACTACTTTCTCCTGTGTTATTATTGATGCTTGTAAGCCGTGAACTTATCCTAAGAATATTATTGTGTTCTGCCTCCACCATCCTCTATAGTAGAGGCAAGGGATCTGCAAAACACCCTCAGAGCCGTGACAGGGACTCTCAGGATCATGCTACAGCTAAATCAAATATATACACCTCCTTTGGTTCCACCGCCCATATTTAATGCATTACGATTGTTAGGTAAATCAATGCAAGATAGAGGCAGGAGATAAGTTCAAAGAACTGTAAATATATTTGAATATGTTGAAAGCATCCAGAGTAACCACTGGTCAGATACAGAGAAAAAACAGCTTGCTACTGATTCATGAGCACAGAACAAAGTTTCTAGTAACTGCAGTCTTAGACAGCTGTAGTAAATAAAGATCTTCAGAGACACTGGCAGTCTGAAGTACGTCAAAAGAATAATAACAGTTCAGATAGTTGATGTATAAAAAAACACTCACAGATACAATCTTGGAAGTGGAGGATATCCAATATTCCTGATCACCTGAAAGAAGCAAAAGTCCAAGCTCAACTGAGAAAGGTACAGGGCCCCTCAGTGCAGTATTAGCAGAGTGATGTAGAAATATTTCCTTCCTAACCAGCAGAAAATTGTTTCATATATGCAAGTATATGTACAAGCTGCAGTACTCACAATAGAATTCAAATTAAGCTGGAGGCCAAAGATGCTACTCACCAAGGTAAAGTAGAAACCGGTCACAGAAGAACAGGCTATTCTGAGTAACTTCTGTCTCCGTCAAATACTGCATAAAACAGGATGGGGTTTTAAACTCGAAAGAAGCACACCCTAATTTAATGAGACAGTTCTGCAAAGACTCATACTCACCACAGCTAAAGAGGTAATGACAACATACAGTCAGTGATTCATGTTCACCAGAGCTAAATAATCAGTCCCAATATCCTAACAATGCTATTCTAGGGAGAGATTTTCTATACTTCGGGAAGCTGTGCGAAACCAGAATCATTACAGGGCAAAATTGCCCAAATACCTTTGACAGTACTGTTGATGCAATAGGCATGTTCTATGAAATTCCTGAAGCACTACCTTTCCAACTATTACCACAGAGACGACAGAAAACAATGAGGCAAAGTGATGAGAATGTGCCTAATCTTGAGGTAATGAAAGACCTTTTTCCCCTCAAAATAGTTGAAAGTCCCCAAATCCAGAGAAAATGTAAAAGTGGCTAACGCGACGCCAGTAGAACCTGATAGCAGGCTTTAACACCCCTACATGGTGATACATCATGGTATGCTGTATCAGGATACAAAAAAGGGAAGATGTTGTGGAACAGGTAGTTCCTAAACTGTATAGACCTGGTTCACGGTGACATAATGGCAAGACATTTAGGGGGGAGAAAGCCTCTGAGAGAATTTTATAGAATTTTTTTCTGCCCAGGAGTCCATAAAGATGTATCTGAATATTGTGCATTCTGCCATGAGTACCAGTACAATGCTGCCAGTTCTTTGGTCCTGTTACCTACTATAGAGATTTCTTTTGAATGAATAGCCATGGATCTAGTAGAGCCTCTAATAAAGCCTGCCTGGGGATTGCAATATATTCTAGTTATAATGAACTAAACTACCTGGTACCCAGAAGCGATACCATTACACAATACTTTGACCAACACAACAGATATAGAACTAGTACATGTCTTTGTTTAAAAAACATGAATGAATTATGCAGGTTGTTCCACAATCTACTGTGTTCTCATCATTTGATTTCTCGGATGGCAGATATCCTAAGGGATTGCTGGATAAAGCTAAAGAAACATGGGAAGGGCCGCTCAGTACTTACAAAAGTGTTGTTGATTATGTTTATCAGACGCAAAAGAGGATAGCTGCAGACAGTGCGAAATCAGATGGAACAGGCTCAAAAGATATACACAATGATAATACCCAAATGAGTACCTCTGCCTCTGGGGACAGAGTGCTTGTGCTTGGCCAAATTGCAGAGACATTTGAGATTGTGGTGAAAGTGGGAAAGTCAATAATAGAGTGTGTTAGGCAGGGAAAATAATTCTCAAAAAATGTATCATGTAAATCTGATAAAACCCTGGAAGGATATGTTAGCCTATCTGCCTAACCTTCCCCTCCAGTAGATTTGATATCCTTAATTTCAGATTTAGAAATATCGGATACCCTGTTGGTTGCTAAAAAGTACAAAGTGTTAGGAACCCCTCCAGCTGGCACGACACAACCCGGAGTCTACTCTGCCAATCAGGTGTTCACTGGAGCCCCTGATGGTGGGGACAGACTGGGCTGCAGACTGACAGAGGGTCGTGAAGTGCGTACCGGCTGGGGAGAACCCAGGTAAGTGGAGTGGATTCCAAGCAGAGGTCAAGGACAGGCAGCAGATAGCAGATCTGATAAACAAGCCGGGGTCAGGGGTCACGAGCAGACAGGATGGTCGGTATACAAGCCAGAGGTCAGGGTCACGAGAAACACAGGCAGGGTCCAAATCCAGGCAAGGGGTCATACACGGGTAGTCAATAGAATTTCCAAGACACAGGAACAAGGCACAGAGCAGGTCAGCAGACTGGAACAGAAACTATAACCGGCAATGAGGCAGCAGACCTCATTGCCTTAAATACAGGCATAGACCAATCAGAACTTGTATACACACCTGCAGAGTAATTGCTGGTACAGAGCAGGACCAATCAGGGCTTTGTCCCTGAAACACACACAGTTGCAGGCTAATGTCCTGTAGTTCAGCCCCCTTCATTCAATCAGCCCACAGGCTATCTATTGCGCGCATGCACCCGGCTTCTAGCACTGCCAGAACGCAGCGCTACTGAAGAGTCGTCCGGCCGTTGTCTTGACAACGGTCGGCGTTGAAAGGGAAGTGACGTCCCGGTCGTCATGGTGACGGCCGGGACGCTGGGGCAGATAGGAAGCGAGCCGCGGCGGCTGTGAGTACCGCCGCGGCTCGTGACACAAAGCCAAAGAGATTTTTTTCGTAAGAAATATAGAGATGTTTTCATAAATACCTGGCCGAACGACATTGTTTAAATATGACAGGACTAAGGTTAACCTAAAGCCCTATATAATACCTGAAGCAAGTCGAGAGGCTATTTCCAAGTAAATTAAAAAGATGTGATTGGTTAAGTTCCATTGTCATGATTCCGTAACTGGACAGGAGCAATGATTTCCAGAATCTTAACTTTGTGTCTAAATTTGATGCCTACACTATGCCCTGTGTGAATTAGCTCATTGAAAAACTGGGAACAGCCTGATACCTCACCACTCTAGAATTAAAAAAAAAAGGTACTGGCAAGTGCCACTAACAGACATGTGGATGAAAAGACAGTGTTCTCCACATCAGAGGAACTGTTTAAAAAAACAATGTGGCCTTTTCGATTACATGGTACCCCAGTCACATTTCAGAGAATGATGAATATAATTTTAAGACCCCCACAGACAATATGGTGCTACCTATCGTGACGGTCCATAAATAGTCCTGACTGTCTGTCACATTTACCCAGGGTAAAAGCGATGTTAGTCTTTATTTAACAGGCAGGGTTAACAGGCAACCCAAAAAAAAGCTGTGTATAGAAATTAAACAACCTCGACTAAATAAAACTTGAGGTTTTTCAAAAGTGCCTTTGGCCTGAAAACAAGAGAAGTCTAAGAGACTTTTTAGGTATTAGATTATTTTTTCCCAATGATGCTGCTTTGAAGGCAAAGGGTGGTCACTCCAATATTGATTTGATTTAGATTTCTCTTCTGCTCATTCACTTTGCATTTTGTTAATTGATAAAAAAAACTATTAACACTTCTATTTTTGAAAGCATTCTTACTTTGCAGAGTTTTTTACATACCTGCCTAAACCTTTTGCACAGTACTGTACATCAGGGGAGGGCTGGCAAAGTTCAGCCCGGGGGGCAAGACTCAACTCAGCAGCCTATTTTAAAGGACAAAAATGCTGGTGGCCCAGTGACTCAGCCCAAGATAGCCCACTATGGGATCGGCCCGGGGGGCAGATGCCCTCCTGCCCCCCAGCCCAGCCTGCCCCTGCTGTAAATAAAATCCATTGATACTTACCTTACTGCTTTACTGTTGCATCATCAAAATTTGCAAAATTGCATCATCAGTACATATGATGTAGTCACTGATTAAGCAATTACATGGGGACCAGTGTATACCAGTGTATTCTTTGCATGTGACTAAAATACATTGGAGCTGCTACATTAACTGTTTAGCTAGGATAGATAATGAAACATCCATAGACTCAAAAAGTGCTACCTGGTCCCTGTGATGAAAGGTGCACAATGAATGAAACAATTCTAAGACATTACTTTGCCTTTCAGCAAAATATCTACCACAAAACCAAAATACTAGCTGCTTTATGAATACATAAAAGCTACTAATAACATTCACAAATATGTATCTAAATTCTTCGTGCCTTGACAGATGTTTTGGTGGCCACATATATGCAGATCTAGTAATTCAAACTGATTGCTGAAAGACTGGATCTGTAAGAAATTGGACCACAAATTGTGAAAGCACATATGCCACTTTCACTTCCAAACAATCATAACAATCTGGTTCATCAACTGTCCTCATTTTCCATTCTGTCTCATCAAATCCAATCTGATTGATTTGATCAACAAGAAAAATCTGTGGATGGCTTCAGAGGGTGCAAAGTCCACTCAGTCTGACATTTGTTATTCAGTTGAGTTCACACATTTGCTTTCTGTTATCAATCATTTCAAACAGAGTGGCCAATGGTGTGTGACCCTCAACAAACAGGAAGTCTTATATGCACAAAGAAAAACACCGACCACAGAAGAAGAAAGAAGTGTTGATAAACATCTTAGAAGTAACTGTGTACAGGTAACATTTTATAGATCTACACAAGTATCAATAAAGTCATCAGTATAATGGTTAAAAGTTTAATGTCAATAGTTAAAAAAAAAACTAATATAGATCAAATCACATAACCATTGGCTACTGTATTTGTGCAAAGAGAAGCATTTTCAGCATGACACAGTGAACGAAATTGAAGCAAAGGTTTTAGAGGACAATTCATCAAAATTTGCTTGCTGTTAATGTAGTCATTTTGGCCATAACTCTACCTGACATGAGTCATAGTTACAACTACTACACCTGCATTAATCAGTAACGGACCTCAGTAAATCATTTTATGGTAACATAGCCTGTGGTAAGAATTCCACTGCACAATTCCAGAGGACATGGCTTTCAGACATCCTTTTCTCACACCTGTTTCTTCCTTACTTAGACCAATGTTATTTAAATAAAAAATATTATTAGAATACTTTTGTATACTAAATATGACATTATATATTTTGTTAATGATACTGTTTTTAGAAAAAAAAATGTGTAATTGCACTAAAAAATGTTATGCATCAATTTGCTCCAATTAAAATAATAACACCACTAATACTTTGTGATATTCCATTCAAATATAGGTGACATTATTCTTCTGCTCCATGTGGAACGATATTGATGGCAACCAACTGCCTTAATTTCAACACTATTTGCATTGTCTTAACAATATATACTTAGGAAGAGAGAAACAACAGTTATTACAAAATGTATCTGAAAATCATACCATTGAAAATAAGGAGGAACATGCTGACCATTAATTAAAAGGGAGATCTTTACATATGTAGAGGTATTGGAATTGAATGATTTTCTCTATTGAGGGGCTGAGGCTGGGGTTATCTCATATATTGCCTGATACACTCACATTGCACTTCATGTGCTCGCTCACATTGCACTACATGTGCTTCGCCAATGCTTTTTACTATGCCACTCCAAACTACCCTCACTCCAGCATCTCTCTGTAGTTCCATCAGATTGAAAAACATTGATTGAAAAACAGTGATGTCATAATTGAGCAGTGCTACCCCAGTATTTCTGCTGCCGTAGATCCAAGCCAAGGTGGTCTATCCAAAAATGAAGTCCCAGGTCCATCTTTATACTAGCAGGATTCATCTATGTTCCTATAAGTCAGAGGTTCTTAACCTTTTTTGTGGCTGGCACTCTTTTTGATTCTCAAAAGATGTTCTTGCACCCACCCCTAAAACAAATGTTACTTTTACATAGACTATATCTTTATTTAAATTCAACTGCAAATTTAAACATAGACTCAATTCTCAATAACTATTTTGCCTAGGCTCAGGCTTATTAATAGCAAGCAGGGTCACCCGTCATTATGCGGATCTGATTTGTAATGTGTAACAGTTTACCATATATTAGCAAATTATTTGGCATACAGACCAAAAGTGCAATTTAGAAAACAAGATTTATTGCTTTGTCGCGTTGTCGTTATGTCATGTTGTTGCAAGGTTTACTTCCAGCAGTCAAACTATATATATATATATATATATATATAAATAATTAACAATAATAATAATACTATCCTTGAAGAGGGGCTCTTTTTTATAAATAATCACACACATTTAATCACATTTAGGTTTTATATGCAGTAAGGATGAAAATCCCAACTCACATACAAAATTGCTCACCATTTCTTATAAACAAAAGTTGAAATTAACAATAATATTTGTTCTTCACAATTCTTCAAGTGTTAATATTACAGAACTTTGTGTTGATTCTGAATATAATACTGTATAGCCTTTTAAATCAGAAAATGAAAATAAATGCCTTAACAAAATTATTGACACCCTAGATTTAGTAGGTTGTAGCACAACCTTTGGTCAAAATAAATGACCAACTGCTTCCATGGATGAGCATCTTGCACACATCACATGATGTCACATCAGTTTGGTCCAGTCTTCTTGGTCAAATTGCTTCAGTTCTTCCAGATTTGAAGGGCATCTGCTCCCAACTGTTTTCAGATCTCTCCACAGGTGATCTATGAGATCTAAATCTAGACTATTTGCTGGCCACTTCAGAACATACCATCGTCTTGTCTTTAACAATCCCTTGGTGCTTTGTGAAGTGTGTTTGGGGTCATTGGAAAACCCATGACCTTCAATGGAGACCCAGCTTCCTGACATTCAGTTCAACACAGCGCTCCAAAATGGCCTGGTAATCTCCATGTTTCATGATGCCATGCACTCGTTCAAGATACCCAGTGTCAGATGCGGCACAGCAACCCCAAAACATAACTGATCCTCCTCCATGTCTGACTGGAAGAAAGGTGTTCTGAAAGTTTCATTTTGCTCTCTGTAATCATAGGGATGATGTAGTTGTCACGGTTGGCTTTCAGGAAATTGATCCCTAGGCTCTGCTGAACATGGCTAAGTCCACCCATGGGCGCGGAGTCTAACAGACAGGTGGTTTTCACCAGGTACCCCCGCAAGGAGGTAGGGTCTTAGCTGCACCATGTCTGCAGGTCACGTTCTCGTGAGTGTACAGCAGAACGATGTGGGGGAGCCAGTTGAAGTGGATGGAGACAATGGAGTCCACAGATGAGTGGTATAAATACAGGCACAACAATAATATAGGCTGATGGTCAGCAGCCAATGAGTCACTAGGAGAATAGGTGCTCTGTGGTATACAACGAGAGGACAAAGGCTGTCACTATGAAGTACTCTGGAGATGGTAATGGAAGTACTGGAGCAGCAATAGTTCAACACAGCCAGAGGTTGAAGGCTGACTGGAGTGGTGGAGGTAACTCGTAGTAACAGCTGATAAGTCCCAGATGAAATAGCAGCTCTGCACAGTAGTGATGAGAGAACTGGAGCAGTCACAATAGAGTACACTGGAGATGGTAATAGAGGTACTGGAACAGCGATAGTTCAACACGGCTTCAGGCTGAGAGCAAACTGAAGTCATGGAGGTAACTCGTAGTAACAGCTGATGAGTCACAGACGTAGTAGCGGCTCTGAATGGTAGTGATGTGAGAACTAAAGCTGTCACGATGATGTACACTGGAGATGGTAATAGAGGTACTGGAGTAGCGATGGTTTAGCACAGACCATGGACTGAGAGCAGACTGGAACACAGGCAAACCACAAGGAGAACAGGAACCAGAACCACAGGCTGCAGGAAGTGAGCTTGAAGAACAGGCATCAGACAGGTGAATCCAGGAAGTTTAAATTGTGCTCCAGAAGTGCTTAGCCAATGAAAAAGAGGGAGAGGTCCTGACGTGCAATAGGCTTGCACCTGCACAGATCTGAATATAGCTGAATGAATTAACTGGAGAATGTATGATGCTGGGACATGGCAGTTTCCAGATGAATGGACTGCAGGTAACGAGACAGGTACTATCTGTGGGACCGGAGCGTTACAGTGGTTTACAAAGAAAACTCTAATTTGGTCTCAACTGTCCACAAGCACTAATCCCAGAAGGAATTTGGTTTGTTCAAGAGTGTGTAGAGCAACCTGCAGCCATGTTTTTAATGCCTCTCAGCAGTATGGCCCTCCTGGGCCTCCTACCATTAAATCCCCTTTTGTTGAGCTGGCCGATAGATGGTTTGATACTTTCATACCATGTGTTTGAATGTCACCTTCACTCTGGCAATAAATCAAGGTGTTTTCTTCACCATTCAAACAATCATGCTCTGCAATCTTTGATCAAGTTTTCTCTTGCAGCCACATCCAGGGAGGTTGGCTATATAGTCATGTGCCTTAACATTACGTATGGAGATTGATTTGCTGTCTTGAGATTGTCTGAGGAGGTCAGAAAGAAGATTGTAGCCAAATATGAACAATTCTCTGGCTTTCCTTCTTTTCTTCATTGTGTCACTGTGTGTACTTTGTTGAAGTATACACATTGACACAAAACAGAAGATTGTGTCCTTTTCTTTATTCAAGATCATTTAATGAATGAAGTTTATATTGCAGGTGCCTGTTAGTAAGTTCAGCTCTAAAGCGAAGGAGAATCACTTGTTTTAACTCTAATTGTTTGTTACTACTTTTAAAAAGGTGGCAAAACAATTGTCTACCCTGTTTAAGTATTTTTGTGTGGAATAAGCTACAGATTAGTAAAATGTTCTGCTTGTACTTTCCCTGCAAACTAAATAAATACATATGTGGATACCAAAACACTTTTTTTAATTTCAACAATTTTCTGGAAGAAATAGTGTATTACTAGAAAATACTGCAAGAGTGCGAATGTTTTTGGCCTCAACTGTAGGTAGGTGGTGGTGAATGGTATCAATATCTGCAATGCTGCCTTCAACAGTTGTGAAAATGGTGCTAACTGAGCACACCAGATTTGTTCCAAGTCCAATTTAAGACATGCATTGAAAATCAATTTCTGTTAAAAATCTAGAGTGACAACTCATACCCCAAGAAATGTTGTCTTCCAACCCCCCGGTTAAGTATCACTGCTTGTCATGTGAAATGTGGTGTGCATAACAAACATGGCAGAACTCCACCAAGCAAAAAAAATGATACTTAGCTTGTTATTATCATGGAATGCTGGGTGCAGTGACTGTGGATTCACAGGTTAATCTAAGTGTGATCTGTATTGGATGTGTCTCTCTGGTGCTGACTTGTTAGGTTCTCCTGAGTGGTACAATGGGAAAAGTCTCTGGGTAACAATTGTAGTGGATGGATGGAAAACAAAATGAAAGATTAAATATTAGATAAAAAGACTAGAGACAGGATGTGAAAAGTAGGGTATACCTAGGGATGGAAAAAAAATATTGTGTTTGTATTGTGAGAGAATGATTATTTTAATAGTGTGTGAGTGCATGAATGAAAGTGTCATTAGAAGGTGGTTGAAGGTTTATGTGGAGGTTATGAGCTAGGCCAGTGGATGGAGTGTTTGTTATTTAAATGAGTGGGAAAATACAGGAGGATGAATGGATCTACTATAGAAAAGCCTAGTGGCATGTGTCTGTGTGTGGAAAAAAAAAACCAAGCTGCAGCGCCACCTGCTGGGCGGAGTTATACACTGACCTACTAAATTCTTAGTGTGTGTGGGGGAAAAAACTCAGAAAGGGCTGAAATTTGGTATACTAAGATGTTTTTAATTTGTTAATTGTTAAAAGTGTTTATAAAGATTTTAAAAAAATATATATATATTTCTTGAAGGAGAAGTGACAGTTGGGAGTGGTTGGTGGTTGCCCGGGGTGACAGTGGGGAGTGGTTGGTGGTTGCCGGGGGTGACAGAGCGAGAGGAGTGTGATACTCAGGACCGCTGAGAGAGATCCCTGTGTCTGGATAGACATCTGGATAGATGTGGCGATAAAGATGAAGGATGAGGTGATGGAGAAAAATGATGAGGTGGTGACATGTGGACAAAACCACGGTAAAAAAGGGCGCTTGCGTCGGGAAGTAACGCTCTTCCCCTGAGGAGGCCTGGGCAATGGCCCAAATGCATGACAAGAACCTTTTTAACACCTTAAGTAGCTTGATTTGACTAGAATGCATGAGTAGCATGCATGGGTTAACTTGTTATATATAATTTATTAAAGGCACAAAATACAATTTATTAAAAATTATATAGAATGGAGTGAGATACATTTTTAGATGGATTAAAAAGACAATTTGAGAATTTAGGAAGCTGTAAATAATATTATTTTTAAAGCTTCAGTTTGTTTTAAAGTTACCAAGTGGTCAAAGTATAAATTTAGAAGGGCTGGTATCAAAATTTTGAAGTGATGTTATGGAAAATGTAAGTGAACGGAATTTGATAGTTTTACACTGAAGGCAGTAGGTAAAGTCACAATATGGCATACCACTGTGTACCCACCCCCCTCCTCTTCGATCTCTAGTTAGACCTTAGAGTAGTGTTAGGTCTAGGGTTAAAGGATAAGTTAGCCTTTTGTGGGGGAAGTGGTTCATAAATAGGCAAAATAAACCCAAAGACTCTATTTTGCAAATATGACTGTAAGCCCCAACGGGGCAGGGACTGGTGTGAGTGAGTTCTCTGTACATCGCTGTAAAACTAGTGGCACTATATAAATAAATGGTGATGATGATGATAACCCCCATTCTATAGCTAATCTATAGCTAACACTTTAAAAGAGATTCTCAATCTGTAGGGGACTGTGCTTATAATTATTAAACATAACATAGGGGTTATATTGACAAAACAGAAGCTTGGGGTTAATTTATACTTTAACCACAGACCTAAGATTACACAAAATTATACAACCCCCCTACCCTGCTCCACCCAGCAATTATGAATATACTAATAAAACCCTTAATCATATCCTATATCCAGTTGAAAAACGAGGAAACAATTGTTTTGCCATTGCACTGCTCTCTTTAAAATACTTGATATAATCTATGTTTGGCCCACTAATGTCTTAAGGCTGCACCCTGGAAACAGAATCTAATTGTGTAATCACTGTGAACAGCCTACATTTGAGACAACATCCTGAATAGAAAGATAGTGTTGCTGACTAAATTCCACAGACACCAGTTTTTTTTAGGGTCTAGACTGCATAACCCTTTTGAATTAAAACTGAATTTGCTGTACTATTTCAGCATCTGTACAGTTTAAAGAGATTCCAAATGACTGTAATGAAGTTCTGTTTGGCATAGTAAATCTGAACTTATCAGAGGAATGAGATTATACATCTCAGTGCCAGCAAGTCGTCTGCATGCAAATCAGTGGAAGAAAGTAGGGCTTGATTCAGCTGTGCTGACAAAGATTTGAAAAGGAGCATACGTACTTAGCACCTGCACACAAGGACATCACCATCCGTCATATGAAACCTTTACAGCAATTAAACTATGAAAGGAAAAAAGAGCAAAGTTGGAAACAAAGAAATTAATACAATTTAGAACAAGACAGATGTCGTCAAACAGCTGGCAATAAGCTGTGTCACAAAGAAGATGCTTATGAATGCAAAACCGACCTAACTAAGGCATCTGCTTTAAAACAAGCATAGTGAGTTTGCAGAGTGGTTTTAGTACAATATGCATTATACTTATGCAGTCATCAGTAGCTTGTGAAAATGTGTGACTATATCTGTCAGACATACCTGCTGTGGAAGGGAATGGTTGTCCCTCACACATGGACTGCCTGGAGGTGATATTTTTTTTTAGGACTCTCCTCACATGAAAAGTGAGACATCACAAGGCAGATGTCTAGTGATATTTTAAATGTCACAGGGTTAAATAACAAGCAAGGAGGTAGTGACATATGGCTACTTGTCCCATCACCTAAGGCAGTCTGTAAAACCGAATAGTGAAATCCCATTTATGTTTCAGTGAGGCAGGCTGAGAACTAATCCATGTGGTTCTTTTCTTAGAAACACATGTGGTGCAACATTGTATATACTGTAGAAGTATGATTAAATAATATGGTTTTGTATCCTATATAGAATGAATAATAATAATGCAATGCTATTGGAATTTTTCATTTTAAAGAAATAACCAATTATTACCATAATTTCTAAAACTATTTGGCATTTTGCTAATTTTGGCTAGTAGTTGTATATAATAAAATGCAGTTACTAAAAATGTTGACTGCCAAAGGAATACACTTAGTATAAAGTAGTATATTTATATATCTCGAGGATCGATTGAGTGGTTGGATTTCAGTTGGACATCTTACCAATGTCAGTTTGTAGAAGGAGCAAAGTTTTATTTTTCTCTGGTTATTATAAATGAGGGATTATTAATTTCAAGCTAAGGTTTGTGTTCATAATTTTATTTGTCTCCTCTCTGAGGGGTTAAGGGGAGAACACAAAATGAACCCCGGCTATGCCCATTTGATGTCGCTGTCAGAGGTCACTTAGGCCACATTATAAATTTCCCTGGCTGGTTGTATTCTGTCTCTAGTCTGCAGGACAAGTTGGAAAAATGAGTGTTGTGACTGTCCTTTCCAACCTGCCTGTATATTGATTTCCCCTTTCCTTGCTTCAATTGTTCTGCCCTCTGCTTTCTGTTTTTATCCTGTCTTTCCACCCTCTAACAGTTACTTGTGTTCTCTTGCTGTTTCCTTTGCCCCTTTTTTTGCCACTAAAGTATTTCCCCCACCCCTGCCTGCTCATGACTATTCACCCCCTCCAAGTTCCCCGTATCCATTGTGCCATATTTTCAGTACCTAGTGCCCAGGTTGGTCCTTTGGAGAGCCCCAGTGACACCTCCACGGACTTTGCCTTTGTGCCATGCTCATTCTCTCCTTGCACATAGCTAGTGCTGGCTTAACTATTCACGGCCACTTCTCTGGTCCCCAGTGAGCGAGCGGCGGCAACTCTCAGCCAACAATGAGGTCTGAGGCAGAAGGTTACACTTCCACCCAGCGTGCATGATGCACTGCTAGACATGATGGCACTACCTGGGCCACCTCTACTGCAGCGAGGGAGGGGATTCTTCTCTGGTGCCCCTAGAACAGGCAGCGATTTAGCTCTCCTTGTATCTGGGGGTCATAGTGTAGCCTCTCCTGCTCCCTCAGCCTTGGAGGATTGTGTCGTAAAATAGTCAGAGGATCTGATATTTTTAAATTGAGTCCATTTTATTAATTTACATGATCATGGACCATCAGACTAAGCAGATCAGAATGGTAACAATAATACATTTGGCCATATATTTTAAGCAATAATCTTGGCAGCCCTACACAGAGGGGCATTTAGCTTGGCATTTACGCTGATTGGATAATTACGTGGACCTCTACCTGAAGAATATGCCTCCTTAAACACAATTTGTAAATAATCACTCATACAGAACAGTACGGCCTTGGGCAAAAGAGCACATTTCCATGAAGCATAGACATTGAAGTTATAAACATTTTCGTTTCTTGCAAAACTTAATTTTGTTAAAGCTGTAGCATATAAATACAATCATGGCTGCTAGACTCCATTTTGTAATCCAGGCTCCATTTTGAAAGCCACACTGAATATTTAAACAATTCTACATCAGTATTTACAGGGTCTACAAAGCTCGGCCACCCTATGCAGCAGGGGGAACATGGTACAGCCCCTTTTGCTCCGACGACCTGAGGAATTAATTCAGGGTGCCACCAAGTATGGCCCCACAGTGAAAAGCACTGAGGGCCATTGAGTAGACCCCTGCTTCCCCAGACCCCCATAATGCACCCGAAGGCCAGGACTAGGCCGGGCACTGGTTCCTCTGCATGGAGCTGTTGCATCACTTTTTCCTACATTTTAGATGTTGAAGGTGGGTGGGGAAGAGCCAGGAGGAGGCAATCTATCTCACAGGACCTGTTTACCGCAGACTTTGCCTGCGCTTTCCCGCTGGTGCTTCGGGCTGTGGTCTGGACCTTGGTAGCCTTCCCTATACCACCTCTGCCCTTTTTTCTGAGGCATGGGAGCTTAGGCCTTTGTCGCTGCCATCCCACTGGTCGTCAGGTAGGTGCTTGGCCATTCCTGCCTGATGTTTTTATGCCTTAGTTGGGGCCGCTTTCCCAGCCTTACCCTTGACCTCTCTCATATGCTACACCCCTCATTGAGGGTGCGACCTTCCCACTGTGTTTCCTGCCCTATGAGCGATTGATGTCTGTGGGTCCCATTTGCCTTTCTCATTTGGGTGCCTGTTAGGAAACCCTCCAGCCGGAACAACACAACCCGGAGTCTACTCTGCCAGTCAGGTGTTCACTGGAGCCCCTGATGGTGGGGACAGACTGGGCTGCAGACTGACAGAGGGTCGTGAAGTGTGTACCGGCTGGGGAGAACCCAGGCAAGCGGAGTGAAGTCCAAGCAGAGGTCAAGGGCCGGCAGCAGGTAGCAATTCCAATTAACAAGCCGAGGTCAAGGGTCACGAGCAGACAGGAAGATCGGTAAACAGGCCAGAGGTCAAGGTCACGAGATACACAAGCAAAGTCCAAATCCAGGCAAAGGGTCATACACGGGTAATCAGCAGAAAGTCCAACAGGCAGGAACAAGGCACAGAGCAGGTCAGCAGACTGGCAACAGAAGCTATAACCGGCAATGAGGCAGCAGACCTCATTGCCTTAAATACAAACAGAGACCATTCAGGGCTTGCCCCTGGAAGATACACAGCTGCAGACTAATTGCCATTTATATCAACAGGCCAATCGGGGCTTATCCCTGAGGACTAGGGTTGCAGGCCAATGTCTGTAATTAAACATTATTATAAACATGGGCTGTATCTAATTATTTGCCTCACGAATGCGCGTGCGCGCCCGGCTTCCTATACTGCCGGGGTGCCGCGCTGCAGAGGCGTCCGACCGTTGCCTTGGTCGGCAGTTGGGCGGTAGTGATGTCTCGGTCGTCATGGTGATGGTCGGGAGGCATAGGAAGCGAGCCGCGGTGGCTGTGAGTACTGCCTCGGCTCGTGACAGTGCCCCGCTTCCAGCACCAGACCCTTCACATTCTGTGAATGATGTTCTGGTTTCCCCTGAAGTTTGTGATGAATTTCCTTTACCAGCAGTCTCCATGGTACACGTTCAGGGTGCTGTTGTGTCCATTGTCCGTTCACCTGGGGATTAGGGACTTGCTACTGCTTTCGGCTCTGAGGATGACTTCGTCTAGATGGGTGAGAATGATTTTAGTTTTGATTATGTGTTACCTGCATTTTCTGAATGTCTCAGTTCTAGTGAGGATTCGTTTGGGTCGGCATGTGCCCAAAATGCTTGTTAAGCATTAGCATTAGCGTAAGCATCATGGGTCTGTCAGTGCGTCATAAGACCTACATGTGTCATTATGTGTACATCACAGAAATGGCCTAAAATCTACAGATGGCGGTGGGGAAGCCAGTTACAAGAGTTATCATAACTTGTTGAGTAGTGTGTACATTTTTGTGGCCTACTATTTAGAAACCAGGTCTTACGAATACCTGCATGTATTTAAATATATCCACATAACCCAAGACATGTACATGATGTAAAAACCTGGATTGCAATGAGGAATGACGGGCCAAGTATGATGGGCAGCCAAGTCTTCTCGATTTGAAAGGCATGGATGTTTGGTTGAAGGTTTCTTAGGAAGGTAAGGTTGGGGCCTCGAGCACCCCAGCTTGTAAATTGGCTCTGCACGGGAGGACCGGCATGCCATTTCCTCAGACCGGTAAATGCTATACCTTCAACATCGCCTGCTGTGTCAAAGGGACAGAGTACAAGTTCTTGCTTGCGTGCCTGCTCTGTGGTGGCGATCCTGTGATAAAGCCACACAGGGTGGAAGGGCCAAAGCCCTTCAGCAGTTGTCGGCTGGTGGCTTGAAGGCTACACACATAAAACAGGTGCAGAATGTTTGCGTTCCGGTTGTGTTTCAGGTTGTTGCTTGTCAATCATGAGACCTCGTCAGTTAAGAATTTAAACTCGCATTTGTGTTTTACAAGGTGCTGGCAGAAAAGGTTAGCAGGGAGGTCTCTTTGGATAGCATACGTAGCCCTTTCTTGGATCCGCCTTTTCGGGTTTTTGTCATGTCTACCATTTGGGTGGTTTTTAATAAGCTGGTGGGGGAATTCTGGTTGATACAGAACATTTTCATTACCACTGGGTGGGTCGGATAACAACGCTATCCCGGAGTCTGCTTTGCTAAGCTCCATGGTCAGCAGGAACGTCTAGTTCAGCCTGATCGGAGGAGGCCCATTAAACCCCATATGTTGAAGGACATGCAAGTGGCTGTTGAAATGACTGCGCATGGTGCTTTTGATTTTGTTGTTTAGCGCACATTTTGTTATGTGTTTTTATGGCGCCTTCCGGGTAAAAGAACTCATAGCCTTTTCCAAGTTGGCTCCATCCACGAGCATGTTGGCTAAGCACGTTATTATTGCCACTTCCTCTGTGATCTGCAAAGTGTGCAAGTCCAAGACTGATCCGCTGGCCTGGAGACGATGGGTTACTTTGTTTGCTAAGAGAAATTGTTCAGCTTGCTCGGTTACAATTGTTACTGAATTTGCACATTTTAGATCCCACAATGCTGACGCATGGTTGCTACACCATGATGGGATGCCCCTAGTGAAATACCAGTTTACAGTTATCTTTAAGCATATGTTAGACTTACTGGGTTTGGATAGAGGGTTGTTTGGCACACATTCATTTTGGATAGGGGTAAATCTGCGGCTGTAGATGGCACATCAATACAATACATCCAACATTTGGACAGGTGGAAGGCGAATGGTTTTAAGAGGTGTGTGCGGCCAATGCTCCTGCTCCTAGACAAACTAGTTATCGTTTTCTCTTCCACCATACAATGTTTGCATTTTAATAAACTCCTTTATTTGCCAAGCTCTGGTTTTGCGTTTGTTAATTATTAGTAGGCTTGTAAGAATGGAAGTAAAAGGGTGACTTACTCTTAGTAACCGTCTTAGTAACAACCATTAACCATTTTATTTAAAAAGTCTATCAAGGGGCTGTCTTTCAGTAGTATGTACATGGGAAAGTGTGGAGTGTTTCCCGTTTAGTTCCCTGCTCTGTTAACACTGTCGAAGTCAGCTAATTGGATAAAGTCATTTCAATTAATATCTAACAACTTAATTGTCATTGTCTGAAAATTATGCGTATAGCACGGTACGGCATGGAGAAGCGTATACAGCTGCAACACATAGCAATAACAGGTTTTCATCATCATCAACATTTATTTATATAGCGCCAGCAAATTCCGTGCTACATGAAAAAACAGCCAGTATTTAACTTATGTGCAAATCAGAATACTAATTTGCACCCCTTGCATTTTAACATGGTTTTGTCCAAGTGACTTAAATAAGAAACCTCTTAATTTAAGATCCTTAATGAATCAGGCCCATCATGTTTAGTATCATTTTAATCCCCTATTTATCCGCAGTTGTCCGGTTCATTTGTCGAAGGGATCACACATTGCATACTCTAGTTAGCGAAGATAGGGAATAAATGTTTAAAATTATATTGTCTGTGTAATGTAAATAGACTAGTTTAAACTGGACTCTTGGAGGGAAAATCGGAGTACATTCCCTGGAGAGCTGACATTTGGATATTTTCGTTTGAACTGGCCTATGACCTGCATTACACTGGACCCTCCTGAAGCCTGGACCTATAGAAGCAAGCCACATCATCTGCATTGTGTTACTGTATTCACTGACTTTATATAAGCGGGGGCTCTGAACCTAGTAGATAGTCTACTTGACCACAGCCTTCAGACCTGAATGGCTGTACACTGGATCCAGGGCGCTTGCGATAAGTAACGGCTGTACTTATTTTATTCTGATTGTTATTCTGCTACTTTTGGCTATTAAATCACATTGTGCTTTGGAACCACATTTTGGCAATCGACAATCGTTATTGGACAGCAACTAGAAGTGCATAACAACACTTTTGAAATCCTGGGCATAGTGGATTGTGATACATGTGGTCTGGCTTTAACAAAAGTCAAGTGTAGTTAGAGATGAGTGAAATATTCAAAATAGTCATTTGGCCTCAAAATTTTGCAGGTTTCAGCAGTGGAATTTGGCCTCAAATGTCCCTATCCCAACAACTCCACACAGCAGAATTACTGAATCATGGCACAGTGGTTAGCATTGCTGCCACAGCACTGGGGTCATGAGTTTCGACCAGGGTCCTATCTGTGTGGAATTTGAATGTTCTCCCTGTGTTTGTGTGGGATTGCTCCAGTTGCCTCCCGCAGTCCAAAAACATATTAATAGATTAATTGGTTTCTCACAAAAGAGTGTGTATGTGTGCTAGAGCTTAGAACGTAAACTGAAATTAAGTGACATAATGATTGCATACTCTATGTACAGTACTGCATAATAAGACTGGCGTTATATAAAAAATTATAATAATAATAAGCGTCATCATCCCAGATGTACTCATAAACTATAAATTTCTTGCAGCATGAACATACACTTAAAATACAGCCTGCAAAATTGCACTTTTACTTGGCTAATTGAGTTATACATATTTTAAGTAGAGATATTCCCTGACCCCCGTGTTTTGGTTTTGGATTGTATTAACTTCGTGTTTTGGTTTTGGCTTTGGTAAAAATGCCCTCATGTGTTTTGGCTTTGGTTTTGGATCTGTACTTTTTTGAAAAATTGCTAAAATATGCTAAAATCACATAATTTGGCTCTTTTTTGTTCCTACATTATTATTAACCTCAATAACACAAATTTTCAGTCATTTCCAGTTAATTTTGAACACCTCACAGGTCATAATATTATTTTCATTCACTTTTAGTCAAAGACTGCAGCAAGCTGGCTGTATACTAAGTGACTAAGCAATGGCACAAACACACAACAGTTCATAGCACATCTAGAAAACATTTCAGACAGCAGTGGCAGAAAAGAAATGTGGCGCCAGATGGAATTGTCCTTGGGCCCTCCCACCCGCCCATATGTTAAAAAGGTTAAAAACTCACACAGAAACAGAAGGGGTAGCAGGTACAGTTTAACAAACCAATCACTTCAGCGACAAGGAGTGCCACTTTTGTGACTGAAGTGATTGGTTTTTTTGGTTTGTTTGGGCTACCCCTTTTTCTGTGTTAGCAATGGTACTCAACAATCGGACTTGAGACTGACTAGAACACTGCCACCCCTCCTGTTTCTGTATGAGCAATGGCACAGAGCAATGTCACTGTAACATATTTACATAGTTGATGAGGCTGAAAAAAGACACCAGTCCATCAAGTTCAACCTATTTTGGATCTCCTGCGATCCCTCACTTATATTTGAAATTAATTCAGATTAACCAACCACCAATCGGTTTCCACTCTGGAAAAATCCCTCCAGACCCAATATTGCAGTCTTATTTTTTCCCTACATCCACTACTATCCTTCATTTTAATTAATGGTCATATCTTTGGATACACTTTTCTACTAAAAATTTGTCTAACCTTTTCTTAAACAGATCTATTGAATCTGTCATCACTTCCCTGGAAGTGAATTCCATATCTAGACTGCCCTTACTGTAAAGAATCCCTTTCTCTGCTGATTGTGAAACTTCCTCTCCTCTAACCTTAGGGGGTGACCACGTGTCCTGTTTACAGTCCTTGAGGTAAAAAGTTCCCATGAAAGTTCTCTGTATTGACCCTTAATGTATTTGTACATAGTAATCCTATATCCTCTTAGACGCCTCTTTTCTAAAGTAAACATGTCTAAACTGGCTAACCTCTCCTCATAACTTAATGACTCCATGCACTTTATCAATTTTGTCGGCCTTCTCTGAACCTTTTCTAGTTCCAAAATATATTTTTCATAGAGTGGTGCCCAGAACTGTACTCCATATTTAAGATGATGTCTTACCAACGATTTATACAGTGGCAAAATTACACTGTCTTCCCTTGATTGCGAGCAGGGTTCTCTTACCTTTCTGTCTGTATGTATTACCCAGTATTGTCTTATTAATGTTTGTTCCCAATTGTAAAGCGCTACGGAATTTGCTAGCGCTATATAAATAAATGTTGATGATGATGATGCATCTATACCCCTTTTTATGCATGCAAGAACACTGCCACCCATCCCTTTTCTGTATGACCAATGGCCCACAGCTATGTCACTGGAGACTGACAAGAACACTGCCATCACTCCTGTTTCTGTATGACCAATGGCCCACAGCTATGTCACTGGAGTAATAGTTGCTAGTCCCTGGGCGCATGAACAGTGATAACATGTAAAAAACAAAAACTATTTATTGGATAGTACAGTGCAACTGTAATATAGAGCTGTACATATACACATATAACAGTGTTAAATTGCCTTAAGTGGTAAGTCGTTGGCAGCACAATACATACAACAGGCATATATAACAAGCATAGGTGAACAATAATTGAGGCCAAATGGCATAAATAGTCCTAATGGTGCTAGTAAAACACGTGATAGTTAATCTGATTGATCATGTGTGCGACAAGTCTGGGTGATCAGCCCACAGGTCAAACACACACTAATGGATAATAGCAAACAATGTCCAATGGTGAATCTCATGAATCCATTACTCCTGGGTGAGGATATGCAGCAAATGGAATAGTGCAGACAGTTGAATGTCCCCAAGTGTATAATGGATAAGTTCCAAAGATAAATCCTAGTTTAAAAATGGTGATTAATTGCAGACAGGTCCATCGGGTGAGCCCAATTGCAGAGACTGGTTAACGGACTTACCCTTAGTGAAGCGGAATGCAGTTCACATACACGTGGTTAGTCCATAACCTGAAACGCTCCCTTATGTTCTTGGGCCCGTTGCCGTGGAGATGTTCTCACGTCCTGCTGCCTGGCGGAAGTGTCTGTCTCTTGGTAGATGGTATTGCGCATGCGCATGCGACCGTGATGCCGCCGCTCGTATTGGCGGATTTGAATTGAGTTGTTCACAAAACAAACTTCAAAGAACTGTGTAGTATGTAGATGTGCGGATTCAAACCTACGCGTTTCACCTTGGGGCTTCCTCAGGGATTGTAAAAGAGAGGGGGGGGCATTCGTTTTAAATAGGCGCCCATTTTCAAGTAGGCTGCTGATAGGTTATTCCTTTTTCTAACTTCCAACACCTGGAACCTACATTTGTCTGCATTAAGTTTACAGCATGGATCCTTTCCAACCCCTGACAGAGGAGCTCATCGTGTTCTTACATGTTGCGACCCCAGATAAGGATGTCATCGACAATGAATTCTCATGGGTATCCTGCTAACAGCTATTCCATGCATCATTGCAAAACTTCACTGCCGTGGTCAGGCCATACGGCATATGCAAAAAAGCATATCATCCATGAATGTGGTGAGCTAGGACAACTCTTTGTCCAGAAGTATCTGCAAAAATCTGCATTTATCATTCAGGATGCTGAATATTCAGGCATGTCAGCAATAACTTGTTTGACCATTTTCAATGGGTGTTAAGGTCTCAGCAGTGTTTGTTTAGGTGTACAGGGTCTATCCAATGTTTTTTCACTGCAGCTACCATGGCTGAGACCCACTATGTTGCTTCATCTATCAGGGTATTATGTCATGAAGCCTAGTTCAGCTAGCACTTTGTCCTTTATGGCAGCGGGGATGCATCGGGATGCACAGACTGTGGGGACAATTGACTCATCCAGTCACATGTGGTAAATGACAACGAGTTTACTAATGGTATCACAGTTGAACATATTGTTTGAATTCCCCGAGCTCTGGATTTTCTGCCTGTACCATATATACTTCAGCTCCCAGATGTGTGAAGCCCAGTTTACACTATGAGGCAATTCTATTAGTGGTCTGACATCACAAACAGTTTCAACGATGTGAAACAGTAATGATGCACACGTGAACTCTAGTTTGGCTGTGCCCATAGTTTTAATGGTTTTACCTCCATATGCCACAAGGTTTACTGAATCTGTCTGATCAGTTAGTGCCTGTGGGTTTGTTCTGTTCAGTCTTTTGAAATGGTGTTATATTTGGCACCAGTGTCAATTTTATTTTCAGTTTATTGTTTGACACACAGGATAGTAAAGATTTCTCGCTTTTCAGCGACCAAATCTACAATCTCACAATATATTGCCATTATTGACTCTAAGTGACTGTCTTTCACGTGGCACGTGGCATGCTAGTTGCCATTGTGTATTTGGATCTGAAGAGGTTCCATTTATTACAATAGTTACAGTGTTTATTAACAGCGGGCAATTATTCCACTCAGGTGGGTGGTGCCCATCACAATTTTGGTATTGCATGTATAGGGGTACTGTGCATGTTGGTATATGAAGCGCTACATTCCATCCCCTGTTTATTTACCTGCATGATCCCTGGTGGTCTAGGAAGAAGTGGGGCAGGACTCCACTGTCCAGAATGCGCTACGGAGCATGTGCAGGGTCCACAAGCCAGAAGTTCAGCTTTGCACCAAGATTTCCATTAAACAGTGCAGAGAACGGACGCACTAACTTGTAGCTGTGTTCCGTATACCTCGGAGGCTCCCTACAGTATATTAAAGGAGTCTGTGCTCACAATAGATATTATCCTGCACGAACATGCAGAGATATGCAGAGATATAGAGAGTGCATTACAACAACCTGCACGCAGAGATATAGAGAGTGCATTATAACAACCTGCACATATATGTATACTGCTGCATAAACTGTATTGCCTACTATACTACCAAGTTACTTCTAACTGTGAGTACCTGTGTATATCATCTGTTGTCAACGCTCAATAAACAGCAACCTGTTTAAGTTCAAAAGCTTTTGTGGCTTCAGATCCACCTAACACCTTTGAAAACTTTCACAACATCAAAGGTATAAACCAATAGTTCACTGTATACTACGTACTTCTACCTCCTTCCTTAATTCCCTTGTATTCCTTTCAGACTGTTTATTAAACATGCAGATCTGTTTGGCAATTTCTAAAGTTAAATAATTTTCTCTTAACAACTGTATGTGTACAGTATCATTATGATTATCACAAACAATTCTGTCTCGGATGAGTTTGTTGGTGATACCGCCAAAGGGGTTAATGCAGTGGAGACCTTGAGTCATGCCTGACGACTTCGGACACCATGTAGATGTTGGCGTAGAAAGACTGGAGTGACAACTCTCCCATCATGCTGTCACGGGCACTAGGAGTCTTTACCCATGGATCACCAGGTGATGGACTTACCAGAGCAGTATAGATGGTAATATGGTACTCTGGTAGCGGGGTGATCACGGAACAGGAGACAGCAGATGGTAGAGAATGCTCGTGGAAAGTCTATGACTAGCAGCACTGGTAATATACAGGTAGTAGTACACGAGGAACTGAATGGACAAAGGAAACGTGAGGGTAGTCAGTGGTCTGCGGTAGCAAGTTGTACCACTGCTATAGTGAGGAGGAATGTCCAGCAGCAACGAGGAGGTGATGAGAGTCAGCGGTCTGCGTTTAGCAAGTTGTACCGCTGTCTATGTGAAGGAATGGAATCCAGGTGGAGGTATCCGGGAAGTCAGTGGTGTCACGGGCACTAGGAGTCTTTACCCAGTATCACCCGCTGATGGTCTTATCAGAGCAGTAGAGTTGGTATATGATACTCTGATGGCAGGGTGATAATGGAACTGGAAACAGCAGATGGTTAGAGAATGCTCAGAAAGTCTATGACTAGCAGCACTGGTAAACAATAGGTAACTGAACACGAGGATCTGGATGGACAAGGGCACGTGAGGGTAGTCAGTGGTCTGCACACGGCAAGTTGTACCACTGCTATAGTGAGAAGAATGTCCAGGAGTAATAAGGAGGTGGAAGTCAGCGGTCTGCCCTATAGTAAGTTGTACCGCTGTCTGTAGTGAAGGAATGGAATCCAGGTGAAGGTAACGGGGAAGTCAGTGGTCTGCGAGTAGCAAGTTGTACCACTGCTTATGTGAGAGGATATATGCAACTGGTGACACAGGGAAACAGGAATCAGTGGTCTGCCTCTAGCAAGTTGTACCACTGAATATATATGTGAGGAAGGACACGAGGAGATAAATGCTATGCAGAGTCTACACGGGTACACTGAACTTGATCCCACATTGAACTGCACACAATGATAATAACGAATGAACAGCACTGCACAGATAAACAAAGTCACTCAAATAGTCCAGCAAAAGGAAACACAGTCAATAATAGCAATAGTCTCAGAGGATGGAAACTCCGGAGGAGAACAACTCAGTCCAGATGGATATGCAATACACCAGCACAGTCAATGAGAAGTATGCATACCGTGGTTCAGATGAGCAGGCTGTTAGAGATAGCTGCAGGGATACCTGAGCGGCCGGGAACAGACGAGATGAGAAGTCCTTGCAGAATGGAAGCGGCAGGTAGGTGCAGCGCACTGTAGGTAGGCCAGCAAGGATGACAAATACTCAGGAAGCAGTAGTATATTGAATAGAACAGCAGGAGACCACGGGAGAGTTGAAGCGATGTAGCAAAGCTGGAAGCCGAGGAGCGTAGACTCGATGCAACAGGCGAGTTGACACAAATGGACACACTGTAGAAGCAGTAGGCAGCGGGTCAGCTGACAGCAGGTAGAATGCAGACTGGAGCGCTGAGATGAGCAGACTCTGTAGACACGCTGAAGTAGCGAACAGGAATCAGCTGGAACAGTAGCGATGTAACTCAGGAGAGTTTGCAGTAATCTGTAACTGTAGATACACGGAGGCAGCGGATAGGAATCAGCTGCTGGAGTCACGAAGAAACACAGGAGAGTTTGCAGTAATCTGTAGCTGTGGATACACGGAGGCAGCGGATAGGAATCAGCTGCTGGAGTCACGATGAAACACAGGAGAGTTTGCAGTAATCTGTAGCTGTAGATACACGGAGGCAGCGGATAGGAATCAGCTGCTGGAGTCACAAAGAAACACAGGAGAGTTTGCAGTAATCTGTAGCTGTAGACAGGGCTGCCAAGAAGAATTCAGGGCCCGGGTACAACAAATTCATGGGGCCCCCCTCATAGTGAAGTAAGCCCCAAAATTTTTTTGCGCCGCCTTACGGCGGCGCAAAAAAGATTAGGTATATGGTCATATATTCAGGGGCGTGGCTAGCCAAACGGCAGTGCAAAAATTTTGGGAGGTGCGGTCATGCATTTGGGGGCGTGGCAAACGTGCCATTGGGGCGTGGCTAACATAAAAACCACTAGGCTCTCAATTCGCCGGAGCGTCACATATGTTTAAGCACTCCTGACTTTCAGGACATCTACCACCACAGGGTAGTATACAAACAATGCAGTGTGTACACAAACAGTTCAGTCTTGGCCTACACCTTACATTGGACACAACATTCACCAAAAATTGGTATTGTCCCTACTAGAATCACAACATTTCACACACTGTGCTGCTCTCTCCTACCTGTTCTTCTCCACTTTCTCCACCTGTGGCTGCTGCTTTCTTTAGTTGTGGCTTGTCCGGATCCAGAAATGTTGAAGGACCTATTTTGAAAAAAAAATGGCTACATTTAGAAAATTACAGCCAGCCCCAGCGTTAAATCAATAGCACCCACGATTAATAATTAGGCCTTCCTCCAGCTCCAATATTACAATAATGTGCCCCTTCATCATCGCCATGCCTTATGATCACACTGTGCCCTCCATGCTGTTTTTGCCCCCTTCATCTGGCTCCCCTTCATCAGACTATACTATGCTGCTCCCCCCCTTTTTCAATCCCACTGTGCCATGCCTCCCCCCCCCCTTTGTAACCCCACTGTGTCATGCTGCCCACCATTTTTTAACCCCACTGTGCCATGCTGACCCCTGTTTATTAACCCCACTGTGCCATACTGCCCCGTTTTTTAACCCATCTGTGCCCCTCTCATTTTTTCACCCCCTCTGTCATGCTGCTTTCCCGTTTTTTAACCCCTCTGTGCTCCCCCCTCAATTTTTAACCCCTCTGACATGCTGCTTTCCCATTTTTTAACCCCTCTGTGCTCCCCCTCATTTTTTAACCCCTCTGACATGCTGCTTCCCCGTTTTTAACCCCTTTGACATGCTGCTTTCCCGTTTTTTAACCCCTCTGTGCTCCCCCTAATTTTTTAACCCCTCTGACATGCTGCTTCCCCGTTTTTTAACCCCTTTGTGCCCCCTCATTTTTTAACCCCTCTGTCATGCTGCCCCCCCGTTTTTTAACCCCTTTGTGCTCCCCCTCATTTTTTAACCCCTCTGTCATGCTGCCCCCCCCCCCGTTTTTTAACCCCTCTGTGCCCCCCTCGTTTTCCTCCCTTCACTTACCTTTTCTCCTCTCTTGGTCTTCTCTGCTGCTCTGTGCTCCATTGTTCCAGACTGACTGAATGCTGGGCATGACATGATGACATCACACCCAGCATTCAGACAGTCTGAATAGAGCACAGAGCAGCAGAGAGGAGGGATGCCGGCTCCGCGATCAGGTGAGTATGTTTTTTTTTTTTTTTAAACTAGCCTGCTCCCCCCACCAACGACCGAGCCCCCCCCCCCCCGCCAAAAAAAAAAAAAAAAAAAAAAGGAAAGGAAAAAAAAACGTTTTAAAAAAAAATTAAAACATTAAAAAAAATCAGCAGCGCAAGGGCCCGGGCCGGGCCCCCTGACATGCCGGGCCCGGGTAATTAGTACCCCGCTCCCCCCCCCTCTCGGCGGCCCTGGCTGTAGATACACGGAGGCAGCGGATAGGAATCAGCTGCTGGAGTCACGAAGAAACACAGGAGAGTTTGCAGTAATCTGTAGCTGTAGATACACGGAGGCAGCGGATAGGAATCAGCTGCTGAAGACACTAGGAACACGAGGAATAGAAGTGGTCTGGAAACCACAAACGGCAAACAGGAATCAGCATCAGCTGAACACACGAGCAGGCACTGGAACACCTTCAGAGACTCATGAGGAATGAGACTCCAAGATCAGGCAACGTGGTATTGACCACAGGTGCTTAATATAGGGAGTGTTGCCTAATCAGCCAATTAAGTTAAAGGAACAGAACTGAAGGTTAAAAGGGACTGCACATGCGCAGTACCTCATAATAATGGACGGGCACGGTTCCTAGCTACCTTAGAAGTAGCACTCACAGTCCGGTGAGTGACATTACCCCCCCTTTTAAAGGTGGGCACAGAACACCTGGAACCGGGTTTGTCCGGAAATTTGGTATAGAACTTCTTCAAGAGAGCTGGAGCGTTGAGATCTTCAGCTTTGATCCATGAACGCTCCTCAGGACCAAAGCCTTTCCAATGCACGAGGAAACGAAGAACTCCTCGCGAAATTTTAGCATCCAAAACCTGAGTAATCTCAAAGTCTTCCTCCTGATGAACTTGAAGTGGCCGTGGTGCTGAAGGAGGGACCGAGAAACGGTTGA